>NC_135313.1:97910215-98271144 GCF_048772815.1 Callospermophilus lateralis
CCCACTTCCTAAAGTTTCTATCACTTCCTAATACGGCCATCAAATTAATAGTCCATCAGTGAATTAGTTCAAGAATAAGGTTGGAAACACTTCTGATACAATCACTTTCCAAAAGCCCCACTCTGAGCACTGTTGCCTTGGGGACCAACCCTTCAATGCACCAGACTTTGAGGGATATTCTAGGCCCAAGGCATAATACCCTTATTTTACAAGTTAATGTTCTAAACTTCTCTAGAATATGTGTTAAATTAAAGTGACTTCCTAAGGACAACATGGTGCCCCAGACTTGGAATATTTTAATTCAGACAACCATTCTCTGCAGAGTGCAAAATCTGAATCTTCAGAGAGACTCAAGCTGGTTTAATTGCTTTGAGTTTACAGATTGTATCCATCATTTTAGCTCCATTATGGGTAAGAATTGAAAGAATAAGATGTAATGCTTTGAGATCAATATGACTTTATTGAAATGGCCAGCTCTGATAAAGGCTACTGTATAATTTGGAAAAACTTGCATGACTTTATTGTATCTGATATCCTCATGAGTCAAGTGATGTGATTGGATTACATGAGTTAACACATGCAACCCTGTTGGGCACAGAGTGAGTACTCAATACATAAATGCTCTTCTTTAAAGGATACTTTAAAATAGTTTAGTACACTTAATAAGCAAAATTTAATGAAACAAAGTACTTTTAAACATGAAGTATCTTTTAAAGTTAAATATATTCACAACAGAGTAATGACTAAGAAAGCTGAGGGAAGAAACTAAAAACTTCTAGACTTTTCACACTATTTTATCTTCTCTCTAGGTAAAATGAAGGATGTGTGGATGTGTTTCTTCCCAGTTTAAAACTAATTTCTCTGCTTCTTTGTTGGTTCGCTTTGATTTTTAGAAACTCTGTAGACTCTTTTTTTCTTTTCCCTTTAAATTAAATCCTCCTCCTCAGATTATACATTAAATCAATAATTTAGAATCTTAAACATATATTTCCTACACCCTGACACACATAAAACTATCCTAGACTTTGTCTTGTCCTTCAAAGCAGAAAAGAAAAAATTTCCCTAGGTTTATTGTATGGATTTTCTTTACTTCCTATTCACAAGTAAACTCATGGCAAGTTATTAAAATAGCTGTAAATATGGCCATGATTTCTCTGGGATGGTAAAACCACTGAACACCACTAACTCTCAGGATGCTTGGTTCTCATTAACCTCATGAGTAATTGATACTTTACCAATTCATTCATTCTTTCTTTCTTCTTTCTTTCTTTCTCTCTCTCTCTCTCTCTTTTTTTTTAGCTCTCTTTGTTCTTGCCTTCTATGGAGTATTCATTTTCTTCTGCTTTGCTGATAGCTTCTTTGTAAAGTACATTTTTTTCTGCTATTGAGTCAGTACAGTTTGGAGTTTCCCAGGGCTTAATTTTAGCTGTTTTATTTTTCACTGAATAGTCATTCCCTGGGCGAATTCTTATACTCCCAAGTTTTCAATGATGAAAATTACATCTTATTGCAAGACAGCCCCTCCCAGCTCAGCCTTTGCAATATCTCCACCTGAATGCCATAGGAAGAACACAGACAGCATGTCCCCGATACCTTCATTCAGTGTTGGCTCCTTCAGGAAACAGCAATACCTTCCACTGAGCTTTTAAATCTAGAATCTGCTTCCACCCACATCCCATAGGTCCTGACCCCTGTACATTTCAAATCGCTTGCTCTGACCCACCCTGATAATTTACAAGTTCTATTTTAGATAGTCTCCTAAGTAGATGACTTGATCCCTTGCCAGGGACTTTTGTTACACTGCAGCCAGAGTGATCTATTAAAGACACAATTCTGAACTTTTAATTACCCTAGTAAAGAGTTTTAAATGATTTTCCTTCACTGTCATGAAAAATTCAAATCTTAAACATGGCTTTGCAGGCCACAAATGAGCTGACCCTCCTTCTATCTCTGGTATATTTGTTGTTCCACCCCCAACTTCTCTTTTGCATCATGATTTGGATGGTTGCATCCTCCTTTGTAGGGTTTTCTTATACAGTCTTCTCTTGTGAATAGAAGGACTTTTCTTTTTATTTTAGTTTCTCTGGTGTCAATTTATGTTTCAGTGTTCCACTTAGGTAAGCTAGTCTAATCTCCCCTAATTAGTGCCCTTCCCCTGTGTGTGTGTGTGTGTGTGTGTGTGTGTGTGTGTGTGTGTGTGTTTTCAGCTCTTATGCTTGCAATTATTTAATCCTTTTTAAAGAAATTTGAATTTTCTCTCTTGACTCAGGTGCCACTGAATAAGAATCTTATTTATCCTTTTTGTCAGTATATCTTCAATCTCTGGGACAGCGCTTGCCACAAAGTTGGCTCTCAAGAAACGGTTATTGACTTATTGAGGAACACACTGGTTTACTCATTTTTAAAATCAATGGAAAATAAATAAAAAATAGAGACAAGGAGAACAAAATGAAACAATTGAACCATCAGTCTATTTTTTGTGTTTTTTTTTTTTTTTTCATAGTGAAAACCACAAGGGATCAGGAGAAAATTTTCTTGCTCTTCTCACAGGACTTTTCCTCCTTCTCAGAGAACTGGTGAGGGAAGGTTAGGAAAAGTCCTGCCAGGCTGGATTAAGGCTGAAGGAAAATAAAGCCTGGCACACGCAGGTCTCTCACCAGGCCTCTGGCCAGGTCTCAAACCAGGCAGTAAAAAGGATCCCTAAGACTTTCCTTTTTGATCTGGCATGTTGTTAGGATGCTGATTATGATTTGAACTAGAGGGAAGGACAGGAAATAAGAGCTCACATTTGCAAAGGATTTCCTCTAGTTAAATAACCCCTCTAGGTAAGAAGCAATTAGGTAATAATAGAAACACTTGTCACTAGCATTAATTAACAACTGGGTACTAGGGCACTATTCTAAGTCATTGTATGCATAATCTCTTTTATGCTTCACAGAAATTTTATTGAATAGATATTTTCATATTCCTTTATGGACACTAAGTCCTGAGGAATTCATTGGCTTTCCCAGGAACTTGAAGTTTAAAGGTACTAAGATCTCCATTCTAATCCAGGAATCCTGCATGCTGAACTGGGCTCTAGGACACTCTGGGCAGTGCTTTATAGACTCAAAATAGTCTTCCTACTTGGGTTTTATATGAAGTTAGCAGGATGAATCCTGATGAAAATATTTTCCTTTAAATTTCCCCCATTTTCATAACCTGATCCTTTCATTGTTTTCTCTTCTGCAAATAGGAAAATCCTCAAGCGTTTGTTTTTTTAATGTTGCAAACATGTAAAAAAATCAAGTGTGTCCATTCAACTTTATAAAAAATGAGTGTACTACGTTATTTTCAAATGCATTTACCTATGGTTTTGACACCATCATATTTCTTTTTTTAAATTTTTCAAAGATGCACATATTTCAGAAGGTTGTAATTTATTCTTGGATTCGCACTGGGAGAAATCAGGCTTCATTGTCAGTAAAAGCTAAGGCACATGGATGCTCCTAACTGGGGGATAAGAATTACTTGATAGGTAACATCAGAAAGGGCTAAATGGATTTTTGATTAAATTTTCAAAATGCTTGCTCGTGTGGATCAAGTAGAGAGATTTTTAGCCTCAGAGGTAAATCTTTTTACACATCAAAGTGTTAAAAACTAAAGGCCTATTAATGCACTTTCTTCTGTTATGGTATGATGTAATTTAGGGTGTCAGAAGTAAGCCATGGTCTGAAATATCTCCACATTAGTCTGCACAAGGTGTTCAAAATTCCAATAATTTCAACAAAATCCTTCTTTCCAGTTGAGGTAATATTCCTAGATAAAATGTTTGAAGAAATAAGTTTGTGTCAAAAGTAGTCATTAACACATTGATACCCACTGGTTCTCAGATATTGTCTGGCAAGAGTTGAGAATGGTTTTAAGAGGCAAGATGAGCAGGTATGAGTGCTTTAATCACATGTGATGGGCAGTTTAGATGAGGCAAATGAATACCTTGAGAATGGGGAAGAGAAAAAAAAGAAGTTGGGGCAACCTCGTCCTGGAAAAGCATCCTGTTGCATTGTGGTATCTTCTAAGGGGCTTTGGAAAAATCCCGAAGCCGATGATGTTTCTATCTGCAACCCAGACATGATATTGCTTTAGAAACAAAGGCAGATGTGCACAGCTATCAGAAATGGACAAGATTGTTAGGCTCATGAACCCACAGTATCCTGAATTTGATTGTCCCTAAGCGACATGTCGGGGCATCCGTGTTCTCTAAGAACTCAGACTTGAGTCCATCTGAGGTGGGTCCTAGCAATCTGTATTATTATTGACAAATCTCTCATATCATTTTCATAATCAGTCACATTCATAGAACCCTGGTCATTCAACAGATCAGAACAGTTGAAAGAAAAGAAGGCACTTGCCCAAAATAACATGGTTATGAGATTCTTGCTGAGTTAAAAAAAAATCTCAAACTTTCAATTCCAAATGCATGTTCTGTCAGCTGCACGAAGCCCTCCCCAGCTGTGCTTTGATTTATCTTGATATAAAACTGGCCGAATGCCTTTTTCCTCTTTCCTTCACTGTGATTCTTACCATAAGCGACAACTCCAGATAAATCAGATGAGAAGGGTGGGGAGTAAAGATGTGATTGTCCTGGTGTTAACCTTTTAATTAAATCAATTGCTTGTGCCTCTAATAAAGGGAGTGTTTAAATGGAAAACAGAAGAGACTCAGAAGATGACATACTAAATGCCCTCATTTATGGGCGATGCAGAAGGCAGCAATGCCTGGAAGCCCACATTCTTCCGTTTGAATGGAGGAGGACTCTAGAGATTAGAATTCTGCAGAGCCCTGAGTTGTTAGAAACAATACTTCAGGGCCACAGATGCTCTGCAGTGGCTCCACTCAGCCGGAGGAGGAGGAGGAGGAGGAGGAGGAGGAGGGGTGAGGCCATCCCCAGAGATCACCTATTAGCAGGTTGGAGAACGCCCAGGAAAGCAGGCTGCCTTGTTATTAGTGGCAAATGAACTGTGGATGATGCTGTCAGTCAGCGTCTCTCCATCGGCCCAAGTTCTCCATTCCACATCGTTCGCATATGGTGTTGTTTTTGGAATTACACTCAGGCTGGGTTTGAAGTCTGCTTCCCCGGTTCTCAAAAATGGCTGGTAGCCAAAGTGCTTTTGTATTAGAGAACTAATTGGGGGTGAGGAGAGGTGATGCGGTCAGTTCTGGAGATAGGGCAAAGGAAAATGTCTAGAGAATCTATTTTTAGTTACCTTGGCGCCTCAATTGGCCACTCGGAGAGGGAGTTGCTCAGAGTCGTCAATAAGTGGATCCCTAATGTACCACACCTGAACCCTAATGAGTGCTTGCCATTACACACTGTCACAGCAATGGCGTATTTCTCACCACTGTCTATTCAGGTCTCTTTGCCTACTCTACCTGTACTTCTTTTGTGTCAAAATGCAACATGGCACAGCTTGCCCTAAAACAGGCTTGAGCTTGAATACCAGTTTCCTCATGTTAGAGGTATGACATATGGATTTAGTGGGCTTTCCCTGGGTTTTTGTGTTCTGTTACCAATTGAGGACAATAATTTTTCTCTTCATTTTTTTATAAGTAAGAATTCATTTAAATTAATGTCACTATCTAGCAGATGAAATTGTTAGATTATATGTTCCTTGAGAACATAATCCCACCCTCCGGTTTGTCCGTGTTGTAACACCAGAACTCTCCAGGGAACTTGTTTTAGAAAAGAATTGATATATGTAATTGAGTGAATGGATGGACTTAACGATTAAAAATGGCACAGGGCAAATTTAAATTCCTCACAAATACACCTATTCTCAATTCCTTTATGCAACCTGATAATCCACACTGATTACCTTGTACTCAGAATTTTGTGCACACTTTATGACTATAACATCTACTTAACTGATATTTTTACTTATTTTATTTGCAAGTTTTTTGACTACAATCTGTATGTCCAATCCTATGATTTCTGAGAGACTTCACATGTTTAAAACATGCCCTCCTAAGGTAAAAGTGTATACAGATTTACACAAAAAAATATAGTCATATGGTATACAATGACATTTTGGCCAATGAGGAATCAAATATGTAAATGACATTGTGTCCCACAAGATCATATCCTCTAGAGATGTCATAGCTTCCTTACTTTGTCTAAGTACACTCCTTAAAGTTTACACAATGCTGAAATCACCTAACAGTGCACTTCTCAAAATGGATTCTTCTTCTTAAGTGATGAGTGACTATCCTAATTTCAATGTGATATGTTTGGATAGGGGAAGGAATAGACAAAAGGGAAACATTAGAATAGAGGCACTTAAGACACATGGGTGACACAGGATGTTTTCTAGAACATTCAATACTACCAAAATATGCTACATCCAAGGTTTCCAGGTATGTTTCTACATGTGTGTATGAGTATATGCCTATATATGTGTATATGTCTTAAATATTGATGTTTTTATAAATAAATATTATTTACATTTTCATAGAACTCAGTAAAATCTGGGACAGAGAGCTATTATATGGTTTTAGCTGAGATTTCTTCAGCTGTCGCCTTTATTTTTAAGTTATTCTTACACTATCAAAAGAATGATTCAGAAGCTAAAGAGTTCTTTACTATATTATGTATAATATAGTAAAGAATATATTTATAGAGAGAATTTAGTAAAGAACTCTCTCTTTCTCTCTCTCTCTCTCTGTACACACACACACACACACACACCACATATATATACATATATATGTAGGATTTAGTAAATCTTGCAGAAGTTAGGCAACATTTCTTGCTGGTAGACTATTTCTTTAATTAATAAATAAAAGGACAAATTTCACACTACTGTAGGGCTATCCTCCCAGCAGGATATTTTTATCCCAGGAAGCTAACCCACCAAATGGGGCTACATAGATATCACACATGGAGTTGCTCTTTTGAATTGTGCTGGGAAAATGGACATAGCTTGGAAGACACATTTTTTAGACTTAATTGCATCCCATCCTACCTCCCCTAGCAACTGCACACAGTGCAGACTCAAATAATTTTTGATTAACCTGTATTTGATTTTGAAGTGTAACTGGGTATTATGAGCTCTCAGCTCAAGCTGAATCCATACCAAACTCCCTCAGCAGATTTCTTAATAATAACGCAAGGCCCTTGCAATGTTTCTATGCTTCACCATATACCCTGTAGTTGTAATTCAACCTTTGAGATGTTCTCTTCCTGACAGCTGATGTCAGAGTTTCTTGGAATGTAGTCTATCTGTCTTGAGCAATAGAAATATCCAAGAGCTGAGGCTGGAATACTGTTTTTGTACATTTAGAATTTAAGACAGATGAGATTGTGAAATACTATGGAAAAAGCTAGTATAACTTTTAACTAACTCCCCTCCCTCTAATGATAGAGATGAAAGACAGTGCTCTGAACCTCATACACAGAAGGTGCTAAGTAAATGTAAAACGTACAAAAGTTCTTGTGCATATATTTTAGACAAACATTTTAGTGGGCAAAGTATATGATTTCTAAAATCCAAGTAATATATAATTTATTACCTTGGAGGCTTGGGAGTGATTTGTTCAGCTCTTTAGATACAAAATAAGGAAAGTTATAGTGACCACATGCATGAAACACACACACAGCGAATAGAGGTTGACATCTATTTTGGGCAAGAAATTTGACAAAATATTGGCTAGAGAAATTCCTGCCACATCATTGACTGTCTTGAGCACAGGGTGAAAGGATTTATTGACTTCTTACTGTGATTCTAGCATGCTGTAAGGCACACCTCATGCATACATCATACCCCTAAATATCCCTACAAGATTCACTGATGTGTCTCCCTTCTTTTGCCAGGAAAGATGAAGCTTAGAGAATATAAAAAGCATTACTTCATTTACCAAGTTAAGAAATGGCAGAACTTGGATTTGAATTCAGATCTGAGTCAATGTGTATATTTTTAACAAAACATCCATTTAAGCCATTTAAGTCCTTAAGCAAAGTTTCATCTGTTGCTAGGCAAAGCTCAGATATTAAAAATACTTGTTTTTATCATTTTTAATTTTGCTTAACTTTGCTTTTGCTATTTGAGTCTTTTTTCCCTGTGTTTTCCTGCTCCCTAAAGACCATATTGCTGGCTACTGCTGTTGATAAGTACATTTACCAGTAACTAATGCTGTCCAAAGAGCACTCCAACCCAAAGAGGTTGGGATTTTAATACAGTTTGAAAATTGCTTTCAAGATATAAAATTCCTCCTCAACATACAATGAGCTACCTATAAACCCATTGTAAGGTGAAAGCATCCAAAGTTGAAAAACACATTTAATACACTGGATGTACTACTTATTACAGTTAGCTTAATTGATGTTCAATGTGCCTACAGTTAGGCAAATCATCTAACACAAAGCCTATTTTATCATAAAATGATGACTACATCATGTTATTTATTGGATATATGTATCCAAAAAAAGAAAAAAAAAAAAAACCTCTGGCAACATACACTGCACAGTGGCACAGTGCCAGTTGTGTCTTTCCTGGTCACATGCCTGATTTGGAACAGCAGGGAGCTATAACCATCCAGCATAATGAGAGAGAGGATCATATTGCGGATCACTGGCAGCTGGGGGTGGGGGTGGAGGGGAGTTACAATTCAAAATTTGAAGTATATATTCTGTGTGAACCCTCTATGTAAACTCATAAAATCACATCCATATAATATATAATGTTATTATATAATAATGTTCTGTGATGTATAATATAACCATACATAATATGTATGATCAGAAGTGGAAATATCTAAGTTGGGAATTACTTTTGTTGTCAAAGGCTCAATGGTACATAACAGAATGAGTCTGAATTTTGAAGAGGGACAAGGAGGAGTTATTTTCATGACAGGGGTCCTCAAAACACATTCAGCTAGACACCTTCCAGAGACTGAGTCTCTGGACTATTACAAGAGGCTCATCTAAGGCTGAGGTTGTGGCTCAGAGGCAGAGGGCTTTCCTTGCACATGTGAGGCACTTGGTTCAATCTTGAGCACCACATGAAAATAAAGAAATAAAATAAAGATATATATTTTTTAAAGGCTCATCTGTTTATTCACTACATGGCTATTAGTATAGCTCTGTGCCAGGAGTAACAAAGGCTGTGCATTGTTTTAAAAACTTAGTCTGAAAATGCACATGCTAAATACTACTTCCATGATGATGATTATGATGATGATGATGATGTCTAATGTCTACTGATTCAATGGAGATACTATAAGTGTTTTTTTTTTATAAATAAATTATAACTGTTTTTAGTTGGAGAAAATGACATCACATGAAGATAGACTACCACATTCAACAGAAAGGAAATATGAGAGAGCATGGGACATACAGGTAATGTCTAAGCTCCTTGAGCTACTGTAGCAAGACATGGGAGACTGGGGTTTAAACAACAGTTATTGCCCACAGTTATGAAGGGTGGTAAGTCCAACATCAACCAACATGGTGGATGATATGGATATGATTGCAGGGGAGGATCTACTTCCTGGTTTGTAGATGGCCACTAAACCCAACATGAGGGCTAAACATAAAAACCTAATTACCTCCTAAAGACCCATCTCTAAATACTATCTTAAGGTTTTAAGATACGTATTTGAGGGGAACAAATATTCAGCTCATTTCAGATAATTACAAAGCATATTGTACAGGTATAGAAAAAGGATTTTGAGCAAATAATCAAAGATGAGAAGGAGCTGTCAAAGGGGCTGTTAGTGTTTGTTTAAGGAAACAGAAATATACAAAGCCTGGAGAATATGATAACACCAAAGGATATCAAGCAATTATGAAAAAAGCAATGTTTCTATTTAAAGCCATGAGAAATAAAGTTTTTTTGTGAGTAATCCTCTGGGAAGAATTTAAGTTCTGTCTTTGAGAGCACCTCACACATTCTAAGTGCTAGGCAACTAATTGCTAACTGAATATAGGAATGTAATTTTTTTCTTTCCAAAGTAAGGATAATGCAAAGCACTTATAACTGTCAATCTCTCCTCCTACCCTTCGATCTTCCATGCACTGGTAGAAAACACAACCAAAGAGATGAGATTATTGATCACAGATGCTTTCAAAAACAGGAATTTGAGAATGTTTTGCAGTGAGAGGCAGTGTCCACCAGGTGGCAACAGCGGTGAATCTGGTCCAACTGGGCTGTCTTTCTATTTATTCTATTGCATCTTAAGTGAAAAATGATTTAAAAAAGCATAATTTCTTACCTGGGAAATTATGATGTTCTCATTTCACACTTGAATCATTTATACTTAGGAGAAGACTTTTGAAAGAGAAGGAAGAGTTGTTTTTTGTTTTTTTTTTTTTTCCCCAAGCGTAAAGGAGACAATTTCAGTTAGAGATGATTTTTAATTGAGACTTGAAACAGATACTTTGAAAAGACTTCTGTATCACATGATAAAGAAAATTGGGAAAGGAAAATGTGAATTTCCAATGAAAGTCTAGAACATGATTTTTACAGAAAGACATTTGGTATGCATACATAACTTACTGAACCTTCCACAAGCTCTGAAAATTCTTAAAGGAAAAATAATGATATTCAGATATGGTTATTTATATGCAGAGCTTGTAGTGGAATGGAAGCAAAAAAGATGTGGATTCCAGTCCTACAGATGCTAGAAACTGGCTTTTTTTTTCACCTGCTAAATATTTTTTTCCTTTTATGTACTTTATTTTTCTCATCTTTTATAAAGTGAGACTATTGGATAGTCACTAAAAATAATCTTTGTCATTGAATAATCATTAATAAAGAGTTAGATTCTGTACTAAATGATTCATGGAAATATCTCACTTAATTTTCACAACAGCCTCATGAAGCAGGCAGTCATAAAATCCCACATTGGCTTGAGGAACTGGCACCCAAAGCTAAAGTGACATTTTCCAAGGCAAAGGAAAGGTAGATGTAGGAATCAAGGCTTGAATCCAGTTCTGACCAACTAAAAAAATCTTTGCTTCTATCCACAATGCATTTATTTGTGATGTCCAAACATCTATTTGCAGTATGAAAGATAACAGGATATTTTTAGGAGTATTTGGAATATGGTAGTATAGCAATTGTTGAAGCTAAAAACAGCTGGAAATAAATTGTTTGCCTTAAATAATTATATGATTTTCTGATTGGTGCTGCAACAAGTCACCACAAACTTTATATTTTAGAACAATAAAAATCTATTACTTTGCATTTCTGTATTTGGAAGTCTGAAATGGTCTCTGTGGGTTAAAACCTAGGAAGCAACAGGGCTGTACCCCTTCTGAATGTTTCTAAAGGGATTCATTTCCTTGCTGCTTCTATCTTCAAGAGCCCTCTTGCTTTCCTTTGTGGTCTTTCCTTTCATCTTCAAAGTGAGCAGCATAGAATCTTCAAAGCTCTGACTCTGACAAGGAGCCTCAGGCCTCCCTCTTCCACTTGGAAGGGCCCTTCTCATTGTGTGGGACCCATCTAGATAATCCAGGATAATCTCAGAATGTTTAACATCTACAAACTCCCTTTTGCTGCATGAGGTATCTTATTCATAGTTGTTGAAAATTAGAACATGGACATATTTGGTTATTCATTTTGCCATGAAGGCTGGTATATACTGCTTTGTTTTACAGGCATTTTACACTCTGGATTGAATTTTTTTTCTTTCCAACAGCTCTGAGAGGTAGTTGACTATGGGATTTTATGAATAGTTAAAATTCACCAGCAAATGGTTCAAGATTATCAGCTAGTAAGGGAGTTCTTTATCTTCTCCAGAGCCCCCATATAATAGGATCTCTACAATAAGAATCATGGGGCCTCTTTTACCAGTGCATTCAGTGTGCTGGTATCTTTATGGTTAGTGTTGCTATTTCAATTTCCCTTAGGGTTTCAGGCCCTCTGATCACCAGCTAAAACTACATTATTCTGCTGGCAATCTCCAAAAGGTTGATGCCGTCATGCTGTTCTATAAAGAGACACAAAATTCTATGCAAGATGATATAGTTATGAGCTAAAGATAAATTTGCTTGACATGTTTTGTTTAGATAAACAAAATTGTCTGTGATAAGTGACAGTTCTATTTATTCTGTTTCAATACATGTCACTTATTGACCTTTATCACATATTGTTTTGTATGATGTTGAATAGAAATTGTGTGAGAGGATATTTTAGCCTTTTTACTTATCTTAAGAGGAAAGCATTCAGTCTTTTACCACAACGAATGTTTGGGTTTGTTATCAAGACCATTTATCAGGTTGTGACAGTTTATTGATATCTTTTGTTTGCTAAGGAATATTTTGGAGTTGTTTTTGTTTGTTTGTTTGTTTTTTGGTTTGGTTTTGCTTCTGTTTTTGTTTTTAATCACAAATGTGTATTATATTTGTCAAATACATTGTATGCAGTAATTCATGAAATCATATGAGGGTTTTATTTTCCTATTGTAACATGATGTATTTGACTGAGTTTTTGTGAATACTAAACCAGCTTTGTAATTCTTGAATAAAACCCCACCTAGTCACAATGCATCACGCATATTGTGCATTTAGTTTGCTAATATTTTTGTGTCTAAGTACATGAGAGACATTTTTTAGTTTTCTTTCATTATGTTTTCTTGACTGGTTTTGATATTAGAGTATTCCTGAACCTTGTAATGATGTGTAAAGTGAAACATCCTCTTCTATTTCCATGGAATAATTGTGAATATATTACTATATATAACCATATACTTTATTATTTGATAGAATTTTCCAGTGAAACCTCCTGGAACACCTTCACTATGTGAAGGATTATAAATAGATATTTAATGTCTTTAATAAATAAAAGATTATTTGGAACATTTCTTCTTCAATATGTCATGGTGGTTTGTCTTTCAAAAATTGTTATATTTCATCTAAATTGTTCAATTTAGGGGCATGGAAGACTCATTTTAATGTCATTTAATGTTCCCAATTTTATTTCTGATATTATAATTTGTATTTCATTTTTTTGTTTGTTTTATTTTGTAGATTATTATTTTTTCATTTTTTAAAAGTATTTGATGCTTTTATTCTTTATTCCTTCTTAATGTCTGCTTTGCTTTAGGTTCATTTTGTTCTTATTTTTCTAATTTCCTAAAACGGGAATTTATATTTTTATTCATCTCAACATAATAAAATAATGCTGTAATTTTTCCCTCTATGAAATTTAGTTGCATCTCAGAAATTTTAGTATATTTTTTAAAAATTTTTATTCAGGTTAAAATATTTTCTAAGCTCCATTAAGACTTACTGAGATTATTTACATATGTTAATATACTTCCAAATATTTTGAGAGTTCTCACTTTCTGTTTTTAATTTCTATCTTAATATTATTATTATCAGGCAATACAATTTAAATATGATTTCAAGTCATTTAAACTTACTAAGAATATTTTTATAATCAAGATTAAGGTTTATCTTTGCAAAGATTGCACATACACTTGAAAATAATTTGTGTTTTGATATTGTTATATGGAATGTTCTGGAGGAATGTCAATTAAATTGCATTTGATAGTGTTTTTCCATCCTTATGTAGATTTTTTGATATTGTGTCTTTTTGCTTTATTTGTTGGTGAAAGGGTGTTGCTTTCTCCAACAAAAGTGTGGGTTTTTTTGTTTAATTTTTAGTTTTATAAGTTTTTCTTTATTGTTAGAGTCTGTAAACAAGTCTGGATGGCGCCTGGCATTTTGCCAGAGGGAGTGGTTAATGTTAAGGTCTGTAAAGAAGTCTGGATGGCGCCTGGCAAAATGCCAGAGGGAGTGGTTTGTGAAGTAATGCCAGTGAGCCATTAAGTGTGGAGATTCCTTATTGGTTGACTGCTGTATGTAGTTTATGCTAATTAAGATAAGCTGTGTGGAATGTATAAATACTTCTGTTGTCTTACAATAAATGGCTCCTACTCCTGCTGTATCAATGTACACAAGTTGCTCGTCACCCCCTGGTTATTTTGCCCCACCAGTCGGGTTTCGGCACTTCATGTGTTTTAAGGTTCTCTTAAGTATATGAACATTTAGGAAATCTTGGTAAATTGACATTTTTATTATTTTATACTTATTAATTTTCCCCAGCTCTTCTCCATGCTCTGAATTATACTTTGTTTATATGTAAAGTAGCTACTCCATGTGGAGATCTGTTAATGTATGAGATTTTGTCCAATCTGCAAGCTCATAATCAGCTTACTACAATTTTAAGAATGTAGATGGAGGGCACCAAACTCTTGAGTTGGAGACCAAGGACAATTTATGCCTCACAAAAACAATCATATCTAGATTGTCAGCACTTTTTTTATGAGTTTCCTAAGCCCCAGGTTCTACAAGGAAACAATAAAAGGACATAATGTTTTATGCATATCAATGGTTGATTATAGGTAAGAAAGACTCTGCTTAGATCACCCTTATCTTTTAAAGACAGTTGTAATCAAGCCAACTTCATACTGAATGGGGAAAACTAAAAGTATCTCCTCTAAAAAAGAATAACAAGACAAAGATATCTGTTCTTACCACTGTTATTCAATACAGTATTGAAATTTTAGCCCCGACTAATTAGGCAAAAAGAGGAAATAAAACAGACGCAAATAGGTAAGGTAGAAGTCAAAGTGTCACAATATGCAGATGATTTAACCCTATACTTAGAAGATATAAAGACCTCCACCCAAAGATTTCTAGAACTTATAAATTCAAGCATAGTAGCAGAATACAAAATTTTCATACAGAAATCAACAGTTTTTCTGTGCACCAATAATGAATCTTCTGGGGTAAAAAAGAAAAGAAAGGAGCACAAAACAACATAGAAATAAATCTAATCAAGGAAGTAAAAGACCTCTACAATGAAAATTAATAAGATACTAGGAGAGGAAGACTTCCAATATTCATGGATAGGCAGAATCAATATTGTTAAAATGACCATATTACCAAAAGTGATCCATAGATTTAATGCAGTCCCTGCCAAATTATCAATGACATTCTTCACAGAACTATAACAAACAGTTCAAAAATTTATATGGAAGAATAAAATATCAAGAATAGCCAAAGCAATTCTAAGCAGAGAAGAGCAATGCTGCAGGCACCACGATACCTGCATTTTAAACATAGTTTACAGCTATACTAACAAATGCAGCAAGGTCCTGGCATAAATATGGATACTTAGACCATTGTAATAGAATACAGAGGGACAAACCCATACAGATGCATCATCTCCTCCTTGAAAAAGGTGTGAAAAACATATGTGAGAGAAAAGACAGACTTTCTAACAAATGGTACTGAGTAAACTGAATGTCCATATGTAAAAGAATGAAATTAGACCTCTATCTCTCACTCTGCACAAAAGTCAACTAACAGTGTATCAAAGATCTAGGCATTTGATCAGATAATTTTCAATTGCTAGAAGCAAACTTAGGGTTAGCAATTCAACGTATAGGTGCAGGCAACAACTTCCTCAATAGGACTCCTAAAGATCAGAAAATAATGCCAAGAATTAATAAATGAAATGGCATCAAATTAAAAAGTTTATGCATAGTAAAAGAAATAACAAAACACATGGAAAGAGAGCCTGTCTACCAATCAAGAGAAAATCTTTGCTAGCTACTCTTCTGACTGAAGATTAATATCCAGAATGTATAAAAAACTCCAAAAGCATAACACCAAATAAACAATTAACCCAACCAATAAATGTGCAAGAGATCTAAAGATACAGTTCTCAAAAGAATAAATTCCAAAGGGCTAACAAATATGTAAAAAGATATTTAACATCTTTAGCAATCAGGGAAATGAAAATCAAAACTACACTGAAATTTTATCTTGCTTCAATTAGAATTGCAATCATCAAGAAAACAAATAATAATAAATGCTAGCAAGGATGTAGGGGGAATGAAACATTTATCACTGTTGGTGGGGTTGTAAATCAACATGACCACTATGGAGATAAGTATGGAAATTCCTCAAAAGAATTGGAATGAAATAACCTTATGATCCAGCTATACCACTTCTCAGCACTTCTCTAAAAGTTAGCATACTATAGTAATATATGCATATCTCTGTTGATAACAGTGCAAATTCACAATAAGCAAGTTAAGAAACCAGCCCAGGTCTCTCTTGACACATGAATGAATAAGAAAATGTGATATAGATAGATAGATATAAATATAAAGATATAGATAGATAGATATAGATTGATAGGTACACACACACAATGGAATTTTTTCAGTCATAATGAAAAATAAAAATAATGTCACTTTCAGGAAAATGGATGGAACATGAGAGCAGTATGTTAAACAAAATAGCCAGAACCAGAAAGTCAGAGGTATTATATTTTCTATCATATGCGTAAGAGAGAGAGAGAAAAAAAAAATGGAGGTGGGAATCTCATGAAAGTATAAGGGACATCAGTAGAGTAAGAATACCACAGAAATCCAGGACCCTAAGAGGTACAGGAGAATAAAATTGACCAAATTATGTTATGTGCATGTACAAACATATCACAATGAATCCCACTATTATGTATAATTATATTGCAATAAAAATATTAAAATAAAACGAACAGTAATGTGCCTATTGTTATGGTTTGTATCTGAATATGTCTCTCAAAGAGTTCATGTGTCAGCAATGTTCAGAGGTGAAAAGATTGGATTGTGAGAATTGTAATCTCATTGGTGGATTAATCCATTTGATAAGTTAATAATTTGAATAGACTATTAGGTGATAACTGTAGGCAGGTGGGGCATGGTCAAGGAAGAATACCACTGGGGAATGAATGTGCCACTGGCAACTATATCTTGTTCCTGGATTCTCACATGCTGTCTGTCTGATTCCTGACTGCTGCTAACTGAGTAGTTTTCTTCCACCATGATGTTCTGCCTCACCCCAAGCCCAGAGGAATGGAGTTGACTGACCATGGACTTCGTTACTGAAACCGTGAGGCCAAAATAAACTTTTATTCCTCTAAATTATTCTTGCTAGGTATTTTGGTCAATAAAAAAGTTGACTAACACCACACCCACCCACCCTTTAGTCCAAAGGAAAACACTTGTACATCAGTATTTTTTCTTGTTGTTTTTTGTTTCTTGCTCTATGCCTATGTATATTGGAAACCTGAGACGATATTGATAAGTTTTTTGCTTACATCTTTTACGAAGGAAGAGAAAGTTAGTCTATTTATATGTAACAGGATATTTCACATTTTTGTAAAATTTTGAAATTTTGCTCTTCCTTCAGTCTGGTGTTTCCAAGTTTCTATTTAGTATAATTTCCCTTCCATATGAACTATTCTCTTTAGTATATCTTTTACCGAAGATTTCCTGTTGAAAAAATATTATCAGTTTTTCTCCATATAAGAATATATTTATAATATCTTTATTCCTTATGGATAATTTAGTTGAATCAAATTTAGCTGATAGTTCTTTACATGTGGCACTTTATAAAAAAAAATGAGGTTTCAATGTTTTCTGCCCTCCCTGAATTCTGTTGAGAAGCCCACGATCATTTAAATTATTGTTCCCCTATATATAATGCCTTGTTTTCCTTATCTGCTTTAAATATTCCCTCCTGTTTTAAAGCCTTTAGTAGTTTCTTTATGATGCTTCGGAGTCTGGGTTGTTTTTAATTTATCCTACCTTAAGGTTCATTGAGATTTTTGCATCTTGTACCTTACATATTTCACCAATCTCTTCAGCCATTATCTTCCATCTTTTTCCCCAAGTCCTACTCTTTTCTCTTCAATTTTTTTGGCATTCTGATAATATAAATTTGATGATTTTATTTCACAGGCCCCTGAATTTTTTTTTTTCTTTTACTTTTCAGATGGGATAAGTTCTATTGATGTATCTTCATGGCTATTAATTCTTTTATATATTTTCTCTGCTCTCTGTTGGGCCCATATATTGTGTGTGTGTATATGTTTTCTTTATATCTTTTTTTTCTGAAATGTTTTAACGTTTTATGTTCCAAAAGCATTTATTCTTACTTCTTGGCCCCTATTAATACTAGCTGCTTTAGCATCTTTGATGACTTCAACATCACTGTATTTTCAGAGCTGACATAAATTGATTTTTCTTTTCCTTTTCTAGAAGTCATTATTCCATGTTTCCTTTACATGATCAGAAGTTATAGATTATATCTCAATTTTTTAAAGACTATGTTTTAGTCTCTGAGTCTTGTTATAGATGTGAATCTTCATCATAAAAGACAATTGATCATGTTATGTTCACCAGCTGGGTTTCTATATACCCTACGGTTGCAGATACAATTTCAAGTCAATTTTCAAAGCTTTCACAGTTCTGTTCTAAGTCCAGCCTCAGTGGTCAATCTGGAATGCAAGAAGTGGTCAGTGGTTTAATATCATTCTCTAAGTGTTTGGTATGATGTATAAATTCATGCATGCACAGACCTGAGATAAGTTCAGGGTTTCAACTTCATAGAATCTTTTTTAAAGAACTCTTTTCTCTGTATCTTCCTTGTCACTTTCTTGAGCATAAGAGATACTCTTTGTGATCTGACAAAAAATCAGAGCTTAATTGTCTGTTCTGTCATAAACCTTTTATGATTATGTCTGTCTCTGGAACCAAATAGCCAGCAAACAGGAGAAGACAACGATGTGGTCCTCCCCTTGTTATCGTTTGGATATGAGGTGTCTCCCAAAAGCTCATGGGTGAGACAATGCAAGGTTTAGAGGTGAAATGATTGGGTTATGAGAAACTTAACCCAGTCAGTGCATTAATCCACTGAGAGGGATTAACTGAGTGGTGACTGTAGGCAGATACAGTATGGCTGGAGAAAGCAGGGCTCTGAGAGCATGGCTTTGGCTCTCATATTTTGTTCTTGTTGAGCAGAGTAAGCTCTGCTCCCTGGTGCCAAGTCTTCATTTGCTTTCCTCAGCCACGCTCTTCACCATGATGTCCGCCTCTCCAACAACCCCAAAGAAAGGAGCAGGCAGTCTATAGAGTGAGACCTCTGAAATTGTGAGCCCTCAAATAAGCTTTTTCTTCTTTTATTGTTCTTGTCAGGTCTTTTGGTCACAGGAGCAAAAAAAGCTAACTAAAACACACCTGCACTTTTGAGATCACAGGTGCTCATTTTCTGAAACTACAGGTATCATCCCAGTTGTTACTGCTTCTGCAACTACTGTGAGATTGCTTAGTTGATGGGTAAAAGGAAAACATCAAAGATTTTTTAAAAATCCATGGACTTCCCTCTTTTGTCTCTGCCTCATCAATGCTCTCTTTGCCTCTGCTTATGCCAGAGACATTCAGATTCTTCTCAAGTTGCTTGCATATTTGGTGCCAGTGTCTGAAATATTGTGCTGTCTTTAAGTCCAAGTTAGGAAAAACTGAAGGAACAAAGGAGAGAGGATTTCATGTCCATTTTGTGGGAGTTCAAAATCTCATTCTCTCCTCCAATACTCTTACTCCCCTTTTCTTTAGGAGTTCTCAGCTTTTCCATGCATCCTTCAAAGTTTTTAGTTGCATTCCGTGGAAAAGACTTGTATCTTACTCACTGTTCACTAGAATTTCAACTTATTAATATCCCTTTTACTATTTTAAATTATAATAATTTCAATACAGCTTAAAGATACTTCTCAAAAGAACATAGTAATTTTCATTTCATTAGATGAGTTGCTTTTTTTGTTTTATTTTATTTTTGTTTCTATGGTCAATTCTTTAACAGAACATTGCAACTTAACAACAATTTGAAATTTGAAATCAGAGCCTAATCTATCAATCAGGACAAGAAATGATTATGTTGGAGATAATAACAACAGTATCCAACTAGCTCAGAGTATACTCTCATTAAAACTAATGGATAGGAGTTGAACCAAAATGAAGACTGAATTTTTCCAATCAGCCACAGGAGTCAGCAAGAAATAGCCAAAGACCATTGGCTTGCAGAAAATAGCAGTCTTATTTAGCACCTTACTATGCTATAAAGCCCTGAATATGTTATTTAACTTACGTAGTTCTCCTTACTAAATCTGTAAAATGTGCTATTAAAAAATTCTGTTTAGATTTGCCCTTAAGCCACCAAGACAAGTTAAATCAAAGTACCTAGTAAAAAGAGGTATTCAAAAAGGCAAATTAGGGCTAGGGTTGTGGTTCAGAGGTGGAGCCCTCACCTAGCACGTGTGAGGCCCTGGGTTCCATCCTCAGCACCACATAAAAATAAATAAATAAAATAAAGGTATTGTGTCCAACTACAACTTAAAATATAAATATTAAAAAATACCTACCATTTAAAAAAAGGGCAAGTTAATGCATATGATACCAACTGTGCACTTGTATTAAAAGAGGAAGCCAAATTAAGCATACAAGGCTACAAAATTGAATATGAGATAAAGGAGAACTATATATAATAAATTAGGGATTATCCTAGCTATCATGAAAAAAAATAATTAGAAAAAATGAGTGTACATACTCAAAAATAATGATAATATTTTTTATGGAAAATTGTGCTCACTATTTGTAAGCATAATTCTCATTCACATTTCACCCCATTAAAGCTGTGCCCTCTGAAATAAGCATATTATTTCTCCCACTTGTCAGATGCGGAAAGTGAGTCCAAACAATATCATATAGTTAGAAAGTAGCAGAATTGATATTCTAACTAGGCAAATTTGCGGTCAGACCTCATTCTATTAAATACAGTGCTGTTCTACCTACTTAAGAAATACATCTGGCATTGTTACTGTGGTGATTATATAATTTTTATTATCATATTAATCTTACCATTTCCAACTTCTCCCTTTGAATTAAAAGTATTTGCTTTACCATGGTCCTGTATTTGTATCAAAGCCTGAGTACTTAAATCACTCCTTAGGGGACTCATATATTGCTCAATGCACTTCAGCTGCCAATTATGCTTATGTAAGAAGAGCATTATGTCACCTCTTAGAAAATCCTATGAACTAGAGAGTTGGCAGAAGTTGCGTCTTGGAGAGGAACATAAATTTTTGTTTGCATAGATTATAACTGATAACGAGCCCTCTCGTGAATTACATGCTAAAGCCAAATTATCAAATAATAATGCATTTGTGGAGCCATTGTGCTATTGAAACAGATGAAGCTATATTGCTAGCATCATAGAAGACCATGTAAGGAATAAAAACTAGCCCCTTAAACATTTGCAAAATTATTTATGGTAGCACTAATCATAATAGTTAGAGAAAAAGAGAAAGAAAAACTCAAATATTTGTCAACAGGAAACCAGATTAATAAATTGTATATTTATACAACAGAACCATCTATTAAAATGCAAATAAATATATGACAACCATGTTGTATAGCAGATACAGATCTTCTTGTCAAATGAAAAGATATAAAATATCATTTTATCTTTTAAATTAAAAAATATGCAAAAATTATTATTTTAAAAGAGTGGAGAGAGATGATTTCTTTGGAGGTAATAGAGTAGCAGGAGACAGGATGAGGGACGTCTGAGGTATGGCTGATATTCTTGATCGGTATGCAAATGGTGAGAATGTGAGTGAGATATGGGAGTAGTTTGCTGTATGCCTATTTTCTGTCATGATGTGTCTGTTCTACTGAATACAAGCTTAGATTTTCAAAATTTGAATGAATGAAGCAAAAAGGGACTTGGGTTTGACTCTTTGGGTTTCAGTTTCCCTATCCATAAAACAAAGGGGCATGTATGTTGCACTCTCTGATTGCTGTGCTTAGTTAGCATTAGATTTTAAACCTTAGCTCTTTGGGTAACAAAGGATCAGTACTTATAGGTGCATGGAAGAGAGGCTCAGTTCTGTTTCTCATCTATGCTCAGTCCACATTCTTCCTTAAAACTCCACATCCATTCATCAAATTTCTTTGTTGCTTCTCCTTTAAAAATATTTCCAGATTCCAACCATTCTGCACTATCTCCTTTGCTATCCTCTTGTTTTAAGCCACTATCAACTCTCATCTGGACTATCACAAAAAGCCTCTCACTTGGAATAAATTCTCCTGTTCTTGCTGCTCTGAAACACAGCAGTCAGAATGATCCTCTTGAAACTGATGTTAGATAGTGTCACTCTTCTGTGAAAAATGTTGAATAGGCTCCTACATCATTCACAGTAAAACCAAATTCCTTACAATGGTCTAAAAGGCTCCACAGTATCTTGTGCCCTAGGATCCAACTGAAAATCTGCTACATCTCCCTCCAGCTCCCCGACTTGAATCTCACTCATTCTCACTGTGGTTCCCAGGACTCAGGTGTCAACCACACTCAGAGCCTTTGCACTTGTGAATTTCTCTGCCTAAAATGTCCTTGCCCTAGATATTTGTAAAGCCAGATCCTTTTCAACTTTAAAATCTTTGTTCAAACATCATGTTCTTGAAAACACTTTCTCTGACTATATATATATAGCATGGTCGGAGAAAGTGTATATATATACATACACAGACTTATATATATTTGAAAATATATATTTGTAAATATATATTTTTATATATATTTTATATATATTTACAAATATATATATATATATATTTGTAAAATGCTTCATCTCCAGAACTCCTTAATGCCTTCTGAAATAGTTTTGCTATTTTTCTTAAGTTTTATCAGTAACTAGCTACACAGGAAAATTGTGTATGTGTAAGGAGCTCTTAATCCACCCCTTGGGTCTTCATTCCAGATGCAGGTGCTTGGTTTGATGTCTCTCAACTAGTTGACTAAAAAATTTTATCAAAACCATAGTGCTTATCTGTTTAGAGCACTAGCAGAATTTAAGGTGTTCAAAAGTTATCCTAGAAAATAGAGAAGGGGCATAGCCAAAGATACTTTTAATTAAAGAAAAAAATAAAAATGGGGCTGCAGTTGTGGCTCAGTGGTAGAGTGCTTGCCTAGCAAACATGAGGACCTCGGTTCAATCCTCAGCACCACATAAAAATAAAGATATTATGTCCACCTAAAACTAAAAAATAAACATTAAAAAAAAGAAAGAAAAAAAAAAGCCCAAGGAGCTTTCTCATATAAAGAAAAAGGAAATAAACAGGATAGGTCTCTGTTTCTTTGGGGCTAAAATCTATGGGTGGAATTTTAGGGTGGAATTTTACATAGTTTGTAACAAGTATATTCTTTCAAATATTTGAGCTGCCTAATAGTATTTTGATGTGCCAGAAAACATAAAGCATTTCTTGCTTGTAGATTCTTCAGGTTTGGATATGGTAGCCACTGATCAGACACCATGGAAACAATTGGTGCTGTCCCCAGTGGAGTTATCTAAGAGTTTCCCCATGCCTTTGCAAATTTAGAAAAATAAATGATTTGGGACTCAAGAGTGGATGATACTTGTCTAAACTGTGCACTTCAGGTCCTTGTGTGATTTTGAGAAAAGATTTGGTAAGTACATAAATCTAAGAAGTGTTTTCACTAGATGATGGTAATCTGTGGTGTTCAGGGATTTCAGGAGGTCCTAGTTGACCAGTTTCCAGAGACAACTTCTCCTCTTCTGTTGACTGGCATCAAAGATGAACTTCAGGCACTGTCATATTCAAGCCATTTATGCTGGAAGTTCTCCTAAAAGACAGATACTGGGAGAAGGCTGATGTCATGAGCGAAAAAAAAAAAAAAATCAGGGGAATAATTTGAATGTTTTCAGTTCATAAGGAGCAGAAGGTAACAGTGTAACAATGTATTCCTAATTAAAGTTTATGTGTGTGTGTGTGTGTGTGTGTGTGTGTGTGTGTGTGTGTATTCAGTTGTAGGTAGACACAATACCTTTATTTTTATGTGGTACTAAGAATTAAACCCAGTGCCTTACATATACCAGATGAGTGCTCCAACACTGAGCCACAGCCACAACCCCATATTTCTAATTTCACTAACATTAAAAGGACTTTTTTAGCTGGGTGCAGTGGGGCATGCCTGTTATCCCAGCATCTCAGGAGGCTGAGGCAGGAGGATTGGTAGTTCAAACCCAGCCTCAATCATTTTGTGAGGCCCTAAGCAATTCAGCATGACACTGTCTCTAAATAAAATATAAAAAATTTGGGTATGTGGCTCCGTGGTTAAATACCCCTAGGTTCAATCCCTGGTACCAAAAAGAGAGAACTTTTTGTCTGTCTTATTATTTTTCTGTCCCTTCCTCCTAGCTCCTTTATTCCCTTTTCTCTTTTCATCTTTTCTTCCTTCTTTTCTTCCTTCCCTCACTGCCAAAAGATAGTTCCATACTATGGCAACAGAGCACCACATGTTGAAGAATGCAAACAAAGAGAAATTCTGTCGAACGAATGGAAGACAGAGGTGAGTAACAAGAAGTCAATGTGCAGTTATGTGTCACTGAACAATAGAAGCAATTGCTGAGAGAAGTGTTGTTCATTGACTCTATTGTCTGTAAGCATCATAGTGGACTTATGCAAACCAAGTAGCCAGGACAGCACTAGGTGATATAATTTTATGGCAACACTCAATCAAATATGTCCTGTCCATGACTTTAAGATAAATATGTGGCAGATGACTGTAGATACAGTTCTAAAACTCCTTGTTTCTATAAAGGGAGGAAAAAAGACTTCTAAGTTGCTTTTTTAGGATATTTAGCTTCAATGTATGTTAGTTCAACAACAAACTCTTGGACATCTGGAGCAACTCCTGGGCTCTTATTCTCTCAGGAGGATGAGATTAAGTCTCATCTCTCTTTTCAAGGCAAGTTATCCAAATCATGCTTTTAGGTTTTCATTTTGTAAAATTTAATTTTAGATTGTTTTGCTATGTGATTAGTAGTGAATGGAGTTTGGTGAAAGACACACTTAGGTTCAAAATTTATTTCTATCCTCTAATAGCTGGATCATTCTCTCCATTGTCTCACTGTGCCGAGCTCCAGAATATTCAGCTGGAAAGTAGAAAATGGGATAGGCTGTTTGAGATTTAAATCAGATAACATGTGTAAAGGGAACGGGCAGAGCTCTAGGGAGTCAGTAAGTGCATGGTAAATACTAGCCAGGTATTATTAAGAAGCAACAATATTTGAGTCCCATTTATACAAAGATGTTCTATTTTTAAAGTTTATTTTGAGCTAATAAACTATGAGCAGAGCAAACAAACAGAGATAAAAATTCCATGTGTAGGACTAAAAATATTCTCCAGTTATCAGAAGATTGGTGGAGATTGTCTGAATTAACACTTTTTTTCATAAGAGGGTTTGACTGCCACTTCCAGGGTTTTTTAGTCATTACACATGGTCATCAAACTGCACGAATACAGCATCTCTTTGAAGCCCTGGAAACCTTATTTTGATATGTGAAATATCTCTAGTATCTTTGGGCAGAATGACAAATAAATATAAACACAATAAGCCACCATTAATTTGAGTTTCTGTTAGGCAGAGTCCATCTCGATTTCCCAGTGCATTGTGATCTAAATAAGATCAGCAAGACCAAGTCCCAGTTCTGAAGTCTAAGTTTTTTTTTTTTTTTTTTTGTACTGGGCATTGAACTCAGGGGCATTCAACCAATGAGCCACATCCCCTATTTTGTATTTTATTTAGAGACAGGGTCTCACTGAATTGCTTAGGGCCTCACTGTTGCTAAGGCTGGCTTTGAATTCACAATCCCCCTGCCTCAGCCTCCTGAGCCGCTGGGATTATAGGTGTGCACAATGACACCAGGCCTGAAGTCTAACTTTTTTCTCAGTATTTCTTATCATTCCTGTTGCCATCATATCATGCTCAGCTGGGACTCAATTTTGCTGTTTTCTCAGATTTATGACTCTTTCGTCTTACAGGTTGATAATTCCTACTCTGTAAATTTGAAATGTTCCCAAATCAGAAGCTTTTAAAGGATCAACATGACGGCCCAAGAGAAAAATCCCTCACTTGACCTCATATGATGGGTCAAAGTCAAAACACTGACATACTAAATCACTGGCTTAAAATTATGTATAGGCTTTGTGAATTAAACATAGAAGATACATCAGTGGATTTTGTGTTTAGTCTTGGTTTCCATCTTTAAGGCATCCCACTCCGTATACATGAATACTCCAAAATCTAAAAGGTATGATCTGCAACACTTGTGGTCCCAAGCATTTCTGATAAGGGATGTCCAACTGGTTTGTGCTGTTTCTTTCTTGTATCACCTCACTCCAGGCCAGCACCTCCCATTTCTATATTTCATACAATATACAAAAAAAAAAAAAAAGAAAGAAAATTGGAACCTCAATGTGGTCTTCCTATATGCCATACATTCTGTTGGAATTGTGATGGGGGGAGTGGAAGAGGGGCAAAGGTCACATCACAGCCACACAAGATCTTCCAAATAGAATGTTAAGCATTCTCCTGTTTTAAATTGACTTTAACCATTCTCCCACTTGGCCTTTTGCTGGTTGCTTCTCTTGATAGAGATGGGGGTTCAAACTTTAAATTCCTGCTTCTCACACCACGGATGCTTCTTTGTGAGCCTCTCCTGCACTGAACTCTCTATTATGATTGAGACCAAAAGAAGGTGGCTGACATTTTCTAGAAAGGCCCTTGAGCTTTTCCTATTCTTGGTTCCTGCCAATACTCCTATTGTGAGAATTTTCTCTTCCTCCACAAACAGCTTGTTAATGTATTGCCCCCAACAAAACCTGCCTGAGGTAGGGAAGAACACTAGGATGGAATGGTGGCAGAAGAGGAAGCTGCTCAGATGGGAAGAAACTGGGATGGGGCATAGGAATATAAGCGCTTCCAGGGCACGCCCACAGTGACCCACCTTCTTCAGTCATGTCCCACCTGCCTACAGTTACCACCAGTTAATCCAGACTAATGAGGTTTCAGCTGTCACAATCCAATCATTTCACCTCTGAATATTCCCGCATCAATGCAGGTGCTTTGCGGGGGGACACCTTCTGTTAAAAACATAACATCCTCAGATTCAGGCCTCTCATGTCACTTTGAACCATCATTTTCTATAGGTGAATTAATTGCCTAAGACTTTCTAGGATACAGGCTTCCAATGTTCTGATTCAAACTCCTCTCTTTCACCCTAGTAAAGGCTTTGAAAGATGTTAAGTGAAATAGAACAGGGTAAGAGTCCGAGAGTCTGAAGACAGGATCGGTTTTCAAATGGAGTCAGGTTTTCACTCCTTACTGAAGTCAGAGGAGCCTGGGAGGTAAGCATGTACGCTCCGTGTCCCAAATCCTACAACTGCTGCTTGCTAAATTGTCACCTGGGAGACTTCATCTCACTTCTTTTTGCCTTATTTTTGTTTTATCTAAACTATCATGGGGTGAGTATTCAGGAATTTTTAACTATTGTTAATATTAATGGAAGAATTCACATGTTCATTTGCATGATGCTGTGCCTAGGCAGAACAAAGAGACAAGGTCTCTGTTCTCAGAAAACTTTTTTTGTAGTTCAGAGTCAAGCATCACAGTTACTATCTATTGCAGTTTTTCACCAAATGCTTGGGGAAAGAAGGGAGCAAAACAAGGGGGTGAAGTGTTGAGATACCCTAAGAAGATGAAGAAAGGCAATTGCTTCCTTAGGAAGGGAGATTGAACCTGAGATTCTTAAAATGAGTTGGGGGGAATGGAGACATGAAGGGCAAAAGAGGAGCAAGAACATGGTAAACAGAGAACACTTCATGCAACTATCAAGGCAGGGGAGGGGTTGGACTCAGTCAACAGCACAGAGCAACAGAGGGTAGCAAGGTAGGAATTTTCCGAGCTTGAAGCAATGTGGCAGGAGGAGAGGCTGGATTGGGGGAAACAACTGAATCATGTAGAACTTTTAGGGTCATAGTAGAACTTTTTAACTTGATTCTCAGAGATCCTAGGAAGTCATTAACATGCAACCATATCCCGTTTTTCTTCATGAACTAGTTTGGTAAATTTGTTTTTTTAAATATCGTACTAAGACATGAAGTGAGCCTGTAATGATACGTGCTGGGCACAGGTGAAGAAAATGGGCTTGAATAAGCCTGAGACCCTCAAGTGTTCTTCAAATATTGGCCTCCTGCCGTGTGTAAGAGGGGCGAGAATATTCTGTGAAATCCATGGTGGACATTAGTTGGCCCTGACCTCCTCTCCATCTACCTTGTAGCCAGCATTCACTCTCCTTTCCAGAATATACTTTATTTTTGCACACGAAATTCATGATTTCCTATTTACCATAAAGGTAAATAGGAGGGTAACAGCACACACAGCTCTGGCAGGAGCTGTGAGAGTCTCTGATAGAGAGCACAGCGTCCCATCACCACGAGGGAATTAGGAGAGTGTGGCAGATTACACCCATGAGTATTTGGCTGGAGATTCTGATAATGCAGACTATTGACTTTTCTATGGGATTTAAAACATTTCTCTTTATTTTTTAAGCTAACTTTATGTAAGATTTCTTCCTTCCTCTTTCCTTCCTTTCTCCTTCCCTCCCTCCCTACTCTTCTGAGGATTGGATATTTCAGTCCATAATTGTTTGACCTCTTTTTTTTGGAGGGCAGTACAACATGGTGGGAACATGTGGTAGAATTATAAATAAATAAATAAATAAATAAATAAATAAATAAATAAAAATAAAAAATAAAACCTCACCTCATGACCAAGATGTAAAGCAGCTGGTGTCCTATTATCCCCTTCAATGGTGCATCTCCAATGATGGAACCTCTCATTAGGCCCCACCTTTTAAAGGTCCAGCACCACCTCCCAATAGAATTATGGTCTGGGGACCAAGCTTTTAGCACATAAATTCCAAATTTAAACTATAATAGAAAAAGAGAAAGAAAGGGAGTTTATCTAATCCACAGTTTTAAACTTTGAAAAGTCTAAGATCATGCAGCCCTATTTGTTTGGCCTCTGGTGAGGATCTCACAGAGGGACAGCATCGTGGTGGGAACACAAGCAAGAAAGGGGATCACATGGCCAAACAGGAAGCCAGTGAGGGGGGCAGGTCAAGCTCACTCTTGTGCTCCTTTATAACAGCTCATTACTCACTGTGGTAATTTGAGAACCACTTAACTCCTCCTGAAGTCAGCTCCATCAATGGCCTAAATCTCTCCCACCAGACCCCACCTCTTAAAGGAGCCACCATGTCTCACACCACCACGCTGGAGAAAAGTCTTCCTCCAACACATGCACCACATGTAAGCCACAGCAGAGACCATCCACTATGGCTTAAGCACCATCCCATCTCAGGCAGACAATGTGTAACTCTAGACAGAAGCCACTAAAAACGCCCATCATACTTCATCGAAAAGTGGGAAAAGTGTGTGTACTTGGAATATTTCTCCTTTTTCATAACCCAGGAATATTTATTCCTTTTCTATTGTGCAAGCCACACCCTGTAGAAGCTCTCAGTTTAGAAGTATGGAGAAGGCACAGGAGATATTCCTATTTGCTCACCTCTTTCTACTTCTGCTTTACTTGTTACCAACGTTAGATTTTGCCACATTGTCACCATTTCACTTTTGGAGAATGAGGTAATATATCTTTATCTTTCCTATTCAGTGGCTTGAGGTAGTCATGTGTGTATGTTTGTATGTGTGTAGGTATCTGATTCAAGATTGGTACAGTTATAACAGAAAGAAAGAAAAAAATAATAATCTTCTGTGTACTTGACATAACATTAAACTTGCCACATTAATAAGCCATGTAGTTCTTTTCCCTTTTACTAAAATATGCCCAGCATTAATGAGCTACGATATCACCACTTTGCAAGGATCATAGTTCTAATGACTGTGGAGTTTATGCAAATGACTTGAAACAGCATTTGTACAAAACATCTTCAAAGTTCACTCTAACTGGGCCTGCATACCTATTTCACTGAGAAGTCAGCCACCTTCACAGTCAAGCATGAGCAGCTCTGGGTAAAATGTTGGAAGCTTTTTCTTTACTTTTCTCTGAACTGCTTGCTGTTATCAAGAACTCCTGAAGATTCATGAATATATTGTTCATCCCCTAGAGAAGAAAAAAATTCTTTTTCATGTTTTGGTAGTGCTTGCATGGGTTTCAAATTTGGGCAGATCACAGTTGATATTCTTTCCCAACACTGAGTATCTCTTGGATTTTTTTTTTATTAACTTATTTAACCTCTTTAAGCAAATATTTTATAAAATTAAGGTCACAAACAACATGTGGTTGTAATATTACTCTAATTTCCAGCAACATTTGAAGACTGAAAAGGAATAGAAAATATCAAAGTTTATCACAAATTATAAGAATAAAACTTTGTTAGCTATCACTAGTTGTAAGACTTAAATTCCATATACCTTATGACATATTCATTTAGGCTTCTGAATTTCTCAAAATAAATAAATAAATAAAAACATTATATTAAGCCTCATTATCACCAAATCATTTTGCTATTTAAAATCTTTATCAAAGTTGACTATATACCACCTTGATTGCTAGGTCAGGAATGAATTTCTTTCCTATTTGAACCTATTTTTAGAACCAAAATACCCCGAGAACATACAGGATAGCTGCAAGGTAGGGGAATCTTTTGTATATATGTTTCACTGAGACCATCACTGCTGAAGATCAATTCCTGAGCTTTATAAACAAGGTCTGGGAAGTTGTAGGTTTAGGTTTAGGTTAAAGATAACAGCTGGACAGGGAGGGGAGAAGAGTGAATCCATCCAGTCAGTGAACATAAATGCAGGGATGGCCAGTCAGGAGTTTGCAGAATAGCCAAAAAGTTTTTAAGAATGCCAGGATTAATTTTAATGTCTAAGATTAATTTTTAAGTGTTATCTATCTGCTTAGGACACTCTTGTCTCTAATATCAGAAACAAAAGTAGAAAAATAAAGTCTAATGTAAATAAAACAATATGTTTTTTTAATGTGCCATATTATACTAACTCCTTATTTTTCACATATATTTTCTCTATGATCTATAGTGTTTGAGTGTTGCAAAATGGTGTTTTGTGGTGATCATAGAAAAGAAAATGGTTTCCATATTTGAGATAAAAGACTTCTCTGAAAAAAGTGCAGATATGAGTAACAATTTGGGATAAGAAGTTCCCTGAAAAAAAAATAGGTATTTACCACTTTTCCACAAATTCCCAGAAATATGTGTTGATGTGCTGGATTTTTCAGAGTGTCTAAGGTAAGGCAGTCTTTGAAAATGTCAAAGGATGAAAATTTGGAGATATCAGCCAATTGACACCTGTTTTACATGAAGATGACATAATGAGTTTTACATTATAAACATATGTGGTTTCTAAATGACCGAGAACAAAGATAGTCATATGCTCTTATATCAATGAAAATAGGATTAACATACCCAATTGTTCTAATATTTTCAAATATCTGTAGGCTGAATTGAAAAATAAATTTATAAGCTCCTGAGCAGACTGCAGTTAATGGGTCACAGAATAATTTGAATATCACAGTTTGATGTTAGATTAATTTTAATTCATATTATGGGGATTTGGCATGCTGCATGTCCAAATGCATGTTTTTAAATTAGTTCTTTTTAGTTATACATAACATTAGGATTCATTTTGACATAATTATGTATCATGGAATATAATTTGCTGTAATTCAGTCCCCAGTACCTCCCATTTCCCTCCTCTCCTCCTTCCCCAGTACCTCTTCCTCTACTCTACTGATTGTTCTGCTATTAACTTATAGTTACTTTATATAAATATGAGCTTTGTGGATATACATAAAGGTAGATTCACTGTGGTATATTCATATGTCTACATTGGAAGGTTAGATCTGACTCGTTCCACTGTTCTTCCCTGACCCCATTCCTCCTTCTGTCCCCTCAATCCACTGATCTTTCTTCTACCTTGATGAAACACCTCCACTTTACTTTTTTTTCTGTTTTTCCCCCTTTTATTTTGATCTCACTTTCACATATCAGAGAAAAACATTTCTCCTTTAACTTTTTGGGTCTGTCTTATTCCCTTAACATGATGGTCTTCAGTCCCATCCATTTACCACTCAAATCCACAATTTCATTCTTCTTTATAAATGAGTAACATTCAATTGCGTGTGTGTATTTATATATATATATATATCACATTTTCATGATTCATTCATCTTTTGATGGGCACTAGTTTGGTTGTATAACTTGACTATTGTAAATTGTGCTGCTATAAATGTTGACGTGGCTTGCCAATAAGTATATGAAAAAAATGTGTAGCATCTCTAGCAATAAGGGGAATGCAACTGAAATTACATTGAGATTTCATCTCATACCAGTCATAATGGCAATTATAAAGAATACCAATAATAATAAATGTTAGTGAGGATGTAGTGGAAAAGGTACACTCATTCATTGTTGGTGGGACTGCAAATTAGTACAACCACTGTGGAAACTAGGAATGAAACCACCATATGACCCAGCTGTCCCACTCCTAATTGTGTATCCAAATTATCAAATTTAAGTTTTAAAGAAGATGTTCTAGATGAGTACTTGATTCTCGGTAAAGATCAATTTCTTTAAGAAAGGAAGAACTGATGGAAGGTAGGGAGAATCTGGCAGGCTAAAATACTCAGGTTGGTTCCTTGTGTATGTTGATATAATAAATAAAGAGCTTTAAAATATGTATATGTGTGCATGCAAGTATATTAATGTATGTGTATGTTTTTAATGTCTAGTGTTGAAGATAGGAGAGTTCTCCACAAGTGACAAGTAATTCAAGATGGTGGAGGTCCTGAGTGAAGAAATTATGGAGCAGAAAGTTCTACCTGCCTTAATATGGACTCATAGTAGGAATGAAAAATAATATGCTTTGCTTTAAAACACAGAGATTTTTTGAGTCTAATTGTTACTGAAGCATAACTGATCCTGATCAAATCAAATGGCAAGATAAATAAAGAAAATACATTGTAAAGTGTGATTGCCTTCTCAATCTACTTCTGAAAACTGAGTGACATTGGATAAGTTAGTTAACTTATATGTGCTAAAACTTTCTCACCTGAAAAATGATAATATTTTCTTGTAGGATTGTTGGGTTGTTGTGAAGATTATGTTTGAGGTGATGGATATGCCAAATTCTTTGATGTGATTAGTACACAGTATTTGCATGCATTGAAATGTCACACTGTAGCCCATAAATATATAAAATTACTATACTCAAAACTAAAAATATTTTTAAACTAAAAATATATTAAAATAAAAACAATATTAATAATGATAATACACATAAAATACTTAAAGCAATGTCTAGTACCCATTAGCTATTCAAAACACTTATTATTATTATTATTATTATTATTATTATTATTATACAGTTTGAAGTAGAATAATTTGGCTTCAAGGTATTAAAACAACTTATTAGTGATAAACACCATTTTTATTTTTTAAAGGATTGGATTCTTAAAGGAATTCAATCACTTACTTTAATTTTTAAAAATATATACATTATATCAGGGATGTTTTCTTATTATATTTCATTTATATTTACAGCTTTTTTTTTGGTGGGAAATGATTGTACTTTTTTTTTTAGTTACTGAGAAAACTTTCCACATCCAGCATGAAAACACAATTTTCTCCAATATCACAGCTTGTGCCATCTCTCTGCCACATTCCATCTGTATTTAGAGATATAACACTAAAATTGTGAGATTAATGTGGTTTTATTGCTATTGTGGCAAGAATTTCACTTTAACTTGAATTAGTTACTAAATTCAAACAAATGTAATAAGTAGGCAATATATAACTTAATAGAAAAAAAAGTAAGTTTGAGATAAACAAATTGGTGGATATTATGGAATCCCTCTTTCGTCAGCAGTTATGAGATTTCAGTTTGGCTTTCCAAAAATGACTGCTTTACCAAAAGAAAATAGGCAAAATTAGTCACCAGGTGCCCCTTGCAGGAAACTTCGTTAAGAGTTGTTAGATAAATGTCTGAAACTATTATGATTCAGATATGTGGTGTCCCCCAAAAGCTCATGTGTGAGATAATGCAAGAAACTTTAGAGGTATGAGAGACTTAGCCTATTTTTTTTTATTGGTTGTTCAAAACATTACAAAGCTCTTGACATATCATATTTCATACATTTGATTCAAGTGGGTTATGAACTCCCATCTTTACCCCAAATACAGATTGCAGAATCACATCGGTTACACATCCACGTTTTTACATAATGCCATATTAGTGACTGTTGTATTCTGCTACCTTTCCTATCCTCTACTATACTCCCTCCCCTACCCTACTTAGCCTAATCACTGAATTAGTCCACTAATAGGGGTTAACTGGGTTAGTTGTAGGCAGGTAGGTGTGGCTGGAGAGAAGGGTCAATGGGACATGTTCTTGGGTTTATATTTCGTCCATCGTGAAGGGATCACTTTGTGTTTCCCAGTGCCATTTCCTGAGGTGCTTTTTTCCACTACCTTCTTCCTCCATGATGTTCTGCCTCACCTCAGGCCCCAAAGAGTGGGGTCAAACATCTATGGACTAAAACTTCTGAAACTGTGAGCCCTAACAAACTTTTCCTCCTCCAATTGTTCTCCTCAGGTCTTTTCAACACAGTATAGAAAAAGCTGACTAAAATAGATACCAACCTTTACACTGTGAGGTTGTCCTGTTTTTTGACCCCTCAAATTCTCTAAGAATTTCTTGAAATGACTCCACATCTTCAGTAATGAGGGAAGTATGATTTTTTTTTGTTTTGTTTTGGGGTTGGGGGAGTGCCGGGATTGAACTCAGGGGCATTCGACCACTGAACCACATCCCTATTCCTATTCTTTTTGTATTTTATTTAGAGATAGGGTCTATACTAGGTTGTTTAGTGCCTCACTTTTTTTTCTGAGGTTGGCTTTGAACTTGAGATCCTCCTGTCTCAGCCTCCAAAGCCCCTGAGATTACAGGCATGTACCACAGCTCCCAGCATTTCCAGTTCTTTTGGAGATACCTTTAATCATATGTTTTCTATCTGACTGTCAAGCAAACAAAAACAAACCCTTTCAATTTTAAATCCACATTGATCAACCTGCTCTTTCACTAAATCAAATATTTATGTGACTGGAAAGATGAAACTAAGTGAGAGGGTAGGTGGGATCCTTAGATATGGCTATATTTGTCTTCTCCCTTTCACCTTGAACTTCCTCTTTTCCCCACTGACTTAACCCAGACCTTTAATCTCTTCTATTTGAACCCTGCAGCAAAACAAAGCAAGTAAATAAATAAAGCCGCCACATCCTATTGAGCAGGAATAGAAATGGCAGCTCACTTTTAATAGTCATGTGTTTTCTCTCAGATCTCAGTGTGAAGGTATTTTACCCTGAGTGGAATTGGCAAGTGTTTATACCATTCACTCACTTATGTGGGTGTAAGATATCTGAGTGCATGTATGAATAATATTTTCCTAAAACTGAATGTCTTTTGTTGCTATCAATATACAGGAAGTTGTGAAGAACCATCTGTCCTTCCCCAGGGATACACAGAATAGATTTAATGGAATAAGCCAAGAAACACAAGCCAAAGCCTAGGTCCTAAACTACATATTGTCACTCATGCATCATCCTTACTACATGACACGTGGAAAATTGACTGCCTGTCTGGTCTTTGCTTCTCTATTGCATAATGATAGATTCATATGAGTACAATGGAAAATTTTGAAAAATTATTGTTTCCTTAAAAATAAAAGTCTCTATTGGGGGGAAAAAAAGCATCACATGAGAAGAGAAGAAGATAGGTAAGATTGGATGTGATTAATTAAATCATGATAAAAAATGACTGCTGTTATTGGAGAAGTGAATTGGGCATTATGCTCATGAATTACTTTATGTCATTTAAATTTCCTGAGCGTATTACAAATTCAGAATTATATACTATTCACATCTTGACCCAAAGAGACTGGACTTGAGATAATTAAAAGTCACCCATTTTCACTAATGAAAATTTTCACAGCCAGTTTTGGACCTCCAGTTTTGCCTGACTCTGAAGCCAGCATCCTTAAACACTATGCTCTGTGACACCCTTCCCCCCACCAACCATTGCAATTACTACCAGATCTAAGGGAAAAAAAAAAAAAAAGCTATGTACATACACAAGATGCAAAAATTTCAGTAAATTAAGTAAAAATACAAAGTTAAAAGTGTATTTGATCTATGATTGAAATTACAAAACACAAACACACAAATACAAAAAGAGGCTGAAAGGATTTATGCCAAATGTTATTGGTAGTGGCACTTTTCAGGTTGTTAAACTCTGCTTCTAAAAATTTTTTATTTTTTGTACATTTTCCAACAGGAAGTATATTTAATAGAAACTGAATAGATATCATTCTAACGATAATATTAGTATAGGCAGGTAAAATGTGGTCTCAAGACCTACCACTCTCATGTCTGGGACAGTCCTTTGACTGTCCCAAGGCATGTTCTCAAAGAAGAATAATACTGGCAGCTTAGGGCTAGGACATAGCTCAGTGGTATAGCATGTGTTTAGCATGGGTGACCTCCCAGCATTCACTCCCCAGTAACACTTCCAAAAATAAAAATAACAGCAGCTGACATTTAATGACTATTTTACACTTACCAGGGATTGAGCCAAATACTGTATTTTTGTTTTCCACTGAATTCACAAGACTCCTGTATGGAGGGGGTCCTGTTCTCTTTTCCATGTTACATGGTAAAGAACTGAAATCCAAAAAAGTTAAATAACTTCTGGAATTCACTCATCAAGTTTGTAGTGGAGAAAGTACAATTCCTTCACCATTAAATAGCATGGCCTATCAAGCCCTAGAATCCTAGTGACTTGGAAGTCCAAAGGTAACTTTAAGAAGGTCACTTTTATCACATTTCTATATTAGAATTAAAAAAAATAAATAGACTGCTGATGGTTTAAATTTATAGTCACAGGGAAAATTTGGAATTTTAAAGTTAATGCTTAATGAATTACTTCATCAATTTCTCATTTACAGCAATTTATTTGGTGGGGGAAAAAAAGCAACCCTTGTCCCAGTTTATCTCCTCAGGCTAGTTCCTTAGTTTCTAAACATTTAGGGAAAAAAAAAAAAAAAAAACATGTCCTTTAATTATGAAAGCAATTTTGGTGAAAAAAAAAGTCAGCATTTTTTATTCATTGATGGATTGATTTTTAGAATGCCTGTAGCTATGCAATTCAAGACTCCACAATGGGAGAAGAAATTGATGTTCAGATACAAGAGCAAAGTAAACTATCTCATATATGAATCCTTCAGTTACAGGTAAGTTTTGGAAAAAATTAACACAGCAAGCAGATTAGCCTGAATATTGTTTTATAATTACTTCAGGGGTACCACTGTCATGTTTAACAATTGATGTCATGATGTAATCATGATGTGGCATCCAAGCATCATGGTGTTAACACTTGTTCCACTTGTCCCCAAACAATTGATCTGTTCCTCTTGGCAGCACTTGATACTATCTCAATTCTATCTATCAAACTTTATGAAGAGTCTGCCATGATCCAGAAATTCTCCCAGTATTGCAGAGACAACCACTATGATGCTATCCTTGTCCTCCTAGCCTATTGGATCCTAATCGTAGACTGCTTTATATCTCAGAGATGGACTAACATATGTCAAAATGCATTTTATGCACCAAGTAGGTTCCATGAATGGAATTTCTCTCCAAATAGTACTAGATTGGAGGAAAATGTAAGCCAGCAACAAAGTCATTCATGTCTTATAAAACTAAGTTAATGGAAATGTCTAGCAGAGGAGAGAGAAAAATGAGGAAGAGAAGCAAAGGGGGTGGTTTTGTTCATTGAACTCTCAGGGAGAAATAAGACGACTCATATAGATCTCACAAATATCATAGCCTGTTAAAACACGACAGGGAGGCAGCTACAGAGAATTCAGCGGGTGCGAAGGCACTGGTAGTAGTAGTTCTCTGAATTAAAGGACAGATGGGTACTACAATCAGCATGCCCTCTGGCAGGATGCAGAGTCTGTGGTCAGTCCTCTGCAAAGAGCTCTTGGCCCTGAAGATCTCTGCAGACTACTAACAGGAACCTGCGTTCCTCATCGCATGCAGTAGGATCCAAGAAGCTCTATGCCATCAGATATTTTAAGAGCCACAAATATAAACTAGATATTCTGTCCCCAACTTCTGCCCCTATCATGATGAAGATTAAAAATAAAAAAACAAAAACTGAAATGGATTGAAATTACACCTCCTAGATCCTGTCAACCTCTTGCCCCTATGATTATTCCAAACTGAAAAAAATTGTCTAAATTCAAAGACTACACAGACCATATCAACTAACAGAATGTGCAGTGATTTAAGATAACTCCAGTGGTTTCGGCTTCCACCTGAATTTCTAATACAGCATGCATGCATGAATGCATAAACAAACAAACAAACAAATAAACAGCTTTATACAGATGCAATTTACATGGCATATAATTCACTCATTTAAAGTATATGATTCAGGCTGAGGATGTTACTAAGTGGTAGAATCCTTGCCTAGTATGTGTGAGGCTTTGAGTTCTATTCCCAGTATTGCAAAAGTAAACAAATGGATTAATTTATTCAATTAATGTATATAATTTAATGATTTTCAGTATATTCCCAGGTATATATAGCAACCTCCACAGTCAATTTTAGAATATTTTTCTTTAATTAAGAATATACCCTTTAGTTATTACCCTTTCACCCTACCCAACATTACCACTTCATAATTAACATTGTAGTTCATACATAAATATGCCTGTTCTGCGAATTTCATATAAATGGAATATTATACCATGTGACTTGGTATGTTTGGCTTATTTCATTTAACATAGTGTTTTCAAGTTTAACCTAAGTACACCAACTGTCATTACTTCACCCATTTGATAGATAACTTAATGTCCACTGCAAGGATATGCCACATTAAAATTTTTGTTATTATCTGACTTTTTGATTCTAGTTTTGTTAGCCAGTAGGAAGCAATATCTTATCCTGATTTTGACTAGCTGTTCTCTGAGGTCTCTAATGTCAAACATCTTTTCATGAATTCCTTGTCCATTTGTATAGTTTCTTTGGAGAACTGTTTATTCAGAATTTTTGTATATTTTAAAAATTGAGTTCTCTTCTTATTTTGACTTTAACTAGTCATTAGATTTCTAGCTATAAGTTCCTCCTTATATACATGATTTTGCAAACATTTTTCTTCTGTTCTTTTAGTTTTTACTTTCTTGATAATGTACTTTAAAACACACACAGACACACACACACACACACAATAGTTTTAATGAAGCTCAATTTATTTATTTTTTTCTTCTGTTGCTCTTATTTTTGGTATTATCTTTAATAATCCATTGGCATTCTTGTAAGGAGTTAGCTGAAAGGTATTATTTCTGGGCTCCCTATTCTGGCCTTACAAAATTTTGATTACTCTATCTTTGGACTAAGTTATGAAATTGGAGAGTATAAGCCACACAAATATTACCCTAATTATTTAGTATTCTTTGAACTATTTTAATTCTCATGCTATTCTATATAAATTTTAGAATCAGTTTGCCAGCAGAGTGCAGGCTATTCAGCAGGCTGAGGGGCGAGGATCAAGGATAGAAAGTTCAAGGGCAACTTGGGCAACTTAGTTAGACCCTGTCTCTAAATAAATAAATAAATAAACAAGGTTGGAGAGATATTTTAGAAGTGGAATACTTCTCAACCCTAAATACCACAAAGAATCACCTTGTCAATTTTAGCAATGTTACTTTTCTGAATGACGAACAGGAGACTTTTTTCTATTTATTTAGGTATTTTGAAAATAAATTTAAACAAAGTTTTATAATTCTGAGAGTACATTTTGTACTTATTTTGTAAAATATACTAATTGTTATTTGTATTATTGTAAATGGAATGTTGTTTTGAATTTCTCTTTCAGGTTATTAGTTTCCCTTTAGATTATATTTATATAAGTACAATTTAGTATTTGTATGTTGATCTCACATCCTAAAACTTTGCTGATCTCATTTATTAGTTCTAATAGTTTTAGTGGATTGCCTAAATGATTCCATCATTTGTGAATAGAGATACTTTTATCTTTTCTTTTCTTACCTGGACATATTTTAGTTCTTTTTATTGTTTCATTTTTCTGGACTACAGTCATTGGTTCATTGTTGATTAGAAGTGGCAAAAGAGGACATCTTTGTCTTGTTTCTAAACTTATGATGGAAAGCATCCAATTTTTCAGCATTAGGCATGATGTTAGCTCTCTCTATGAGTGTGTGTGTGTGTGTGTGTGTGTGTGTGTGTGTGTGTATGTGTGTCTTACATGTCCATCATCAGGTAAAAGAAGCTCCTGTCTTCTAGTTTATTTTTATCATAAATGCCTATTAGATTTTTCCAATGATTTCTTTTCTGAATCTATTGTGATGATCATGTCCTTTTTGTTTCTCTATTAATATGATACATTATGCTAATTGATTTTCAGATGTTAAAGCAATCTTGCCCTTGTGGAATAAATTCTACTTGGTCTTATTGTACAGTTCTTTTTTTAAATGTTTCTGTTCGTGCATTATAGCTCTACAAAATACTGGAGTTCATTTCGACATAATCATATGTGCCTGGAATATAATTTTCTCCACTTTGGTCTCTAGTACCTCTTTCTTTCCTCCATTCATCCTTCCCTCTGCTGAGCTATCCCTACTGCACTGGTCTTATTTCTATTTTTTTAAATTGGTGCCTTATAGATACACATGTATGTACATGTGTAGATACACATATATAGATAGACATGTATGTGTATCTAAAAAGGTAAAGTTCACTATGGAATATTCATATACATACATATTAATAATTTGCTCAGCTTCATTCTGCAGACCTTCCCTTTTCTTATCCCTCCTTCCTTGCCCCATAATTCCCTTCCCTTCTGATACTTCCCAATCTCCCTTCTATTTTCATGTAATTCCCCCCTCCCTGACATTTTGGTTTCCTTATTTTGTTCTAACTTCTATAAATGAGAGAAAACATTTGATCCTCAGCTTTCTGAGTCTGGTTTATTTCATTTAGCATGATGTTCTCTAGTTCCATTAATGTATAAACAAATGGCATACTTTCACTCTTTGTGACTGAATAAAACTCTATTGTGTATATATACTGCATTTTGTTTATCCAGTTGTCTACTGAGGGACACCTGGGTTAGTTTCATAACTTGACTTTTGTGAATGGTGCTGCTATAAACATTGGTATGAGCAATTGATATAGTATGCTGGTTATAGTTCTTTTGGATAAATACCAAGTATTGAAATAGTTAGCTCTCATGGTGGGTCCATTCCTTGTATTTTGAACAATCGCCATATTGTTTTCCACAGTGGTTGTTCTTATTTGAAATCCCACCAACAAAGTATGAGTGTACCTTTTCTCCCACATCTTCATCAATATTTATAATTATTTTTACTACTGAAATTGACATTCTAACTGGAATGATGAAATCACAAGGTAGTTTTAATATGCATTTCCCTGTTGCTAAGTATATTGAGCATTTTTTCATATATTTGTTGGCCATTTGTATTTCTTTTTTTGAGAAATGTCAGTTTAGTTTCTTTGGACCATTTATTGATTGAATCATGTTCTTGAATATACAGAAGTAATACTGTCAAAATTTTATACTACCAAGAAGATTATATAGTTCTTTTTATAAACTGTTATGTTTAGCTTGTTAATATTTTGTGGAGAATTTTGTGCCCAACACATAAACTATAGTGGTCTGTCCTATCCTGCCCTGTGATGTTTTAGTGTAGTTTTAGTATTAACGTGATAATAATCCAATAAAGTAACTTGGGAAGTATTTGCTCATTTTTGTGTTTTAGGAAGGATTATGAAGTAAGGAATTGTTATTAATTCTTTAAATGATTGAAATAATTCATCAGTAAGTCATCTGAAAACTATTGCTAACAGGCAGTCAGTATAGATAGGTAAATTGAGTCAGGTCAGAGCAAGGAGGCCAATTTGAGTGAGTCCAGGAAGTTGGGAGACTGCCCCCTGAGGGACTGAAATGCCTTCAGAGCCCTTCTTCCACCCTATCAAGACAACCTTCCCCAGCTCCAACCTGTTGCTAAGGTAACCTGTCCCAGGAATTGCCCCTCCCCACAGGGATCTATAAAGTTGTTAATTAATGTGTCCTGGGCTGCTCCATCCTGCCCTTCCCCCTTCAGCCCACCTATTTCCACCCTTTGGCCATCCCATCCAGCATTCCTAGGCCTAGTCACTTAGGCAGAAAGGAGTTAGATAAGGGGAAGAGGGCAGGAGAACAAAGGAAGTTTAAGACATATAAAAAGACAGAACACTTTGCTTTGCTTCTCAGGATACTAGGATACCAGCTATGACCCCCTTCTCCCTCCCGGAAGAAGTCTGTTACCCCTTTTTAAATAAACCCTGCTTTATATGCTGACCTCCACGTGCTTCAAACTTCAACATGTGAGGGAGCAGAATTCTTCACTGATAACCAGTGGCATCATTACTACTAATAAATCTTTATTTTATCAGTCTATTCAGATTGACTACTTCTTCTTCAGTGGGTTTTAGTGTGATATAAATTTTTAGACATTTTTCCATTTCATTTATCAAAATTGGAAACATCATTATTCAGAATATTTCCTTTTGATACTTTTTATTTTTATAAATCATTAATAATAACCCTCTTTCGTTACTGATTCTAGTTGCTTCTATTTTCTCTCTTTTTTTTTTTCTCCAGGTCAGTATGGCTCAATGTTTGTCTGTCTTGTTCTTTTCAAAGAACTAGCTTCTGTTTTATTGATTTCTTTCTTTCTTTCCTTTTTTTCTTCTCTATTTTACTAATTTTTGCTCTACCATTTGTTATTGCCTCTGTGTTCTTTGCTTTAGATCTGTAAGTTCTCAAAACCCTCTTTGTGTAACTTTCTATGCTATAAAGCTGTGCTCCTAGAGAGCTGTGAGGGGCTGTCTTCTGTTCCTGCAGTTTTTGGGAGAGGCAGCCTGGTGCTCAAAATTATAAACTTGCTTTAATTTGATTTCAATTGGAGTTGGTGGTCTTTTCTTTGCATCATGGTTTAACAGTTATCCTGGTGCAAATACCATGGACTGTTCTCTTCTAACTGAATTTCTGTAGATAGTCTCAAATAGATAATTGTTTTATGTGCTTTTATTCTTACAACCATTTCTAAACACTTAAAGGGTTGCTTTCTATGATTCCCACCAGTTATGTTAAGGAGTGGGTCAGCTGAAATTCTCATGATATTAATCTGGAAGTCAAATGAAAAATTCTTACCATTCTAGAATTGAAAGGTGAGATACCTTTGAGATGTTTCATCCCAATGGTGGGCTTTTAGATAGGAGGGAATTGAAGTCAGAGCTGATACGTAAATCTCCCATGAAAAGACCAGCAGAAGACCCAAGCCTGAAGCACCCATCTCCCTTCTCCTCTCTGGATCTTTTTTCTATCCCCAGATTTGACAAACTATAGTTTATGGGCTAAGTATGACCATGCCTACTTGCTAACAAATCATTCATTGCTTCTTACTTGTGATAACAACTGTGTTTAGTATTTGTGACAGTGGCTGAGAAAACTAAAAACACAATATCTATCGGGCTTTTGATAGAAATACTTTGACTAGTTCTACATTAAACAAATCCCTGAAACTCATTTTTTTTTCAGTTCTGTTTCTTGAGATTTCTCCTCTTACCAATTTCCTTTACCAGCACGTTATAGGCAGGAGATAAGCTGTACAAACAAAGTGGAGATGCTGGGATCATTTAAATTTATAAGCTCGGAGTAAGAGCCTTGTAGCACTGAGATTCAGATTTTTATTAATGAACTATGTTGGTATAGGTGTCTCTGAAGCCTCCTGTTGATATGGGAGCTTCAGGAGGAGGGTTTCTGAGTATACTTGTGACAATAGTTCTCAGAATGTTGAAAACTTTCTTGGATTGCTCTCTCTAATATGAAAGACAGCCACCAAAGTGTAGAGGCAAGCCTGGTGTGATCCTCATAGAATCAGGAAGTAGAAAAAGAGGGCCAAGTCCCTGTTGCTCACACCAGATTTGCAGGCTACCTCTGTATCCTTTGTTAGCAGATCAAAACAAGAAACAACCAGCAACATGAAAATATGATTTTGAGTCTCATCTCCAGCACAATGTAGGAGAGAACAAAAGTGCAGTTTTGAAGCAGGGAGACAAGTGATTCACAAATGGGGCATTTTTAAAATTTAATAGGCCATAGTGTATGCTTGAAAGAGGACTGTCACTGGGAGAAAACTTAGTTGCTTGAAAGAGAACATGATCCGTGCATGAGAGTTACACTGAATAAGGCACACATATTTCAAAGCCATTATCACTAAAGAAATTAATTTAAAGCTCACGTGGAATGAAAAATAAGCATTGAGAAAAAAAAAAAAAATATATATATATATATATATATATATATATATATATATATATATTCACAAGGAGAGAAAAAGGTTGTTAACTGATTGCAAAATGCAATCATTCAAAACCTAAAATTAACTAAGGCAGATGTAGGCTGTGGCTAACACCCACAAAATCCCAAATCAAGAAGTAGGTGTGTAGTTTGTGACTTTATAAGGCTTTTCTTTTTTTTCTGGCAACCAATGAGAATAATGTGGGTATGACACAAGGTATATAACAAATCAAAAGTGAGACTTCATAATTGGTTATCACTATGAAAACAGAATTAGTCAGTATAGATAGGTAAATCGAGTCAGGTTCCATCAAGGAGGCCAATTTTCAGTGAGTCCAGCAAGTTGGAGACTGTCCCCAGAGGAATTGAAATGTTAATTCCTTCTGAGCCCTTCCTCCACCCTTATCAAGAACCTGCCCCAGCTCCAACCTGCTGTTAAGGTAACTTGAAGTGTGCTTCTCTAATGTCCAAACTTCAACATGTGAGAACTTGTCACCAGTAACCAGTGGTAACATATTTGGAGGTTCCATGGAAATCTACAGTGAGGCAAGCTCCTCTCCATGCACCCTAAATCTGTTTGAGGTGCATCTTTCAGTCTCTTTCATTTTGGAGAATGATGGGCACCCATCGGCTACTTAATGCATAGTGCAACTCTTGTAGGGACAGAGGAGGCAGGGCACCGAAGATAGCAGGAAACAGTTTTCTTTGGCTGCAGCCAGGTTCAGAGGGCACACCTTTTGCTGTAATTAATCAATCCCCTGAACCCCAAGTTCTGGGAGTTTCAGAGTTTTATACCTAGCATGTAAGGGGAGGGGCTCAGAAGTTCACAGTCTGCAGAAATTCACATAAAAGCAGCTTTTTTCTTCACTGTTTTGGGTAAGTTAACCCTTCAAGGACAACTCCTGAGAAGGGGAGAGCTTCTTCTCCTCTTTCTTTCCTCCCCCTGCCAGCTGTTACCATGAAGCCCAGTTAGTAACATATCTTAAAAATGTAGACATCTCTGTGAAGCCCAGCTCAAGGCCAGCGGCCTTGTTCGTACATTTCTACAAATTACTATATGGATACATGTTTGTGAAAATAAGTAAGGGGGTGTCCAGCACCTGGAGTGCTGGTATCTTCCTGGCCAGTGACCAAGTAAACAGGGCAATATGAAAATAGGAAGTTTATCAACATTGAACTCTTTTGCAGAATCTCTTTTGCTAACAGTCCCAAAATCATCCATGGTGAAGAATTCTGGAGAAGCTCAGTTAAGACTTTTCTGTGGAGGAAGGGGGTGCCACTTCACAACCACCACACTTCAAGACTCGGGTGAAAGGTTTCCTGGTCTAGGCAGCATTCAATCACCTCTTCAATACAGAGCAGGCAGTTGGGTTCTGCTAAAACCGCTTCCTATTCTTCTGTTCAGGTCCAGAGAGCAATTGGCATGGGTACACAAGGTCCCTAGTCCTGATCTGCTTTGGATGCGTGAAGGTGGATGAAGGAGTATAGAACAACTTCGGAATTTTTGGCCTGGGCTACACTCAGGCAAAAAAATAAGGTTCCTTCTCTAGATCCCCCTCCCAACTGCCCTAAGGGGTATCTAGGGTGATCCATAGATGAATGGCACTGAGGGAAAGCTCCAATTGCATTTGCCTCCATATGGGCTGTGCAACACTCCCAACCCCGCATGCATTCCCTCCTGGATGTGCCCCTTCCTTTTCCAGTCAGAAACACTAGTGATTCAGGTTGTAGGACTGAGAGAAAGACATGGGATGATTAGTAAGAAAATATCCAGGTTCTCTTTGTTGGCATAGTTAGCCTTCACAAGCCAGTTAAAAATCTCCCATAACTGTTTGTGCTCAGATGTACTCAATGTATTAAAAAAAAAAAAAAATGCCACAAGAGGGAGGCATTTTTTTGACTAACCCCTCCCATAAACTCCTCCAGAAAAGGGTGTTAGTTATGCACTTAACAATCAATAGATGTTCCCCTTACTCGCTGGAGATTCCTTTAGTCTACAGGAGAACAGTTAGGCACAAAAAGTTAAGACATAAACAATTTCTCTCTCTCTCTTTCTCTCTCTATCTTTCTCTCTTTTTTTAATAGGCTTTTCATAGTCAGGAGTTATAGTGGCAGGGAGGAAAGCAGTAATGCCTGTAAGTCTGAATCCTCCCAGGGTCTCTGACAGAGGGCAGACCCTAGCACTTTGCCAAAGGAGGCCAGAAATAACTGGCAAAACCAGTGATGAGAGACAAGTTTTCTGGATCATAATGAAGCTCAAATTTAGGGAGATGTCCCTAATATATTAGATAAACAGTTTTCTTTTAAGAGGGAGAGAACTTGAATTTCCCATCACTGAGGTGGGAGCTTCTCTCTCAAGTCAGTGTGTAGATTGACCACTAGTCTACACACTGGGAAATTACAGATGATCAGGAAAAGTGCCTCATTTTTACATATTGTCAGGCCTAACCGCAATCTCTACCATGAGAGAAGACCTTAAGAAATCAACTACTGAGGAAGAGAAATCAAGGGGAGCCCTGCCCCAACTTAAAACAAATAAGAACAAATTCAGAGAGATTTTTGGAGGATCTAAATAAATATTTTGGCATGTTTCAGAATTTATACCAGGTGCTTGACCTCACCTGGAAAGATATTATATTGAAAAACCAGCCTCTATCTCAGAGCAAAGCCTGTCCCAGGAAGGGACATGACCTTAGTCCTTGGAAAAACCCACAGAGCACTCCTAAGCACATTCCCACCCTGCTAAGTTGTTTATCTACAAATAACAGGAGAGATCTGCTGCGCCAGGTGTCCCTGACTCAGGCTAGGTGGGGATCCATAGCAGCCCCCTAGCAGCCACCAATCAGCATGAGACAGGGAAATACCTGGGATGCCAGTGGTTTATGGTGGTTGATAACAACTTGGGAAACCATGGAGTTCAGCACGTACACCCCTCTTGGCTTAAACCAATCAGTTCAAATGAATACCCCTTTTGTACTGACCAATCACCCCTACCCAACTTGTTCCCGCCAGTGAATGTGCTAATCGTGTTTTAGAGTTGTTATTTGATTTTCCCGTGGTGTGTGATGATTTGCTATGATGTATGTGAAGTCCCTGCTCTCTCCAAAGAATGTATAAAATTGCTGCAAACCCTGGGCTCGGGGCCTCTCAGCATCACCAGTTGCTGTGTGTGCGCGCGGAGGACTGAGCTAGCTCGCAATAAACACCTCTTTGCTGCTTACATCGATCTTGGGTCTCTGGTGGTCTTTGGGGGTCGCGAATTTAAGCATAACAATATTATTACTTAGCCAAACTTTAACCTCCAATAAGAAGAAGGCCACTCTAAAGCAAGCAGTTGAAGAATTTGGGGATGGACCAAATCTTGCCCATGCCCCAGCATCACAAACTGGAAACAAACCTAATTATTCATCTAGAGCACAGGCAATTTCCAGAAATGATCCTGACTGGGACTCAAATGATGAATGGGAGCTTGGAAAATTACATATTTCCAAACGTTGGTCCCTGAAGGTCTCAGGAAGGTCAAGCAAAAGCCCATTAACTGTTCCAAGGTTTCTGAAATTACTCAGGGCCCCCAGGAAAGCCCAGCTATTTTCATGGAGAAACTCAGGGAGACAATAAAAACACACCACCTTTAACCCTGAATCCATAAAGGGCCACCTAATTTTAAAGGATAAATTTACCAAAAAAGTTTAGTCCTCCTCTGAGTTATGAACAGCTTTGGGGAGACTTTAAGCCATTAAAACGGGGCCTTAGTTTGTCCTCAACTTACTTATGAAGCAAGATTTAACCTGTTTGTCACTGAGGCCCCAGGAATGGTTGCACAAAATAATGGAACTGCTCAACAACCAGTAGCTTATCTCAGTAAGGAGCTTACCATCGTAGCTTTGTTCTCAAAACTAATAGAAAGTAAGGTATTATAATTTTCAACATCCAAACCTGTCCAATTACCAACTAGGAAAAAAAAAAAAATGGTTAAAACGCCTTAGGCAAACCTGCTCAGAATAGCAGTTCAGAATAGCAGTTTTCCCTGTACCTTCCTGACCTCAGCCAGGACTTACATTGAAATGCTAATGGAAGAAGCCTGCAAGCAGTGTAGGAGACTGATCTGAGGTCCAAGAAGAAAAAAAAAAAAGTAAAAAGTTTCTTTTACCTGAACTCAAACTAGACGAAACTAAAAAGCAAATTGTATGATACTTTACTAATTACTGGCTGGTCATTTTTTTCTAGGACTCTTGCTTTTTTCTTAGATTCGGTATTTTTTGAGCTCATGATTTTGATCCTACAGACCTAGGTTAATGTTTTTCTGATCAGTCCTATTTTTTACTCAGCTATGGAATTTTTAAACATTGCAATGGAGATTTCACCTTCAAAAAGCTACAAGTCTTGACTATTGTATTATATATGTGCACTTGTGTTATGTGCTGTATGTCTATATGTGCATATGTTATGAAAATTGACAGATATATACAGTGCTCATAAAATTTAAAAAATGGATCCAAATACTTTTAATTCATTTGATTTAATTCACGTAATTTAATTTTAAACGGTTCAACTTAAATTGGGTAAACAGAAGAAAGTAAGGATGTCTTTTAAGTTAAACTTACAAGTCTCTAGGTGGTCAAAGAACTAATAAATGTTGGTGTGTACAAAATGTCTAATATCCCTAGGTTCTAGGACTTCAATAAGGAAGAAATGGCTAAGACTGTTCAGTATATACGCCTGATATTTTGGTAAAGTAAGTAAAGCAGATTTGACCTGGGGGTTACTCATTTATGAGTAATTTTGTTTGTTAGACATCTGATTAATTTACAAGGTTAAAATGCTAAATAAATGTTAAATATAACATCAAGTACTTTTAACTCTTTGAATTTCATTGGTTAACATTGATGTTTTCATCAATTGGTAAATAAATAAAAAAAGGGTTTAAAGTTGCTTTATCATCACTAAAAATGTTACTAAGAATTTAAAGTTCCAACAGGTATAATTCTATATACTTAAACACTGTGCTTTCATGGAATGGTAAACAGATGTGATTCTATATACAAAGGTTTAGAGAAGATTTCTATATACAAAGGCCCCAAAGTTTCAACTGTTCCAATTAAAGCGTAATGTAAATAATATAAAATATTTACTTTTATTAAAATGAAATAATTTGCCTAAATTCAGAAATTTACAAGGATTGTTTCAAAATGTGAACAAAAAAGGGGGTTAACATATGGGAAGGAGGTATTAGAAGGTTCTAGGTATGGGAACCATATTTAATAGAAGGGAAAATGTGCTTTTGGATAAGAAAGTCTTTATGTGATGAAGTAAGTAAGAGGGTTTAAGCAAGTGATAAAGAAGGTCTATGTAAATTGGTTATATAGAGATGAAAGCTATTTAAGATTTCTTCCCTAAGGCCAAATGTTAATATACTGATATGAAACCTAAGTTTCATCTATGTGTTAAAAGGAAAAAGATTTCTTAAAACATTAATTTTTCCATAACATTGTGTTTATTAAGTTTTGGTTTTTTAAGAGGAAGTAACCTTGAAGAAATTAAACAAAAACTGGTTAAACAACAACTGTTATTTTATAGCATTGTACTATGTTATTTCTTAAAAGCTAAACTTGGTTATCATAAAAACATCAATGTAATTGTGGTGCTATTACTCTTCTTTGTATATTAAATATCTTCATATCTTCCAGGTATACAAGTCTTTAAGGTAGAAGCTTTGAAAGATCATTATATCAAACTGGTGTTCTCCAAACAAAAGCTGTATGGTAATTTTAGACTTATAAGAATAACATTGGAGATTTATTTATATCATTTAAGGTTCTATAACTGGACCTGTTATCAATAAGATTAATATGAAGTTTTGTTACTTTTTTAAAAAATATATTTTTTAGTTGTATGTGGACACAATACGTTATTTTATTTTTATGTGGTGCTGAGGATCAAACCCAGTGCCTCACATGTGCTAGGAAAGCACTCTACACTGAGCCACAACTCCAGCCCCTTATGTTACTTTTTATACTGGGGTACAATTTAAATATATTTTTAAGTTAATGAGACTAATCTATGTAAAGGTTAATATTGTAAAACACAAATATTTTGCTACTTTTCCACAAAAGGTTAAAAGCTCTCAGCCTTTCTTTAACTCATGTTTTAAATGCAATATCATATTGTGTTAGCTAATATTCATGGAATCTTCAGCAACAATATATATAAACTTTGTAAAATGATATTTAAGAAGCAAATATCAGCTTCAGAACTAGAACACTTTACTTAAGATTTATAAAGATTTATGAAGAGCCCCCTCACCTGAGATAAGTCTCTGCATCCCATCTTACTACATGTCAGAATGACTTCAAAGTAAGCCAGACTTCAGTTCATTTAACATTATTTTCAAAAGATTGAATTTTTGTTGTTAAGATTACTAGGTTCTCAAACAGGGGATTCAATATAAAACTCAGCCAAAATTCAAGATATTTATTACATGACATAATATGTTTTTACTCTTATTATTTTAATTTTGTATTTTCCTTATAAACTGTTTAAAATTTGCCTGACAATGTTTTCCATAGATATTGCTTTAAGAACACAAAATCTGGGTTAATTTAAGATAATAAGCCATCACCTACAGGACATATAGGGTAGTACAGGCCCCAATTAATAAAAAGGGTAAATGACTGTAAAGTTATAGACATTAATGTTAAAATCAAGTACTCTTAATTTAAGACTGGTGAGACTGATTTGCTAGATGGTTAAGATCAAGACTTAAAAATTAAAGTTAAATTAAAAGGGCCAAGAAAAACCAATATTTGGCTCTTGCCCTCTGGGTCAATCTGAATCCAGGGAAAAGGGAACTTCTCTAAAGAGTTTTGCAAGTCTGTGCCACATAACCTCCCAGTGAGGGAGATTAATGAGACCTTTGGAGAACAGAAAGCCAATCAATGCACTTGCCATGAAAAGGAGGGTCATTGGAGAAGGAAGACATTCCTGATGTTTCCGAGGGAAGCCACATGGTTAGCAATACCTGGACCCATCCTAGCACAAATGGCACTATCAGAACTAAGAAGCTGCTCTCATGTTCTCCCAGGAGTGTCTCTGATGGAAACTCAACTGACTGTTAACAATAGATAAAAACAAAAATTAGTTTAACTTGCTTCATCTTAAACACTTAGCAAAAACAGTTAAAACAAAAAACAACAACAACAACAACAAAAGCCATTCCTGGGTATTTAAAAAAAATAATAGTTAAATATTGTGTTAACCCCCAAAATAAGTAAGACTAGAGGCTACAAAAGAGAGATTCTTAGGCATGAATGCTTGATAACTATCCAAAGACACTATAAAGAGGAACTGCCAGAATCAGAAGTTTTTAGTTAGTTTAAGGCCTACAGAGTTTCCTAGCCTACACAGGTAGGCTTAATGTTTGTTAGTATGATTATTCAACCCTAAGTAACAGAAATAAAGTGTTCTCTACCAGAAACAGAGGTCATATCAGTAGATGGATTTTACAAGATCAGAGGACATTAAGTTATTTATTTACATCTTATGGGGTTGAACATCTGAAACATTAAATGTTAAATGTTGTGTTTATATTCCTGATAACTCTGGGGCTAGTAAAGATTTACAATCCCAAATAAAGTCCTTGTCCACTCTGACCTTGTTATGGGGACAACTTAGCAGCCCTCACACCTCCTGGTGGGAGAACTTCTACTACACATTGACATGTTCCAGATGCTGCAACATTTATTCAGTACTCATGTTTTTTGTTTCTCTCTCATTGAAGCACCCATCCCCAGATGACTTTACAACATGTTCTTCCCCAACCAGTCTTCAATCCAACCTGACTTCTAAAAGGGAACTCAAAACCTGCTTTCCCCACACTGCTGCCCCACTTCCAGCTCAAAGAAGCCAGAATGGCCATCATCCCATTTCCTTACAGCAGTAAGGAGTTCCAAAAATTAGAGGGAGGCATGAAACCAGAATTAGACAGACAGTTAGTATAGATAGGTAAATCAAGTCAGGTCAGATAAAGGAGGCCAATTTTGAGTGAGTCCAGCAAGTAGGAGACTGTCCCCTGAGGGATTGAAATATTAATTTCTTCTGAGCCCTTATCAAGACTATGCCTCTGCTCCAACCGGTTGCTAAGGTAACCTGTCCCAGGAGTTGCCCCTCCGTACAGCAAGCTATAAGGTTGTTAATTATTGTGTCCTGGGCTGCACCATCAGGCCCTTCCCCCTTAAGCCCACCTGTTTCCTACCTTTAGGCCATCCCACCAAGGATTCCTGGGCTTAGCAGTCAATTTTAGAATATTTTTCTTTTTTAAATGTATGCTAAGGAGATCAATTTCCCCAGTCCAGAGAAGTCTGTTATTCTGCTTTGAGTACTTGAATAGTAAAGAGAGTAGTCGTAATTCTAAGGAGAAAGTCAAAGTGTCTCCTTGTAGAAGAAAGTTACAGGGGTACATAAAATGTATACTTGCTTGGAAACTGAGAGGCTTAATTGAAAAGGATGGAGGCCCTGAGGATGGTTACATGTGCTGTTCAAACTTACATGTATGTGCTTCATGGTGCTTGACTTTACTGTCTCCACTGCCACTAAATTTAACTAGAAGAAATCTTTAATTAAAGGAGAATAATATTGAACAAGATTCAGGGCAATCATGATACATGGAGCCAAAATATTTCAATGTCAACAATCGCCTCTTTTAATATTCAACATAGATCAGTGGCTCAATCCAGTCATTGATGCTTCCACAGCTCACTACCAACAAAAGAAACATTTCCTTCTTGTTTTAAGATAAATTTTTAAAACCCTTCTTTAAGTATAGGTTTGCTAATAACAACACTTCATACTTGTCCTTTATCTAATAATAGATGTATTTTCTCTTTATTTAGAAAATAGTTTGCCCATATACAGTTCTTCTTCCTGGTCTTCCTGGTTATGAATGAGCTGTCCATTCTTACTCCATTTCTTGTTGCCCTCTAAGAAACTAGTCACTTCCCTGTGGCTGCCATCAGGATTTTGTCTTAATTCTTAGTTCCCAGAAGTTTCCTTTTAATGTATGTTGGTGTGGATTGTTTGGTTTTTGTGGCTCACACATCCTCTTGAATCTCATTTGCCAAATTAGAGCAGTCACTCATTTTTCCTTGGATACTATTTCAGTCTTATTGTCATCCCCACCCACTCCTCTCCTCTCTTTTTTTCTGGAGAACTAATGTATGAATATTAGCTATTTCTTTACTTATTTATGTATATTATTTACTTATACTGCTCTATAATTTCCTGAGAATCTGTTAATTTATTTTGCAGTTTATTTTCTCTTAAGTTCTTCACATTATTAAAGTTCTCTTTCTTTGCCCTCCAGTTTATTGATTCTATCCTCTATCATTTCTACCCTGCTATTGATCACATCTGGTGATGTTGCCATCCCTTGAATTGTATTTATCACTCCTATAATTTTCCTTTTGTTTTTCCTTCAACCACTGATTTCTTTCTTTGTATTTTCTGATTTTTAATTTGTAAGTAATTGATTAAGGAATTTTATGATGGCTACTTTAAAATCTATATCATTTAATTCTCAAACCTGATAAATCTCACTGTTAGCAGTCCTTGGTATACGGGTATTATATTATTAAACTCTGAACCTTAGTTATTGTCTCCTTTTAGTAAGTATTCTCATTGCTTAGGGAGAACAGTAAGAGCAAGGTTGGTATACATGTTCAACTTCCTACTGGTGGCTGCCAACAGCACCTTGCCCAGCACCTCTCCCTGCCCTTTGCAGAAGAGTGGGCTGGTAGGTCTGCTGGCTTTAGCATTATGCCTCATTTTCCCCAGGAGTGGAGTATGGACTTTTTTTTTCTCATTTCTTGTTGTTTCCAAGTGGAAGTGAAAGGTCGGCTGCCTACTAGGTCCTGCTGCCAATAGAGAGGGTGGCGGGGGAGGGGAAAGAGGTCTGACACACTTTTGGTGCTATAAGGTTTGAGACTGAAGCTTAGTTGTGGCCTTATCCTCACTCACTGGGAGTGGAATAGCAACTCACCCTCCCTCACTCACTCCATTCTTTGTGATGCATATTGTGGGAATAGAAGCCTAAATTCTCACTGGGTCTTTTCAACAGCATGGAAGAAGAGAAAGTGATGACCTTGATATTAACCTTGCATCTACCTGATGCTCTGTGAGCTGGGTCCTCAGCTGCCCACTTGTCCTCAGCTGCTCCCCTTCTCACCCTTCATTTTTTTACCTATGCTACTGGTGGTGCCTCCCCAGGACAGCTCTGTCTTACTATGTCTGGCTAAGCCTCCTTGCTGCTGGGTGGAGTGGAGGCTTAGCTCCCTGGTGACACTATCCAAGCAAGAGACAGAAAATTAACCCAAGTTTACCTCCTGTTGGAGGAACCTGAGGAGCAATCTGCCTGCTTGGAAGAGTGGGGAAGGGAGAAATGAGTTCAAGATGTACTATAAATTTTTTTTATTCAGTCCCAGGGAGTGAGTGGAAGGAGGTCAACATGTTCTTTTTCTGTTAGCTGGAATAGGAAGCATATTGCAAAAAATTAAAATAAGATAAAAATAATTTAAAGAATTTGCAATTAGGCTACCCTTTTCTCAACCTCTTGGCAATCTTTCTTGAAGTTTTTTTGGTTGGTGTCTGTTGTAGTTTATGGATTAGATTAGAAGCATCTGCAGTGCCTTGTGGGGTAATAAAGAAACTCAGGGAAATTGCTGCCACATTGTCCTTCAGATCCAAAGGTCATTAAACAGCATGATTTCCCTTTTCCACTTTCTAGAGACTTCTAGTAGTTTTTCATTATTTCAGAAATTTTTAGTTGCATAGGAGAGGACAGTGAGGACTGGGACGATAGCATCTTGGCAGAACTGGAAGTCAGAGAGTATCTGTTACCCCATTTTTTTGGTAAGAATTAATAAAGATATTGTTTCTCAATATTATGTGATGATAATGCCCATTTCCATGCCTCGTATAATATAAGCAAAAAATAAGAGTTAGTCATAATGGATATCTTAAGGCCCTCTATGAAAACCATATTCAGAACATTGAGGAAAAAAAATAGTGAACAGGAATGCAAGGAAGGGCACGTAGGGCTCTCCATTGTGGTACAACATAGATGATGACAGATGAACTGTGATGACTTAAAGATAAAAGCAGGACAGAACAACACGGATTTCTTACAGTTTGGTGTCAACATATTGCCCTGGCTTTAGACAGTCCTCCACAGAAGAGAGATGTTAGTGTAATGGGCAGGAGTGATGATTAGTTCTTATTTTCATCTGAGGATGGATAAAATAAATTTTAAAAATATTGCCCCACATCATTTGTGACCATGAGACACAAGCTCAGAATAACTACTCTGAAGTAGCAGTGCAAAATTAAAATTAAAAACTTTGTCAACAATCATCTAATAAATCATAGAAACAGAAAAAAAAAGCTGAGAATTGAAAATAGAAGAATAATATTTGGTGATTCAGAAATACCACTATTAATAGGTTAAAATATGAAGCATGGCCAAGAAATACAAATATGACTTCAGCATCAATGTTTAATTTTAATATTTTATCATTTCATAATTCTTAACATTTGTCTTGAATTTGACTGTATATCTTCAGAATCAAATATCATCATCCATCTTTTTTAAAACTCCATTAATGTAGACAAATAAATTCAAATGTGCAGAGTAAAATGAATTTTGTGAGCTCATCAGATAAATGTCAATGTGCTTTTTTAATTTTTCTTTCCATCAGGATGGTGGGATTTTTTTTCAATTGCTAATCTAACATGTTATAAATTCACTATTAATAGCAGGCTAAGAAAGCTTCAACTTCCCTCAAAGAATCCTTGAATTTAAATTCTCTTTTTAGAAGGAAACACCTCCATATGTTCATGGGTAGATTGATCTTTTTTTTTTTTTTTTACTCTTTTCTTTTTTTCTTTCTTTTTGTGCATTTGCCTTTTGACTCTATCACAATATTTTTGTTTTGAAATAATTTGTACATAAAAGCCAAACACATTTCTTTATTCCCTCCACCTTCATTCAGGAATTGCTGATAATTTTCCTTATTAGTTTTATTTCACACTCTAAACATTGGAGGATAAGTAGGAGACATAGGATGTCTTTCCTACTAAATATTGCAGGTTAACTTCCAAATTTGCCACAAAACACGAAATTCAATGTTGATATAATTCTATAATCCTATTTTAAAAATTATTATTTATTTAATATTTATTTATTCATTATTTATTTTTGCATATTGCACCAATAATATCCTTTTACAGTAATTTATTTTTCCTCTCCAGGGCCCAGCCCACTATCATACTTCACATTTAGAGTTGGTGTCCTTTTAAATGACATATTATTCATATACCATAAAATTAACTCCAAAATCTACAATTCTGTAGTTTTTAGTTTACTTAGTGTGTGCTGTTATCACTGCTATTCAATGATGTAAACATTTTCATCACCCCAGAAAGAAAACCCACACCAGATGACAATTTCTCTTCACTCAATATTTCCTCCAAAACAGCTAATGTAATTTTCTTAAACCTTTTGTGTTTTTGACTTCTTTCACTTAGAATAATACTTTAAATTAATCAGATTTCAGCGTTTCTTTCTTTTCATGGCCAAATAATATTCTATAATATGAAAATGTGTAAATAAATAAATAAAGGGTGACACAGACAAGGTGCAGAGGCAGGGAAGGTAGCAGAGTGGCTCTTTGTCCAAGTGGCCTCATTTTTTTATAACAATAGGTTACATTAGGTCATTAGTACCATAACCACATTATCGTTTAGAGTAAGGTTGCTTATTCTGCAGTTACCTTTCCTAGTTACAATATGCAATGTTAGGAGCTTTGTGAAGTTCTCAAGAAAGTCCACTGTCTGAAGTTACTGTTAGGTAGGCAGATCCAGGAGCACTGGAGCTTGGTGAAACATTGTAGTTATCTAGCAAACAAGTTCTTCTATTCCCAGGAGCTAAGTGCCTGCAATCAAGGCTTGATGTGGCTCCAACACAGAGGCACCTCAGGGCATTGCCATACCAGCTAGACACTGCACATACATTAGCTGTATTGCTAGATCCTAAGAGAGATTGCAGGGCATTCTAAGGGTGGGAAACAGGGTGCCTGTTACCACCCCCACCCGCCCACTGTCCCTTAGAGTTTTCTCACCAGGGGAATGCTTCCCTGTAAATTTCCATGGTCAGAATCCCTACAGAAAAATAAACTTTTTCTTTTTCTTTTTTTGTCTGTTTACTTATTCCTCAGTTTACATGCTTTTCTTGTAAGTCTTATATGTGTCTTTATATATATATATATATATATATATATATATATATATATATATATATATATATCTTGTATGTATGTCCCTCCTAAGACTTACAAGTCTATTTTAATAAATAAGCTTTTGCATCAATGCCACTAAAATACCTGACAAGAACAGATCACAGGAGGGGAAATTTATCTGGGACTCAGGATTTTGGAGGTCTCAGTCTATACATCTTGGGTCCATTACTCTGGACCCAAGATGAAGGAGCTCATCATGAGGAAAGGGGCCCAGCTGAGGAAGAAAACTGCTCAGCTCAAGGTGGTCTCGGAAACAAAAAGAGAAAGAGGGATGGAGGAAGGAACTGCAGGGAAGATGAACTCTTCCAGGGAATACCCCCAGTGACCAGAAACCCACCTTCTCCAGGCATGTCCCTCCTGCCTGCAGGTACCACCTAGTCAGTCCATTCTATTCTCTGAATAGAACATCCCTGGGTATCTCTGCATCAGTAGGAGCTTCTGGGGGAGACCACATTTCCAAACTAATAACTTTATCTTATTTTGTATTTGTTTTATTAAATCTATATCTATGTAATTTTTATACTATACATGCTTTTTTTTTTTTTTCATTTTATATTGAGAAATGTCATTGCACTTGTAGTGCATCTCAGTGGCTCAGGAGAATCGCAAGTTCAAAGCCAGCCTCAGCAACTTAGGGAGGCCTAACCAACTCAGTGGGACACTTTCTCTCTCTAAATAAAGCACAAAAATTTGCTGGGGATTTGGCTCAGTGTTTAAGTGTCCCTGAGTTCAATCCCCGATACAAAAATGAAATAAAATAAAATAAATGTCATTGCTAATGAATAAATTTTAACTAAGATTTGTACATTGGTCTTATAATTTTCAAGCTTGATGAGCTCATTTATTAGCTATAATTTTTTTTGTATGTAATTCTTGGGAATATTTACATATAAGAACAATGTACCTAGATACAGAAGTAGTTGCCTTTATTTTTTCCAAACTCAATGTTACTTATTCCTTTTTCTTGAATAATTGTCCTAGCTAGACCCTCCATTAAATGTTAAATACAAATAGCAGTAGTCGCTATGGTAATTTTGTTCTTGAAGCTTTTAGTCTTTCACCATCACATTTGATGTTAACTGTGAGATTTCATAAAGTGATTTATATCCATATATTGATATGATCACATTTTCATACAATAAGATGTATTTCATTAATAAATTATTCTGTGTTAAAGTACACTGTGTACCTGGAATAAATTCAGACTGGTTATGGAGTATTCAAAAATATGCTATTGTGACTGAAATGAGCAGAAATTTATGAATGTCTGAGTATGGATTTAAGATTATTTTTTTCTTTCTTTCTTTCTTTTTTTTTTTTTTAATAAATAGTGGAACCAGGAACAAAGTTACTTAAACCTTTTATGCTACAGGACTCTTCTCTATAAAATGTAAAATAACAACACTACATTCATAGTAGATTTTTGAAGATTATATAGATTAATATAGATGAAGCACTAAAATATTTGCTAGTATTATAATGAATTATTATTATTATTATTATTATTATTTTCAGAAAGAGAATTGTCCTAAAATTTATATTTTTGTTCTCTTCTTACTCTATTAGGTTTCAACAAAATTCTGCCTTCATGAAGTCTGTCAGCTCTCCTCCTTTATTTCTTAAACAATTATTTTTTACTTTTTACTACGAAAAATCCTCTGATGATATAGGAGTCACCCTTCTTTAAATGTTTATTAATAGTTGCTCATGAAACATTCATAAACTTAGATTTAGTTCCAATTTTATTGCTGATTTATTTTCTCTAGTGGCTATAGAAATATTTTAATTTTTACCTCTTTGTTGAATTATTTTTAAAATCTTATAGATGGATAGACACTGTCATTTTCATCTATTCTCATGTGTTGGTTTTAAGTTTTTGATTTATGAATTGCATTGTATCTATAATTACATTTGCTCTTTTAAATCAAATATTACTAATCTTTCTTTTCTTTAATTCATTCTGAGTGCTTATCCTGTGCTCATGTCCTTGCTTTTTCGCTTTAGTTGTATATTGTGCCCAAAACAAGGCTTTGTATATGATATTTATTTTTTATATTATATGACACATACATATGAGGGGTGTGTGTGTGTGTGTGTGTGTGTGTGTTTGTGTGTGTGTGTGTGTGATTTCTATGGAATTCTATGAAAAAGTTTACATTTACTATTCCTTATTAACTGCAAGGCCATATTATATGAAGTAACAAAACATTTCAAAAATATTATACACTGTGTGACTATTTTTATAATACACCTTTTGTATGCATGGAGTGAATCTAGATTTAAGTGTATAAAACATTAGCATTCATTACCTCTATGCAATTTAATTAGAGGTGATTTTATTTACCCTAACTGCAATTTTACTTTCCTCTGTAGCAACTGTATATTACTGATTTCCACTTTAATGGAGGGGGGGGAGTTCCCTTGCATTATGCTGACATTTCCCAAAATTATTCCTTGTAATTATATCAATCATTTGAAATGATTTAATGATTTGCTGTTGCCTAAAGGATGGAGTTTAAATTCTTTATTCTAATATCCAAAGACCTCTGTCAGCTGGCACACAGCTGCATTTCTAGTATTATAGCACAATTCTCACTCTCAAAACATCAGTTCCAACCAAATGCCTGTACCAGCTGTTCCCACAAATTTCCCTTTCTGATCTTTATGCACTTGTTCAGTTTATCTCCACTATCCAATAAACAGAACCTCTATGACTTTTCCAACTAGGCAAATCCAACCTATCCTACAAAATTCAATTGCCCTTTCTTCCTCTTTCACATACTTTCTTTAAAAAAATAAGCATAACAATGAGAGATTTTCTCCTGTGAGTAGAATACTGCCTTACTAATTTTCTAATTTTTACCCCACTGGAATTGATTCTAGTGGCACTAGAGTAGCATGTACTCTCCTGTGGTTTGGGACCCGCCCAGAGCTGTAGAGCCAAGGAGGTGAGTGTGAGCTGACATCAGCACATGCTAGCTGCCCCAGCTGTGTGTCCTGGCACCAGGCTGCACCTGCAAGAGCAAGAGAGAGGGCTTTTTAAAAAAATGTTTCCATATAGAGAGGAAGTCATTTTTCCATTACGGGCTGCCCAGAGAGGGCATTCTTTTGTACTCAATAGAATCATTTCATGAATTAGCAATTTTATAGTTCCTCATAATTAACGTTTTAAGAAATTTTATCTTTCCATCAAACTAGGATTTTAATTACATGCTCTAAATTTTTGTTTATATCAGACTACTTAGAACAATAACACATGAACTGCTTTATAAATAAATATGCACAATTCAGATATATCATAGCAGGAAAAGAAATCATGAGGGATTCTCTTAAGCAGATTCTTACATTTCAAGCAAATCACAGCTGCACAAATTTGTCACATGACCTTTCATCTCTCAGTGAGCAGATGAGAAATGTGTGGAAGATAGACACTATACTAGTAGTCAATTTAGACTTTTACTCTTACTCCGATCTACTGTTCCATAGGAGCCCTTTTTTTCAATTGAAATATAAGCATATTCTTTGAGCACTAACAATAAATATTTAAAAACCACCTTATAGGTTTCATGTATGTTATCGCTAGATAATAACCACATTCTTTCTTTTTCTGACTTTATAACTAGAATGGTGCTTAGAATAGCAGCAACCAGTAAATATTTCTATAATGGATGAAATAAATCTAGTATGAATCATAGACATCACTGGCTTTTTCATGTTGAGGGCATACTGAGACAGGAAAGGTGAACATCAATCAGAAAACTACAATTTCTTCCCAATATGCTTTTCTGTACTAAAAGGAGAAGGGGGAAGCACATTTCCTACTGACCATGGGTAATAAAAAGCACACTAGGCTATGGAAGTCAATCAAGTTTGTTGTCTACAGTGTTGATAATTGCATTTATAACCAAATCACTTATTTTTCTTCAAATCAGAGACATTTTGCTAGTAGAGGCCTTGATCTTGATCTCTTCATTTATTTGATTTTTTTTTTTTTTTTTTTTTTTTTTTGGTATCAGGGGTTGAACCCACAGACACTTAACCACTGAGTCACATCTCCAGCCATATTATGTTTTAATTTAATTTAATTTAATTTTGAGATAGTCTCATTAAGTTGCTTAGGGCCCCACAAGTTTCTGAGGTTGGTCTTGAACTTATGATTCACCTTCCTCAGCCTCCCAAGTCACTTGGATTACAGACATGTACTACCATGCCCAGCTGTCTACATTTCTATGAACAACAAACTCATAATAATATTTCTAGAGGCAAAGCCCCAGAGTGATACAGTACTCTCAAAAATATCAACGACTATAAATTGACCACCTTGTTGGTCAGTGTCATTAGAAATCGCCATTTTGAAAGTCTTATCTCTGGTATATTAACTGTACAAATGCCATTAAGGCTGTCACATGTTTAGGATGGTTGTAAAACAATAGCGATTTGGAAATCTGTCCACACAGATGGGATGCATGCTCATGCTCACATCCCTGCTGTTACCAGGACCATGTGTGCAGCCTCCCACTGTGAGGTCACACAGGGTTCATTCCACATATCAATACCCAAAATACCTTTCTTCTTCTTCCAAGCACCATAGAGGCAGTTCCGTTGTTCCACACTGTGAAACTTATAACCTCTATAGTCTTTTTCTTTGGCTTCTGGGGAACTCTGAACTAAACCTGGTGCCAGTCTCTCGGAACTTACATGTGCCTGGTCCTTGTGTTAACCTCTGTGTGTTCCCTTTGCCAAATTGGATCTTACATTTTTTAAATTTTTTCTTTGATTTTTTAAAAATATATTTTACCTTGATTTGCCACATTATTGTTAGTTGCTTGAAAGTCTTTGAAAGCACCTGGGGTACACATAAGAAAGGGAGTTGTCTAGCACAAGTCATAAAGCTAAAAGTAGAATCAGAAGATATTAGAGCCCATTTTACCAATGAAGAACCTGAAATGTAGAGACTTGTCTAAGGGCAAAAAATTATCTGTTGCTACATTTTTTTTTTAATGTTTTGATCTGGTTTTTTCTTTTCTCATGTGAACATATATCTAGAGTATAGATCAACTTGGCGCAGATGGCCATCAAAGAGTTCAGCTGTTATTTTTTCAATTTTAATTTTTAATTAATATGTATGTGTGTATATATAATTATGGTACATACGAGTATATATAATAATATAATTGTACCTATTTATGAGCACATTGTACCAGTATGACCGACATGTTATAATATGATCAAGTCAGGGTAATTAACATATTCATCACCTTAAACATGTATCTTTTTCTTTTTTGTGGTGAGATCATTTGAAATTCCTCTTGCAGCTACCACATAATATACATTATGTCATTGTTAACTACGGTCAGCATAGTGTATAATATGTCATCAGAACCTATTCCTCCTATCTTATTACAACTTTGCATCCAGTGATTAACCTGTCATCACCCTCTCTGCCCTCCCCAGTGTTCAATAACCACTGTTCCATTCTCTTCTCCTAGAACACCTTTTTCAGATTTTATAGGCAAAAGTGAGAGTTAGAGAATTTTGAGAGTTTCTATTCATCTGAACGAACAGGATCACATTTGGAATTTGACCTGTCTGTCTGCAAAGGAAGTTGCAAGTGTAAAGAAGATTGTTGATTTAGGACCTGTGCACGATGTTCCCTGGTTACAAAACAAGCTTAATTTTGAGCTCCACGTTTCTTTAGAAATTTCAACTGGGAGTTTTAAAACGTGCCAAATACTAAATCTTCAACTTGCAACCTTTTCTTAAGACTTCAACAAGGCATGCTTGAGACAGTGATGACTTTGTGGGAATATCTTACAATGGTACCATGAGCCTCCTTGTTCAAGTTCCTTCAGTTGGCCAAAGTTGGGGAGAAAATAAAAACTAAAACCAAACAAAAGAAAAATTGACATCTGCATCTGTACTGTCAGAACTGTGCCAAGAAGAAGGTGAAGTTAATGAAGACATGACCAGGCGCCACAGAGCTAATTAGTGTGCTCCGTCTTTCTATAGAAGAAGTTTGCTGGCATCACTCCTGGGTACTCATTTGAGAATGACCTCAGGTCACACTTCCCAAGGTGGCATTAAGAAGAGACCCTTTCAAGGGCTCTTGATAGACATGCAAAGGAATATACGTGGGCTCCACAGGTGGATAAGTTTGTTTCTTTAGCTCTTAAAACTAAGTGGTTTCTTTTTACTGCAAGTTTCTGCTTTGTTATGTTAATGATCACACAGTCTCCAAAAGAGGGATTTGATGGTCAGACTTTCTCCAACTTTTATGTCTGAAGGAGTCCCTTATAAACACTGCCCCTTGAACCACTTTTTGTGAAATATTGAGACACATAATAGTAAACATATTACCTTACTTATTCGTATTTTACAGGATAAAAATATAAAAAGGAATTCAGATAGTCAATGCACATTTTGTCCATATAAGTATACAGAGCAATGTTTTCTGAGTTTGTAACCAGTTTTACCAATCATTAGATGTACAAACTGGGGTAAACAATTTGACCTTTGTGTTCCTCAGTTTTCATATCTATAAAATAAGGATTATGATAGAACTGGAGGTAAAGGTTTGTTACAAAGGCAACTTTCATGATAAATGTGTTTCAGAGGCATGCTGAAATGTTCCTATTCACATCCAGTTTTCCCCTTTCACTTAAATGTGTGTCTGGAAGGCACAACTTGTCACAGTCTGCTTCTTTTAACAGCTTTCCCTTTTCACTTCTCCTTACCATCTCTTCTGGAGGGCTGCCTGGCCGCCTCCCCTTCTATCAGGCAGAGTTGGTCTGTTTTAATGTTTCTTATTTATTTGAAGAAGAGCAGAGCAAAACTCAGCAAATATTCACTGACATGTATATTATTTGTTTCTTCAAATGATACAAATATGCACTATATTTGATCATTTCATAGATTTTTATAAATGTCATATATATTATATATCATTTGATATTATATATCATATATATTATATATGATATATGAAATATACCATGTAAATATAGTATGTAAGTATATATACAGATATATTTTTTTCACAAACTCTTTTATAAACCAAAAAGTAAAAATCGTATACAAGAATATGCCAATAGTGAAGTTGTCAGAAACAGGAATCAAGAAAGCAAATCCTATTTACAATAGTTGTAAAAATATTTTTAAAAATCTAGTAAGAATGGGGCTGGGGATGTGGCTCAAGCGGTAGCACGCTCGCCTGGCATGTGTGGGGTGCTGGGTTCGATCCTCAGCATCACATAAAATAAAATAAAGATGTTGTGTCCACCGAAAACTGAAAAATAAATATTAAAAAATTCTCTCTCTCTCTCTCTCTCAAAAAAAATCTAGGAGTAAAACTAAAAAATTTCTATTCTATTCAATAAAGAAAACAATCCTCAGAAGAAAGAGACAAGAGAGAAATGCAAATCAAAACCAAAATGAGAATGACTTAATCTCTGTAAGAATGGCTGTTTTCAAGAATAATAAAGATGACAAGTGCTGACAAGAATAAGAAGAAAAGGAAATCCTTGTATCCTGTAGATGGGAATGTTAAGTTTGTACATCCATTATGGAAAAACGGTTGGAGATTCCTCCTAATATTGAAAATAAAACCATCATATGATGCAGAAATTCCACTTGTGGGTGTGTATCCAAAGGAAATGAAATCTGTATGACTAAGTGACATATGCACATTTTCATTACAGGACTATTCACAATTGGCAAGAAACAATAATAAGGGAAGTGTCCATTAACCAATGAATAAAAAAAATGCAGTACATATAAATAATAGAATACCACTCAGCTTTGAAAAAGTACAATGGTATCACTTGTGACTACATGGATAGAACTGGAATTCATTATTAAGTGAAATAAGCCAGACACAGAAAGAAAAATCTGTGTGATTTCGTTCCTATCTGGAATCCTCCCCCACCACCACCCACCCCCCAAAAAAAACAATGTTGATTTTATAGAAGTTGAGAGTACTATGGTGGTCTCCAGAAACTGAAAATTGCAACAGGAAAGAGCGATTGGGAAGGGTGACCAATGAGTATAAACTAAGTCATAGATAGAAAGAAGTCCTAATGTATATTGTACAATAGGGAGATTATGGATTACAGCAATGAATTATGAATTTCAAAAAGCAAGAATAAAGGATTTTTGAAGTTTTCATTATAAAGAAATTAAAAATGTTTGGGTAGACAGATATGCTCAGCCTAATTTAAACATTGCTCAATGTACACATGTATCAGAACTTGATATAGAACCAAATTAATATGTACAATTTTATGTTTTTATGCACAGTTAAAAATAGCTAGGCTCAGTGACACATGCCTGTAATCCCACTGATTTGGGAGGTTGAGGCATAAGGATCACAAGTTTGAAAAAGCCTCAAAAAGGTCCTAAGCAACTTAGCAAGACCCTGTCTCAAAAAAAAAAAAAAAATTAAAAGGGCTGTAGATGTAGCTGAATAGTAAAGCACAACTGGGTTCTATCCCCAGTATGAAAATAAATAAATAAAATGTTTGAAAAGGTTAAAAAATCCCCAAATTGTTATCTCATAGTATTTTCATTGTTCAATTCATTAAATCAATGTTGTACGTGTTGTGTCTTCAGTCCTATGAAATCTCTTCAGCATATGCCCAAGGCTCATAGGTCCTTCCATAGTTGAAGTCTTTGCATATTCAGTCTGCATGAACTTTTCTGAGACTTATTCTAAGCTCAATTCCCTTTAGGAAAATTTTGTCACAGCAGCGAAGTCCTTATTATTGCAGTGTTTACTTCTGCTATATTTAATTCTCGTATTAGCCAGATGAGGTCAATAATCTCACATTTCAGTTGAGGAAACAGAGATTTGGAGAATTTCCACAGCTGTGGAACTTGGATCCCAAGCCAGGACTAACCGATGTCAAGGGCGATGCTCTTCGAGCTCCACTCTGTGGCTGTCATGAATTCAAGAATCAGACTCAGTTACCCTCTGCCACCAAGTGACTATGGGGAGGAAGCCAATCCCTGCACAGTCAATCAAATCAAAGGCAATAAAATCAAGGCAGAGAGTTATCCTAAGGTCTTCAAATATTTCACATTGTTCCAGAGGTTTATTGTTGTCAAGTTTTAGAAAATTACCAAGATTATTTTCCCTTTCTTCTATTTTACTATTCATTGTTTACTTTGGGGGAAATATATAACTATTTAAGTTCTCACCACAAATTGATTGCAAGTCTTAGTTTGAATTGCTTAGTTATGTACCTCACTTGTTTCTGTAAGCGAGAATGGTACAGACATATGCATAACACATTTCTCAGGAGCAAATAAAATACTTCAGGCTGTACCTCATTCATCTCCTTAGTATTCGTAGAATTTCTAAAGCAGTGTCTAGCTGTAATGTAAACTAGGTGGATAGAATTCAATAAGACCAATATTAGTCAAAGAGCTTAATGTGTCAATTGAATCTGGGTTTCCTCTTTGCAAGACCTTGTCTAGATCTCAGGCTTTCCTCCAGGGCCACAAGTCACTAAATGTGTTATAATAAAGGCATGCGTGCAGAAATAACTACAAAGTTTCAATAAACACAAAGTTTCAAATTTTGTGTTTCTCTTTTGTGTTCATTTCACAACAATTATTGAACATCTAATTCGCAGTGGCCTTGCTTTAGGTGTTGGAAATACACCAATGAACAAATCCGGTAGAAATTCCTGAACATATGAACACACACACACACACACACACACACACACACACACACACAGTATATTTTGTAGAGAGTTTGAGTGAGCCAAAAAACCTGATAGCAGTGTTGTGTAAATCAGAATAGGAGAAAAGCATTTGAAAACTAAATACAACATATTCTTTAGAGCAATTTTATTGGAAGGTCCAGAAAGAATCATGGGGGTAGAAGGAATAACAAGGCAAGAGTGTAATATTAATAAACAAGAAAAAATAGGGGGAAAACATTTCTTTTCCCCTCACATAAACACAGCTGAATTGAATGAAGGGAAATTACTATATGAATTGATTTCAGTTTTAAAGACATTACTCTCCTGTCCTTTCTAATGAAGATGATGATGCCCTTTGGTGTTTTGTTTTTGTTTTTGTACTTGGTATTGAACTCAGAGTCACTCTGCCATTGAGCTACATCCCTTTCTTTTTTTCTGTTTTCTTTTGAGACAGGATCTCACTAAATTGCAGGGGCTGTCCTTGAACTTCTGAATGTCTGCCTTGGCCTCCCACATTGCTGGATTTATAGGTGTCTGTTCTTACCTTTGATCATTTGTAACTAGCAATTTTCCCCAGCACTCTCTCCAAACCAGTTCAAATCCAGTCACAGTTTTTACCTCTTCTTTGTCAATTAAAGACAAGTTCTAGTTAACTCAATTGATTTAATCTCCTTTAATTTCTGTTGGTGCTAATAGTGATCTAGCAATCACTATGACCACCTTGTATACTGCCTCTGTAACTGCTCTCGAGTTTTCAAAGCCTTCTTAGATTTTGTTTTCTGAACTACATTATAAATTCTTAGAAAGGGAACATAAATCTTTTATTCATTCTGTTCTTTTGTATTCATCCCAATCCCTAGTATTTCATCAAACAGGAAATTAATACTGTGCTTATTCCATTCACATACTAGATCATATTTGATTCTATGGCAGAATATTGGAGACTATCAAGTTCAAACACTTGAGACTGATGAAAAAGATTTCCATCTTGGATAATTTATTTTAGCAATAATCTTTTCACTCTACAATATTTGCAGCTAGTATTCACTATATCATACACATCTATTTACATGACAGTTATAACAGGTGCTTATTATCTCATTAAGATATATAAGCTTCAATATTTTTTTAAGGTTTTAGGTTTAATTTTTTTCTATTATTTGGAGGGACTCCTTCCTTCTCTCCCTCCTTCTTTCCTTCCTTCCTTCCTTCCTTCCTTCCTCTTTCCTTTCTCTTCTTCCTTCTTTTAAAACTATAATTCCATTTTATCTTCTTTATTTATAATAATAAATTCAAATTATAAGATTTTAATATTTGCTCTTCAGCTCTTTTACTTTCTATTCTGGAATGTCTATGCTTTACCAGATAATAGTCCTGTAGGATTCTGGAAGTACAAGGTAGTGCCAAGGCAGTGCAAACTTGAGTATGGGCAATAAGTGGCAGATAACACTCTCCTCTTCTGTTCCCTGAGTGGGCAATTCTCAGCTGCTTTCTCTACATATGGCTTCTATATGGTACCTAAAAGGATCTAGACACAGTTGCCCACATTGGTCATCAGCTGGATAGGGTATCCTTGGATAAACTTCCTACATTTAAACCTTTTCCTATGTTCTTGCTAAAACTTGTCTTTAATACAGAGCTACATATATTAACTATATATCTACAGACTTGATTCATAAGATGTGGAAACTATATACCTTCATACAATATGGATTACTTATTAAATGGGAGTAAGTTCAGAATTACACTATGCATGGATATACTAGTGAAAAACTCTAAAGCAAATAAATATATAACATCAACAACAATAGAATTGATTCTCAAAGAATATAGGGAGTGAAGAAGGAACATATGTAACATAATGTTATAATTTGAATCTGGAATGTTCCCCAAAGTCTCTTTTTGAAATGTGGTTCGCAATGCCACAAGTTTCAGAGTGGGGCTTTTGGGATATTTTTGCTCTCACTTCATCAATGGGTTAATCTATCGATGGCTGAATGGACCATTGGGAGTTAGACCTACTTGGAAGAAGGCAGCATATTACTAGTTGTGAGCCATTGAAGAGTTTATCTTCTCCAGTTCCTTCCCTCCCTTCCTCCCTTCCTCCTCCTCCTCCTCCTCCTCCTTCTTCTTCTTCTTCTTCTTCTTCTTCTTCTCTCTCTCTCTCTCTCTCTCTCTCTCTCTCTCTCTCTCTCTCTCTCTTTCTGCTTCTAGCTGCCATGAGGCCATGAGTTAGCCGCTTTCCTCTGCCACACCTTTCCAACATGATGTTCTTTCTTAGAACAATCTTAAGCCTAGAGTAATGGATTCAACCAACCATAGACTGAGATCTCTAGAACCATGAACCAAAAATAAATGTTTCCTTCTCTAAGTTGTTCTTTTCAGATGTGTTTGTCACAGTGACTAAAAGCTGACTAATACGGAATCACATAAAACAAATAGTAGTAAAAGACTTAGTGTTCAAACTAAGTGCAAAGTGCTATGAGCTGGTTACAATAGGAATAATTAATTTTCTCACAGGATCCAGAGAAGGCTTCTCTGCAGAAAGGATAGTTATCACAAAAGGAAAAGTTGAGTTATTTAAGCAAGGAGTATAGGAAGAGTAGAGAAGGGTCATTCTGAGTTAACACCAGGCACAAATACTAAGAGCCTGAGGATCCATGGTAAGCAGGGAAACACACATATACATAAACAAACAAGCAAAAAACCAAAAACCAGTTATCTAGAGTAGAGCCATCAGGGGAAAGTTCTTTACAACATTAAGACCAAGGTGAAGAATAAGAATAATAGCAGACATGGCTTTGGGGCCATGCTCAGAATATTTTTTCTTATCTTAATGGTAATCTCATTGAAGTGTTTTTCATTATTACTGTAGAGTTGGTATTATTGAATTTCTATTTTCAAAATACCATATGCAACCTAGTGAAACTCTGTCTTTAAATAGAATGTAAAAAAAGGAGGGGGTGCTGGGTACATGGCTTAATGTTTAAGCACCCCTGGGTTCAATCCCTGGTACCAAAAAAACAAAAAAATCTGGTTTTGAAATTATGGCATAAGTACCATTTCTTAGAGTTAGCACATAGTGTAACAAAAAAAAAAAAAAAAAAAAAAAAACATAGTGAATTAGGACTCAGCCCCGAATGTGTCCAATATTTAATGGCCATTTTACATACAAAAAAAAAAAAGGGAAAAGGGGGAAGAGATACAGGGAGAGAATAAGAATCAGATCAGAGAGGTAAGAATAAAACAAAAACAAAAGGATGATAAAGATGTCAAGGGAAGACAATTTTATAAATGACAGAGAGGTGCTAAGAAATAAAGTAAGGAAAAAAATGAAAATAAGGAGATCTGTTATAGAAACACAGAAGTCATTTGGTGTCAATCAAGATAATTTGGAACGTGGAGAAATTTCTACATCAGAGCAGGGCCAGATATATCAATAGACAAACACATACACACAGAGATGCCATTTCACAAATAATTTTATAAATAACTTACTGAATACTCTATAGCTTATCATATTCTGGACCCTACATATGCAAAATGACTATCTTCACTCAAATACTACAATGAATGTGTCATATTCCACAGAGATGAAATGAAGGCTTAGACTCATTAAATATTTGGCTGAGACCACACAAAAGGCTTATTTTGAGTATGGTTTCAACTCCAGTCATGCCCACCCTTCCCCTTATGTAGCACAATATGGAAAACCTCTACATATTATAGAATCTGCTTTTGTAGACTATAATATTATTTGCAAAATTTGGATTCATCTCACTCAGATACAAAATTGTTTTCATGTTTTCTCTCTTTTTATAAGCAGGGTTGGCCATGGGGTTATTAATCATTGCTGCAACAGATAAAGCTGACTTGTAAAAACCAATCTCCACTATTCATTTGGAACCACATTGTGGACTGAGATACTGTATCACCAAAGGAAACAGATGGTCTGTGTTCCTGGTTTAAAAAAAAAAAAAAAAAAAACACTTTATAAAAGCATTTCTATCTGCGGTAAACAAGTTCCAGATCCAATCCTATCAAACATGATTCTCACAAGGTTATTGTGTACAGATGACCTTTAATTTGTTGGAAATGGGAAATACAGTATATCTAAATGACATTAGAAAAAAAAAGAAATACACTATAAGTTCAGTACAAATACATATTATAATTAAATATTTAAATCATGTTTCATATTTAACAATGAAAAAATGCTACTTGGATGAATGTAGTATGTTCTATAACTCAGCCTCACTGCTCTCTCTGGTATACCAGAGATGCTCTGAGATAGGATCAACCTTCCAGCTAGAAAAAAAGAAAATTCTAAAAGACAGATCAGACAATTGTGCTGTTCTAAGTCTTTAAATGACTCCCCATTCCTTCCAGAGGGGACAACATTGAATAAGCTAGTTAAAATCTTTCCGACTATTTCCAGATGAAATACACTACAGTGACTGAGCTGAGAGTTCATCCCATCCCCATCAGACTCCGGTTATAGCTCTCAACCACTAAGTGATCACAGTTTTCTGGAACAGGGTTAACGAAACATGTCTTTGGAGTCAAATTCCTCTTGTCATCTGTTTTTATTTGACCCTAAAGTTAAGAAATCATTCTACATTTTCAAATAATTGAAAAGAAATTTTTAAAAAGGATATTTAATAACACATGGAAGTTTGATGAAATTTAAATGTCCTTGTGAATAATAGTTTCATTGGCACATGACCTTGCTCATGGGTTTGTGTTTTGCCCTTGGCTCTTTTATGGGGACAGAGTAGAGTGGAGTAGATGAGAAAGAGACTCCATGAGCCACCAAGCCTAAAAAAATGTTCCCCAGCCTTTTATAGAAAAAGCTCATAAATTAAAGACTCTGGTCACAAAGAGGCAAATACAGACCTAAGGAGGTAAGCAGGAGTCAAGATACAAAAGGTCAAATCACTTCATTCATGTATTTGGACTTATAACAAACTGAAACTTATATATCAAAGTACATCTTTTTTGAAGTTTTAATTCTTATAAATTGCATTACATAAAATATAAGGATAGTTATATGTTTTAATGCATGTTATATTCAAACATGTCTGAACTATATATATTATCATAACTTGAGTATATTTCGGGGTCTTATATCTTTTGTCTTTATTATTATTTTTTCTTCCTGAAAGCCTCTTTTTCTTTTTTAGTATTTAACTAACACCAACGTCCTTTACATGATCTGCTTAGCCATTGCCTCCCAGAAGAAGGGTCTATGACGTCTGTCACCTAGTGCTAGGTATTCTGTCTCTGCTCTCAGAACTTCTGATTTTATGTATAATGGATGCTTTTGCATTGTTCCATTCTGGCTGACTTCTAGAGCTGAGTTCCTTAAACCTTGACTTTCTTTGTCTTTTTGTATCTTATACCTAAGAAATTGCCCAATATATTACATATGTTTCATGATGTAAGTTTGTGAATTAAAATTTAAGAAATGCCACACAGATCTTGGGATCTACTTTGATCCTGGTTTTGCTCAAAGCAAAAACTGGGATCCCTCTTTGATAAAAGTGTTGAAAATATCATAAATTCTTAGCAGCTTCTTTAGACTATTGGGAAAAATATCATCTATTAGAAGATTGACATCCAGGATTTACATAGGAAAATTAAGGCTTGCTTAAGATAAAATATCTATAGATATAATAGAAAAGAATCTTTTCAAAAATATAATGAGTGTTTTCTACTCATTTACTCTTCTGCATAACACTAGAGAAAAAAATCAGTTACTGAGAGCTCACTGCATAAAGACTGAAACCAATGTCAAGAAGAGTAGTTAGAATATTGCAGGCACCCAATATGTACATGGTAAATGGATTTTTATTACCAACAAATAGATGGATAAATCAATACAGATTATAGTACTGTTATCATGCACTGTGGTAGAAGTTTAGACTCTGAGTTAGTCTTCACAGAACTCCTTTTTATTCTAAATAAAAAGTAAAATAGTGATTACTATTTAAAATATTTACTGACTGCTTCCTAGGAGCCAGGCACCATCCTAAGTACTTTATAAGTATTGATTTCTTTAATTTTTAAAATCATCCCATGAGGCAGTACATCTATCATGTCTTCACTACAAATGATTTCTCATAATTCATGGCACGTGTCTTTTACTGCCTTTTTACTCACATATCTTTCTGGCCTTTGCTTCCAAACACCAACCATCTCTTTGTTTGTAATATATTTCCCTGTATGTCTCTTTTCATGTCTTCCATGCAGATACTAGAGTGAAATTGTTATGGTTTGGATGTGAGTTGTCCTCAAAAACTCCTGTGTGAGACAATGCAAGGAGGTTCAGAGGAGAAATAATTGGGCTATGAAAGTCTTAACATAAGCACTGGATTAATCCTATGATAGGATTAATTGAGTGGTAACTGAAGATGGGTCAGGGGTGTGGATGGAGGAGGTGGGTTACTGGGGGTGTGACTTTGGGGTATGTATTTTATATCTGGAGAGTGGATTCTTCCTCTCTGCTTCCTAATCACGTGAGCTGCTTCCCTCTGCCACACTCTTCCACCTTGATGTTCAATCTCACCTCAAGTTCTGAGGAATGGAACCCGCTGTCTGTGGACTGAGACCACTGAAACTGTGAGCCCCCAAATAAACTTTTCTTCTCTAAAATTGTTGTTTTCAAGTACTTCCATCACAACAGTGAAAAAGCTGAATAAAACAGAAATTGGTACCAGGAGTTTGGTTGTTGCTGTGACTAACCTGACCATGTGGTTCATAAGCATTTGGAGCTTTTTGGAATTGGTGGAAGAATTTTGAGATGTTTAGCATTGTAAGCTGGAAATGCTTTAGATTGTTTTAAGTGGAGCTCAGTGGGTGATTCTGGTGGGAACTCAGAAGACCAGAATGCCAATAGGACCATGAACAATGAAGATGGAACTAAAGAGGGTTTAGGAAAAAAAGAGAACACAATTGGCAGTTGGACTAGAGGTCATTCATGTTATGCTCTGGCTAAGAAGTTGTCTGCATTTTGCCCTGTCCCAAGACTGTCTGTGAAGATGATTTTAAAAGTGATGGATTTCTTAATTTGGCCGTAGACATTTCTAGACAACATAGCATTTGGACAGTGGCTTTTAGCCAAGTTTATTTTGATATTCAGGTGCAGATAGAAGAGCAGAAAGATCTGAAAAACTTGGACTTGAAAGGCAGGAGTAAAACTGAGCCTAAGGAAGTTGCGGTTGTTAAAGACATTACTGCTACTAAAAAATCCTGAAGAGTTTGCCCAGAGACAATAAGAAAGATGGCTTGAGGGCACGTCAGGAGTTGTCAAGACCACACTCATCTCAGATTAAGAAAGTAAAAGTAAAAGTTCTCTTGAGAAGAGACCAGAGGGGCAACCTTCTTGCATAAGGAGACCTAGAAATTATTTTAAAAGTGCTCAGCTACCCAGACACTCAGAGGTTGCTGCAGCCAGGATCCCAGGAGGATTTTCTTGTTCTCAAGATGGTGGCAGTCCTTGGTGTCAACCACATGGTGCTGGTTCTACAGGAATGAATCATACTGGAGTTTAGGGGTCACGGAGGCTTCCACCAAGATTTCAAAGGAAAGCTTAGGAGGCAAGGCAAAATGCAGCAGGGTGAGAGTCCCTGCCAGCAGTTCATGAGAGGGTGAAGGAGGAAGCTGAAGCTGCATTGGAGATTCCCAAGATTAAGAAATGACAGTAACACAGTACATCATTCTGGGAAAACTACAGGGACTGAGCAAAGGCAAGCCAACAGAGAGGCCACTTGGGCTGAATCCAACAAGGCCACAGAAGCAGAGCTACACAAATCCTTTGAATAGAACATCACAATGCCAAAACCATGTGTTCCAGATTCTGAACACAGAACTACAGGACTTGTTTGCCCATCTGGCTTTGAGTCTTGACTTGCTCCTATCCTTTCTTTCTATGCTGCTATTTTTGTGAATGTAAACGTTTACTCTGTATCTTTATATATTGGATGCTTATAAGTTGCTTTTAATTTTTACAGGAGCTCACACTTCAGGCTTTCCCTGAGTCTCAAAGGAGACTTTAGACTTGAACTTTTGGGCAGTCTTGGAACTGTTGAGACAATGGGGACTCTTGGAAATGGACAGAAGGTATTTTCCATTGTGAGATGGCTATGAGCTTTTGGGAACCAGGGGTGGAAAATTCTGTTTTGGATATGAGATGCCCCACAATAGCCCATGTGTGAGACAATGCAGAAAGGTTTAGAAGAGAAATGATTGGATTTTGAGAGCCTTAACCCCATCGGTGAATTAATCCCCTGATGAGATTAACTGAGTGGTAACTGAAGATGGGTAGGGTATGGTTGGAGAAAGTGGGTCCCTGGGGGCATGCCTCTCTCTCAGATTTCTGATCATCATGTAATCTTCTTCCCTCTGCCATACTCTTCCACCTTGAAGTTCAGCCTCACCTCAAGACCCAAGGAATGGAGCCCACTAGACTGAGACCTCTGACAATGTGAGCCCCCAAATAAACTTTTCTTCTCCAAAATTTTTGTTTTTGAGTATTTAAGTCACAGCAGCAAAACAAAACAAAACAAAACAAACTGCCTAAAACAGAAATCTTCTTTATTGACTCATATATTATCCTCTAGATTCTGCCTTCATAACTCCCAGATCCTTACACAGAGCCTCTTCACATGCTCCTGGCCACCCTAAAGTCAAACTTCAAGAGGTTCATATGGAAGATATCAGTGGGAGTGATTGGCTTCGTCCATTTCTGTGTCTATAACCAATATTTTTAGATGGGGGTAATTTATGAAAATCAGAAAATTATTTTTCACAGTTCTGGAGATTGGGGAGTTTAAGGCCAAGGCATCAGCAGAGGAACTATATCTGGTGAAGTCTCCCTCTCTGCTTTGTATATTGTGCTTCGTATTGTGTTTTTACACGGTGGAAGAAGCAGACGGCTTCTATTCCCTTCCTTGAATCCTTTTATAGGAACACTTAATTCCATGCATGGGGGAGGAGCCCTCATAATTTAATGACTGTCCAGTGACCCTACCTCTTAACATCATCACTTTGGGGGTTAAATTCCAACAAACCAATACATTTAAACCTCACATGCTTTTAAACCATAGCAATGTCTTTATTCATTTATCCATAATGTGCCCATTGTTCATCCATTCAACATTTATTTGGTTCTCACTTGCTGGAAATCAGCCGTGACTCTACTAGGTGCATGAGCAGTCAGTGTGACCAGCACTCTGATAGAGGAATCATGAGTCATGGCTCATAGAAGCAGTATGGGGGCAGCCTGGAAAGACTGTCCCATGAGGATTTTAAGGAAGTAGTGGAATGTGAAGAAAAGTCAAAAATGTGGAAAAGAAGCGTGCCGGGAAAGGTGTTCTGAATAGAGACAACAGCACAAGCAATGCCACAGAGTCATGAGCCAGAATACCATTTTGAGAAAATCCTATTAATCAATTGGCTATAGATTATGAAAGAATGGAGAGGTGAGTGGGTGTGGTGTCAGATGGGGCTGGGTACAACTTGGGTGCCATTGCAAGGGAGCTAATAGACAAAGGGAGTACTTGGGGTAAGGATGAAGCAAGCAGCATGGTCCAGCCATGATGGTACTACATGGAAGACCATCAGATATGTTACCACTCTGGTAGACATTCTGTGCTCTATCTGTCCAACCCAGGAGATACAAATTCTAACTGACATAGCAAGGGATAAAATAGACTCATCAGAGTGCTGTGACATTATAGAAATGGAGTTTGAAATGTGTGTAAATATTTGGGATTTTGGTGAGGATTTTGCATGAAAAAAAAATGTGCTATTTCACTACCAAGTTTTCTATTGAATCCCGTGTGTGTGTGTGTGTGTGTGTACATGGCATGTGAATTTGCTGCTGGTTTTGCACAATTAAAAAAAAATGTCTTCTCTATTTCTTATTTAGTATAGTGCTATAAGTTGAGCAAATGTTTCAGAATATGAGAGAAAGATTAAAGAACTGATAATAAAAGAAAAAGGAAGATACTGTATCTAATAAACATGTGTTCCCACAGGCTGAATTGTTAAGATTATAAAACATTTCAGTTAATCTCAGCAAAATGAACTCGTTTGTAACAATGTACTATTATTTTATAAATGAAAGACTAATCTTATGAATATATACATGAATCTTTTAGTCTGTGCCCTGTAAAGACCTCCCCACAAACCAAAACACCCTGGATGAAGTGCTCCAGCCCCATCCTGTTGGAAATTTTGACTAAATTGGAGAATTAAAAAAAATGACACTGCATCACTTAATTCGTAAGTCAAGCAAAACTAAACCGTGTCATTTAATTCATATAATAAACTTATAAATTAGGTCTTCTTATCATCATGTTGCATATAAAGGGAATGAAGTGCAGAGAAGTTAACAATCTAACCCCAGGTCAAATGCACGTGTAACTCCAAAGCCCAGATTGTTCCTATGTTAACCAATATGCAGCATACATGGTGTTCAGCAGAGCTTTCTGCTTGCAAACAGCAGGACAGGAGGATTTTTTGAGAAAGACAAAAACTTCTATTTATGCTAGATCTAAATTTTGAACTACCAGAAACTGCCTGTGTGTGTGTGTGTGTGTGTGTGTGTGTGTGTGTAAAACCATGTGGCTGCCCATGGATGATTGGTAACAGCAACACTATACCTGAGGCAGAGGCCCATGCAATTGAAGTCTGCTTAAGATATAACCTGTACACCTGGGTTTTAAGACAATCCTCAGTGATTTTCTTTTTTCAAAGTTTCCAATCCATCGTGTCATGTCATCTCAAAGCCAGAGACAACCGACAAGATCATCTATTTCTAATCTCATCTGAAGATAAAAACAAGATCCAGAGACAAGAAAAGAAAAAAAAAAATATATATATATATATGTATATATATATAATATTAGGTAGCAGCATTTTTGGTCATATTATGTTCTCCTAATTTGCCAAGAGTTTTATGAATAGCATTAGTAACAGCACAGCATGTCAAGATTAATATAAATGTCTTCATAATGAAGAAAGGGACTCTGAAGATGGAAGCCTTCCCTGTGGCTTTCTCAGGGATATACCTCTGGCTGTGACGAAGCTAGTATTCAACTTTCGGTTCTAACACCTGCATCCTTTAAGCTCAAGCACTCAGCCTCTCCTGTTGTCAGCCAGCTCATCTGAATAGGCTGGGGTCTAGCTCCCAGATCTGTGTCCTACAGGAAAGTGCTTCTCTTATTCTAGCTGCTGTGGGAGCAGGCCCTCACAGGAGACTCACCATGTTGAGTGTGGAGGACAGCCCAAGGCAGACGAGCAGGGACGCATTACAAGGACATCAAGAATAATTGCAGCTCATTGTAACTATGATTGCCCTCTATGTAAAAGCACAGCTAAATTTTATCCTCGGTGAAAAGCCCCCATGCTCTAAGTGTGCAGCACTGCACAGCTCACCGGCTTTGAGTTCCTTCCTCAGTGTCACTGGTGATTCATTCCATGACCTTGATCAAACCACTAAACCTTTCTTTATCTCAGTTTCTCCATCCATAATGTGATTATAAATAATACATGTCCCCTCGCTACTTCATAAGGGTCACAAAGGCATTAATAATGTAATTATTTATAAAGTACTTTGAAATTCTTGAGTGAAATATGATATTAAAAATATCACGGTGCTCAAAATATTCCCTGACAGGCAGACTTAAATGAGAAAACTATTGTTCTCTGAGTAGAAAATATGTCTGACGGGGTACATAATTTTCCTTCAGAAAAATGCCTCTCATACAAGGTTCTCAAAACCTCATTAGTTTTGTGTAAGGTGCCTGAGACTCTGTGGTTCGTAGACCTCAGTGGGGCCTTAGTAGGCTGTGCTTTTTTCTCTACACCTTGATGACTGTATTAAAACTAGAAGGAATGGGATAGTAAGTGCCCAGAACTAGCATCATATGAAATACAGAACACACAGTTACATTTGAATTACAGATAAACAACAAACAATTACTTTATACAAGTGCATTATAAATGAGTACATTTCTTTTTCTTTTTCCTGATATAAATTTTATTGTGCATATTTGAGGTTTAGAACATCATATTATGGGATACATACTGAAAATAAAATGGTTATTATAATGAAGCCTTAGATCTATAGACATGCTCATCTTGCATTAATTACTATTTTGTGTCCCTCAAACTGCATGTCCTCATTTCCCCTTCCCAATAAATAATAAGCATACTTGCTACATTAAAAAAGCATTATTTATGTACAATTAAAATTCAACCGAATGCTATTTGTTTTTATTTAATAAATCTTTTAATATTTTCAAATATTTTTATCTAACTTGTTTGTCAATGTATGTTAATAAAATCTTGTATGGAATGATTGCAAAGATAATTTTGTTACATCCAGGTAATATACAAATTAACCTATTTATATTGCCTAAGTCACAATATTGTGGATTTCTCAAAAGCAAATGCTCTTTGATACTTCTTTTTTTTTTTTAAATTAATTTTTATTGTTGGTTGTTCAAAACATTACATAGTTCTTGATATATCATATTTCACACTTTGATTCAAGTGGGATATGAACTCCCATTTTTACCCCGTATACAGATTGCAGAATCACATCAGTTGCACATCCATTTAAAATAATTTCCAGGACACTTTAAAATTAGAATTGCCATGGTTTCTTCAACACTGCCAAGCATCAGACAAATGTCTCCTGAATAAATAAATTAATGAATGAATGAGTAAATGAACAAATTCCATTACACTGAAGGATTTTAAAGTGTCCTGGAAATTTATTTTAAATATTTGTATTTGGGTGACAGCCAGTTACCATATGAATTTTATATAGAAATTTCTTACTAAGAGGACTAAATTAGTTTGCTAACTTTCCTAACTTATGAGCTTTTATTAAATTCAACAAATATTTGTTGAAGTTCTCTTTGTGTGGAAGTGTTTATCTTGGTGCTGGATTTACTATTAATTACTCATCAAGTTATTTGTTGTGGAAGCAGGCAGGAGGAGACCCACTAGTTTTCAGTTATAAAAACAAACATATTCTAACTGCTTACTGGCTTAAAATTCATTGGAAAATGGGAATATCCTCAAGAAAATCAGGAGTGTTAAGAATAGAAAATATGCAAAGATTCTGAAAAGCAATTTAGAAATTTAGTTAGAAATAAACACATATAAGATAAGATAGTTATGCAGGGAACATAAAATCTCCACGGAGAGATGAAGGATTCCAGGAGTTGTGAGGACATACAACCTGGGTTCAAATCCTGGTCTTTTCTAAACTCTGTTAACCTTGGAGAAGTTCATTTTACTTCTCTGAAACAGCCTCTTCAGACATACTTGGGGATAACAGGAGAACCTACCAAAGGAGGCCACTTGCCAGTGCTACACATGATCATACCAGGAAGCACTTGACCTAGTCCTTGGGAGGGGAGATTTTCTCTTCAGTTAGCTTTCATCACTTATTGTATTATTATTGAAGCAATGGGGGAATCCAGCACCTCTCAGATTACTTTTAGACTTGAAAAAAGTAAGTTAAAGTATATTTTTAAATAAGAGCAAACATAATTATGCTCAAGTTACATTTATAACTCTTCTAAAAGTTAATACACTTTCTTGCAAATAGATTGCTAATTGCAGGTCACGCTGGACTCTGGCTCTACTATAGATTTTTGTGGAACTATTTATTTTCCTTTATTGTTAAAGTTATAGCAGTGGTGAAATGTTTGGGAAGCCACAAAAATGCTTGAGTGAAGTATATATTTGGTGTAGCATAGGTGCTCAATAAATACCAACTCTTATTATATCCAAGTTATCTATGTTTGCCATCATGCATAACTATCAGAAGTAAGTTTTGCATTGGTTTCATTATTCATGAGTTATACAGGAGGGAAGGGAGACTCTATGAAGTCAAGAAACATTTGCAGAGCAGAGCAGTTCACTGATGAGTTAAAGACCCAGGGTTCCTGCTACTATAGGCCCCGTCTTTCCTTGTACCACCTCTCCCACCTGAGTAAAGAGAAAGAGTACCATGGTGGAGCTCTAAATTTATTTTGCTTGATAGTGAGCTAGACTATTAGGTATGGCCACTTTCCTAAAATGAACCTCACTCACCAACAAAATAAACACATAAAGTGAGAAATGATCATTATAGAACTTGACAAGCAAGCACTATTAACAAAAATGATAATGATCCTCGAAACCTAATTGCTCCTGATTCTATCACACGGGTACTCTGGGAGCATCCCTGCCAAGAGAAGAGCAGTGGCTGCTACTCCCCTCTGGCAGAGGACATTTCCTGCCAGGGACCGGAGGTAACATCAATGAGTCTCGCTCTACTGATGGTGTTAATTTCAAGCTCTGTTAAATACATGAAATAATAAGTGTACAATATCTTATTCAGAGCAAAATTACAGCACTATTAACTGCTTCACCAATGGTGAATAAATTACCATTTGACACATAGTGTGCATTGATCAAGCAAAAAGAAGTTGCTGGAGGAAAGGAAGTCTTCAGATCCACTTTCAACTACTCGCCCTGTGCCTCTCAGGCTTGTCTGTATGCTTCTCATTCCTCCTCCCCTCAGTTCTGTGTTATATAGCCTGCCTTGCTGCCTCTACCTTTCCTTGCTCATGCAAGCCAGTTATTACAAATTACCCTGTTTATGGCCTCTCTCTAATACTCCCTTGGAGACCAATTTTGCCTCCACCCCAAGTGATTCTCTCCTTTTATTTTCATCTCTTTCAATTAGATTGTGCAAAAGTAAAGATTGCTTGACCTCACTAGAGTTCCTTATTCTTAGGTCCAGAATTTGCATTTCAAACAAGCTTAGAAGGGAGGCCAATGATGCTGGTCCAGGGCACCTTTTGAAAGTCACTACTCATCAGAGGGACCCAGGATCAGAAGGGCATTTGGCTCAGTATGCAGCTATTTGCTGCCAGGAACTTCTGCTAGTCTTTGACTTAGCACCTGGTTGATTGCTAGGAGAACCCATTGTAATTGAACCCTTTGTCAGAGTGTAAAACCTTGGCTGCCTCCTTTTCAACTCTTTGCCTTATTGTGTATTTTTAGAGCACTTGCCCGATTATCTATACAATCCTGGTATTCCTCTAACATTCTTGCCAAATGTGTATAATGCTTATTGGGAGGCAGGATGGGAAAAACAAATGAATGAATAGACAGACACAAGAAACAGGTTGAGATGTCAGAACTGGGTGTGATTATCTGTTCTGCAGTTTCCTCTCGCACTGGCTTTGCTTCATTACCTTAAAATTCAAACTAAACAATACTCTGCTTGCAGTGCTGTTATGGAGATGACTTAAATTAACATTGAAGCTCTCAAGTACGGGTACACATCAGAATTTCTGGAAAGTGTGCTAAACCACAGAATTCTGAGCTTCATTCACCCAAAGTTCTGATCCCAGCTCTTGAATACTCCCCAAAATTTGCATTCAAGGCGAAATTCCCAGAAACCCTGATGTGGCTGGTTGGTAGAACCTATTTGGAAATCCACTGAACTGATAAAAATGACAGGCTTAGCAAAGGGCAGAGCCATCTGTAGGGTGTCAAAGTGCTGTTTCCCTCTCCTTCTTGCCATTCATGAACTTAACTATTTGAATAGATCCAAAGGAACTTCCTGTCCCCAAGATCTCCTTCACCTGACTTCTCTAAATTTGCCATCTTCGTTTAACTATTCAGAAGTGGCATTATGGCAAATCTGGTCTTATGGAACCCCATTTCTTTGCAGATATAGCACCTTTATCCAGATTTCAGCTTTTAATATCTTTCCTTCTACCCCTGTCTCTCTCTAATCTCCAGCTACGGTTGGCCTCTTCCCAGGAAGTCTCTCCCATAATTAGTCACACACATTGGCAGCAGTGGAGGTGTGAGACTGGATTATTTTCTGCTCCAGGTGAAGGCAGAAGTTCATCTGAACTCTCACTGTTCAAGAGGCTTTGAATACAGCCTTCTGTTAAAACAAACAGGCTGTCTCGGTACAGACAGCTGTGTCTGCCCCCAAACACTTTCAACTTTTGAAAAAGCAACAGCAAGATAAAAGAGCATCACATCCATTCGGAAATTTGTCCGTTGGCAATAAGCCTCTGTTTCTTACTCTGGAAAGAAGCTTTGAGACTCCACTTTCTTTTCATCTCTCTCTGCCCACCTCCCCTCCACACACCGTGTGCCAGCACTCTCTCGAACTCCTCCTTCGTCCCATTGTGCCCAGCTAAAAGGATGCAAGAGGCAGAGATCAGACTGTACTTTCAAGTGATAAAAGCCAGTGTGCTCCATTTATAATATCTCTCTCTTCTCCTACACGTTTCATCCAGGGATCTCCAACCAGTACCTAAGTGCTCTGAAAAACTTGCTATTGTCCTTAGTTCCCAAAGGGGAAATTGAATGTAAGCCATGCTCTTTATGATATCGCATCTCTTTGACAGCAGTGGATCACAACACTAATTTAAAGGACACACAAGCTTTTCTGGAGCTGCTCCAATTTCTCCAATGTATGTTAATTGTGTAAGGGAAAATGTTAGAAATTAAAAGGTAATTTCTGTGCAAGAGTGATCTCTCAGAGAGAATTTTGGAAAATTCACTTTAGGTCTGACTTTTTTATTTTGAGTGACCAAGCAAGTGATTACTTAAAGAAATCGATTTTAAATAGCACACTATAACGGAACCCACATTGGGCAGTTAGTAGACTTAAGATGCATTAAGAATCTAAAGCTCATTATAAAGTTAAATAGAGAGCTAAACATGCCTCACCCCAACCCACACGTATGCTGGGCACTTAGAGAAGGAAGAACAACTTCAGGAACAGCATCTGTATGTAGTGTTTCAAAGAATGTTAGACATCCAATGTGGAATTCAAGTCAGTTCATGAATTTAAGGCCAACCGCATATTACAGAAGGATTCTGGGATAAAATCCTGACCCTAAGGCCTGGCATATTTCACCAGCTCTTTTTATTCTAAATATGCCTTCTCACTAATCTTTTTCTCTTTTGCATTACTACAAATTAAAGTTGCTTAAACAGATTCTACTTTAAGTGATCCTGTCCTGTAATTAGTTAGAAGCTGATCGATGTGCAGAACTTCTTGTGTTCTTACTGGGAAGAAGTCAGGCAAAACTCAATTCCTACAGACAGAGGTTCTGTTTGTAGGACTGCCATCTATCATTGGAAGTACACTGACTTTCATTGACTGCTCTCTCTGGTGCATGATGGTGCATATATTATTTTGTCTAAACAGCATTTTTGTGTAGCAAATATCAATAATACAGTCTTCAAAGCTAGGTTAGAGATTCAGGAAGGTTGGGTAACTTGATTTTTTTAATATTTTTATTTTTTTTTGTGGTGGTGCTGATAATTGAACCCAGGGCCTTGTGCATGTGAGGCAAGCACCCTACCAACTGAGCTATTTCCCCAGCCCTTGATTTTCATACTATTAGACAAAGCTAGGATTGAAATTCAGTCCTAACAATATCAAATACCTGTGTTCTCTGTTCCTGGCAATTATTAACTCTGCCATTGATAATGGGAGAGATCCATCTTGGTTTCAGCATACCTAGTCATTTTTTTTTTTTCTACACGTATGTCCTGGATTGTGATTTAATTGACCAGAACAATTAAAAGTTATTATTTTTGCTGAGCACATTGGAGCATGCCTGTATTCCCAGCTAAGGAGGCTGAGACAGGAGAATCATAGTTCAAAGCCAGCCTCAGCAATGGTGAGGCACTAAGCAAGTGAGTGAGATCCTGTCTTTAATCAAAATACAAAATAGAGCTGGGGATGTGGCTTAGTGGTTGAGTGCCCCTGCATTCAATCCCTGGAACTCAAAAAAAAAAAAAAAAAAAGAAAAGAAAAGAAAAGAAAAGAAAGAAAAAGAAAAAAAAATATTATTTCCCCCGCTTAGACAGCAACTGCTTAGTGATTTGTTAGATTATGAAGACTTAACTATTTTTGAAACATTAGTTAGATGTTTAGATTTGGATTCAAGGTTCATCTGGCCTTGATAGTGGTTTTCCAAGTTCAAGAGGGTTTTTTGTTTGTTTGTTTGTTTCAGGAGGTGTTTCTTGAGCAGAAGCAAATAGAGTAAAACATGGGAGAGTCTTGCAAAATTAATTTCCCTACATTTGACATCATTTTAAAATATCTTGTCAGATATTCAGGCAGGAGAAAAAAAAACTTGTTCTAAAATATTGATACTGCAATCAAATTTCGTGTTACATTTAAATAAAAATCATTTTGGCTAGATTTTAATATTACTGAATTTTCCAGAAATGCAACTAACCTATAAATTGAGGTGAAGTTTCACTTTCTTTTCTTCTTCTTTTTGTGTTAAGTATGCTGCACAGAATTGTTCACAGTATTGGAAAAGCACATCATGAGTAGCAAAGCTGTAATATTTGAATTGCTAATACAATGCACCTGTTTCAGGCAGCATCATAGCTATTGTTTTCATTATGATTCTATGTACAGGCACAAGCATTTATTTTTTCATGTCTTCTACTATAGACCTGCTTGGTAATTTACATATTGAAAAGCATATTATTTCATTATAAATTACTTTCCTTTTGTTCCTTCTTTATATTACATTTGGTATGACATTTTAAAAAACTTCAAAACACTGAAAGGGTGAGGTGAAGCATTGATTACCAAGGTCGCATTGCAATTGTAGGGTTCTTAGCATTGAGCTGAACTCTCAGTTGCCTGTACAAGTACTTGGACTTTTACCTTCTCTAGTTGTGTTAGTCAGATTTCCATCACTATAACAAAACACCTGAATAATTAAGTTATAGGCAAAAAGGTTTATTTTGACCCACAATTTTATAGGTTGCAATCAAGAATTGGCAAGATCCATTACTTTGTAAAGGTCAGGCGGATGTCGGAGGAAAAGACCACCAAGAAACTGTCTCATGCAACAGCAAAAGGGTTTATTGGGGGTCCAGCATGCTGGGGCTCTGAGCTCACTTCAGAGGAGCAAAGAACAAAGAGCCCAGGGAACAACTTGAGCAGAGCTTATATACATTCTTTGGAGGGGGCAGGGACTTTACATACATCATAGCAAATCATCACACACCGAGGGAAAATCAAATAACAACTCTAAAACATGATTAGCACATTCACTGGCAGGAACAAGTTGGGTAGGGGTGATTGGTCAGTACAAAGGGGGTATTCGTTTGAACTGATTGGTTTAAGCCAAGAGGGGTGTATGTGCTGAACTACATGGTTTCCCAACACCATAAACTACTGGGAGGGTCATCTGGCATCCCAGGTATTTCCCTGTCTCATGCTGATTGGTGGCTGCTAGGGGGCTGCTATGGGTCCCCACCTAGCCTGTCCGAGTCAGGGACACCTGGCGCAGCAGATCTCTCCTGTAGATAAACAAGTTAGCAGGGTGGGAATGTGCCTAGGAGTGCTCTGTGGGTTTTTCCAAGAACAAAGGTGATGTCCCTTCCTTGGACAGGCTTTGCTCTGAGATAGAGGCTGGTTGTTCTCGTTGAGCAACTAGGTGGTCAGGGGAGATTTCGACACACATCTAATGGGCAGTTCCGGGAATTGTTTTACTGCCACATGAATTTCAGGTTCCGAATGCAACTTAAAAACTTTTCAGGACAAATCTTATCCTTTCAACTTTTAGGCCACTAGTGGGCATTCCAGAGGCCAAAGCTGGGTCAACACAGCAAGTGTTAACTTTTTGCCACTGTGACAAAATACCTGAGATAACCAACATAAAGGAAGAAAGGTTTACTTTGGCTCATGATTTCAGAGGTTTCAGTTCTTGATTGGTTCAATGCTTTTGGGTCTCTGGCAAGGCAGCACTTCATGGTGGGAATACACAATGAAGGAGGCATGTGTACAATCCGGAAGCAAAAGGTGGAAAGGAAGTACTGAGGTTCAAATATCCCCTTCAAGGGCACACCCTCAATAACCTAACTTCTTTCTCCTGGGTCCCACCTCCTAAAGGTTCACCTCCTCCTAATTGCACCATAAACTGGTGACCAAACCTTTAACAATGAGCCTTTGGGGGATACTCAAGATCCAAATTATAGCATTGTGTTGTTGCATAGTAAACTGCTCACCTCATTGCCAAGATGAAAAAGAGGAAAAGTACGTAGGCAGGGTCCCACTATTCCTTTCAAAGGTACACTGCCCTTAATGACTTAAAGACCTCACTAGGCCTACCTCTTAAGGGCCCCACCCCATCCCATTAATACTACCCTGAGGGCCTTTAACTCAAAGGTCTTTGGGAAGTTAGTCAATACCTAAACTATAGCACTAGTGTTCGAAAAAGAAAAAAAAATATTAAATGTAGAAGTATAACTTCCTCTTTACTGATGTGGTCCTTGTTTGCTTTATTCTAAATGGAAAGAATGTATTTGTGCTACTTATAAGATTCTACTCCATATAATGCAGTTGAAATGATATCATTTAAAATTAAAACATCTACTAAAACACCAAGTTATACCTTTTAATATGGCAAAGATTAGAAACTAGAATAAAGCTGAGTGTTGATAATATGGAGGATATAAAAACCCTATGTTAGTGCTATATGGGTTTGAGCTGGAGCAGCTAGCCAGGGTAGTCACAGGAAATGCACGCATATATTTCACCTTAGCAGTTCATCTCAAATATTTTGAATACTCAAATAAATGAGTATTTACCTCAAATATATTCTTGTATAAACATCAAATAAGTTCTTGCACAGGTACCTAAAGGAATATATGCAAAAAATGTTCATTCCGGGCTGGGAATATAGCTCAGTTGATAGAGTCCTTTCCCTGCATGCACAAGGTCCTGGGTTCGATCCCCAGCACTATATATATATATATATATATATATATATATATATTTTTTTTTTTTTTTTTTTTTTTTTTTTTCATTGCAGTGTTATGTATGGTAGCCACATATTGGGATCCAACTGCCCAAGTGGCACCAGGAGAATGGATGGTGAAAATTTAGAGTTTTATTCAGTAGTAGGGAATATTAGAGTTGATGTATGTAGGAACATGAGGTAAACTTAAATTCTAAATGATATATAAAAGTATTGATGAAAAAACGTGGTATATAATCATATGCTATTTACATAAATTAAAAATAAACATACAAATATACCTTTTGCAAAAAATAATAAAATATATATTAAGCATAAAGAGTTGTGTATAGTGGGCAAGTGTAATAGTAATATGTTATCAAGCTAACAGAATCAATAGTTAAATTTTTGTATTATTTTTATAACCTAGGAAAAAAATAAAATTTCAAAATTATTTCTTTTATTTGTATTTTCTTCTGAGAAAAGATGCATAATTTCACAACAACAACTAACACTTTCTATGAACTTTTAGAAATCAGGGAACTTTCCTGTTGATATAAAATTGATGCATGCTAAGTGTCAAGAAAGAAGCACTTATGGGGAATACTTTTCCTTACTCCACTTTCTTCTTCAATGTAAAAATTTAACTCAATTTAACAAAGTAGGAGTCACCATGGATGGTCGGGAGGAAAAACACCATTGCAGGAAAAGCCTGGGTTCTCTTTATTGATGCCACAGAGAACAGATGGGACCACCTTACTGTGAACATTAGATAGATACCACTTTGCCCAGGATGACTGAGTAAACCCCAAAAGCCCCACTTACACACAATAAGATTCAGTCTCTTACAAATGTAATCAGAAAAGATAGATCCACAAAGCAGAAAGCTCTAGTTCTCAAACTCAAGTTTTGAAAAAAAAATATTTAAGATAAAAGGTAGTAAAATAGTATCTTCATTACTGCAGGAAATATTTATAAAAATAAAAAGGATTATATTGACCAAGCTATTAATCCCTATAGCCTATGTTAGGACCAACTTTTTTACCAAAGATTACCTAAGATGCAATACACAATATCGAAATGCTGTGTGTTCTTCTTTTTTTCAGTTTTTTGACTCTGAATTCAATTTCAAGGGTCCCGACGACAAAATGAATGGTCTCTGGATATGAAACTAAATATTTCAATCATGGGAAAGGAATAACCCTAATTATAAAGAATGCCATTGGGAACAGTTTATGTGGCAAAGTCAAGTAAATTTGCCTTAAAAAAGTACATGAATTCAGTATTAGTTGCTTTTATAACATCAACTCATGAAAATGTTTATTTGAAGGTAACAACTCAAGCAATTGTTAACTGGAAGTGAATGATGGTCTTTGATAAGTTTTCCTCTGGATGCAAACTCTTTCTCATTCTTTTCATTGAAGCTCACTGGAACATTGGGCAACAAGCATGATCATTTATGAGCATATTTAGAGAATATTGATAGGTCTAAATAGTGACTTTCCTATGTATCGTGTTCTTTAAGTAAAGGGATTATTTAATTCAACCTCCCATTCAGCCACATCTCACATATTAGTGTATATTAGTAGAAACATGAAATGAATTAAAACTAATCAGCTACAAGGATTCTCTTTTCTACTTTGTATCATTTCTAACATTTAAAAAATTCTTTTGCTAGTATAGATGAAAAGAAAAGGAAATTAAAAAGGCAATTATAGGTCCTTCCAAAGATCTTCTCTATTCGTCTCTCCTAATGCTTCCTGCAGTTCTTCACTTTCCTTTGTGAAACCCTCTGAAGTCATCCTGCCTCAGGATGAATTTGATTTAGCACATTTTTCAAAGCTTGAGTGAGTTGTGGATAGCAGGTGCTCACTGGAGGGTAAATGAAGTGGCCTTGCTGGAATTCAGGTCGTCCTTCATGAGAGAGTAGGTAATTAAACTGAATCAAAGTTCGGATTAACATTATGAATGACCTACACACGTCACCTTCATCTAGGAGAAAACAGGGCACCAGTGAAGAGTATTTGATTGGAAAATTATAAGAAACATACACACACACACAATTATTTTAATGGTCTATACTAAAAGTGTTTTGTCTTAAAATCAGAGAGACCTGAATTAAAATCTACAATTTTGCCACATTGTAGTTGTGCGATGTCTGGTAAATTATGTAAACCCTTAAAGACTCTGTTTTTCTCATCATAAAACAGAAATACTTATAACTTTTCAGAGTTATTGTATGCATTGAAGATATTAATGTGTAAATCACTTAACACATTGCCTCACACAAGGTTATTTTTAACAACTGTAAGACATTACTGAATGGTAGCATTGCTGCTCAAGGTGTAAACTGAGTTAAAATGAGTGAGAAATTGCAAGCAGGGGAAACACATGGCTCAATTCCTGCTTCAGAGTTCATCCAAATTGTTGTAAGGTTTGGGGCACAACATGGGAATTCACCAAGTTGAATCTGAGCCCAAATTCATGACTTACATAGACGAGAGGAGTAAACCATATTGATGACTGTTTTGTGTCATCAACTGAGCAATCACATGTTCAGGGAAAATGAATGTGCTTTTGAGTGTTAGGTAATTCAGGGACAGAATATGAAATCATCGTTAGTTAGGATATAACTGAGAATGTCAGCCAGAGAAGTTGCAAGCAAATGTTCTACCTACAAAATAGCAGCATGTGCCAGTAACAGTTCATCTGCTAATGAAATAAAAATGCTAATGAAAAATAGTGAAATTTTATAAGAATTTGGGAATGTCGAACCATACCTTCTCTTAAAGAGACAAAACTTTCCAAATATTATTTTTCTATAGTCTGTTGCAGTAATAGTTGCTACTTACTGCACAGAAACCTCTTTATATATATAGTCCCACAGCATCCTCACGATTTCTGAATATGATCAGGTTATTTTTCATATCACCACCTAGGAAAAGGTGATGCAAAAGGGAATTTTTTTTTGCCCAAGGTCACATAGGCATTAAGTGGTGGGATTATAATGTTTGAATTCAGTTCAGCTTATTATTGATTTTCTCCCCCCAAAATTTATACATAAAAGAAGAAATAGAAGACCCTAACAAATTTTTTTTTAATAATACTTTTATTATTCTATTGTCTACAAGAGCATCTTTTGGTACATATACTGTGTTTTACTAATTCTGATTTACCATATTGGTTTCCTGGAAAACATGAGCTCAGTAAATATCTGAATGCCTAAAACTTCTACATGTCTCACTATTGAAATACAGTATAAATTAAGACCATTTTCTTTGGTTATCATGACAAAAATCAACCCAGCTCAAAGTAATACTAAAACTACTATGCACTGGAAGATAGCCTAATACTTAAAAATTCTGGTAGACATTTAATTACACTCAACTTGTGTTTGTAATTATACACATTTATTCTGTGTTGTCTGAAAGACTACAATTCATGGTCTTAGAGCAAGCACATTTGATGTTACTCTCCAATGTCTGTCAAAGACAAGGTATTAACTAGGAACTAATGACATCCTGTGCTGCTTGTCTATGTTGGTTGGTGGCTTTTGGAGACTCTCTATTCCCTCCCCCAACCACCACCACACAAGTTCGTTTAGAGAATCTTCTATTATCATAGTCTCTAATTTACAGTGCTGACCAAAAGCACTTATCCAATTTCTATCATTACAAGACAGTCATTTTCTTTCCTACCATCACTCTAAAGTCATTGGATCAGGAACTTACATGACCCTTTTTCCTTTTCTTCAATATGAGCTTATCTCCAGGGTAACTGTCTATGTCAGAGGCATTCTGTTTTGTTTTAAAGAAATGAGTGGAAGGAGTTTGTAGCTATGCACTCACTTGAATAAATTCACTTGAAATTACCTATTCAATGCAGATTTAAATGTTTCAGGGCCCAGAGGAGAAGAATGTGACAGCACTGGCTTTGACTTAGAACGCTACCTCAGTTCCACTCTGGGCAATGGAGAGAAGCAAAAGACATGATAAGAAACTTAATTGGATGCCAGGTGGAGGGATTACCAGCGCCTACATTCTCTTCTTTGTCTTTGAAGTTTTTTGCAGTAGCATATTAGTTTCAGTAATACCTAGATTATAAGGGTGATTTTTACTACTTGTTAATAAAAATAACTCTGCAATATTGAAAATATAAAGGGAGAAAGAAAGTCTTTATCTTATTGTTATATTAATTTTCCCAAAATATGACTCCATGTCACTATAGATAATGATAATGTACCGTTTATATTTTTAAAATCTAGAAAAAATGGACTCTGATTGCTTCCAATACAAAGAAATGACACGTTTGAGGAGGAAGATATGTTTAACCTTATTCAAACATACCATATATATATATATATATATATATATATATATATATATATACTGAAATATCACACATACCTACAAATATGTACAACTTTTATGTTAATTAAAAAATTAAAACATATTCCAAAAAGAATTTAAGGGAATATACTCAAAGATACAGAGAAGTGTATATAAATATCTTAGTGGGCATTCAGAAATAATTTTTAGAAGCAGAAAAAAATCATTGTATAAATCAGTACATTTATTTTATTATATATAAGAACAGAAAATAAAAATAAAATTTAAGAAATTAGATAACGTTTGATAAATATTTAATTAAAGCAAGCAATATTGTTTTTAAAATGTTCCTGATTAAAGAACATTACTATGAAAATTTTAATATTTTATTAATATTGATTTCATGTTACTACATGTTTCAATTTCACATGTAGTGATAGTCTCCCTCCTTCAAAACAGGAGCTCATAAGTTATCATAAGTTTTCTCACCTCTTTTCCCTTCTCAGCTCCACATTTTTTTAATTACAAAAACCCAAAATTCTATTGGAGTTCACACATTTTCTTTCTTTGTGTGTGTGATTGTTATTGCCTGATCATTAAGGTCTCATTTTCATGTATAGGAGGATGGAATCTTCACTGCTAGTTCCTTTATCATTATTAATGGGGAAGGTTCTTTGACTATAATTATTTTCTTTTCCTCCACGTCACTCCATTTTCTTTTGCCACAGGACACTTGTGTTTTCCCTCATAAATGACTTGATTTTGTGACTGAATGATTTAAACAATCTTTTGTTATTTTGAAAGTTCAATGACTCTTCTGAGTGGTCCATACTCGCTGTCTCCACTCCTGCCCATTCTCTCCTGGCTGTCCTCCAGTCTGACATTCCTAGTGCCACTCTAGTGGACCACCTCTGATCACTCAGGATCCTTCTCCAATGGTTCACTCTCAGCTTTCACCTTATTTGGAATGTCAGCAGCACAGGACACAGTTGGTTATTTTTTCTTCCTTGCCCTCCACACTTATCATATTCTATTCTCATTAATCTCTTTGTCTTTTTCTTTTGCATTTACTTTATAACCTCAGGTCTTTTTTTCTTCTTCAGTGTTTCTATTTCTATCACATCTATTAATTCCCTTTTGGTTTTTCATCCATATTCTTCTCGTAATAATATTTTGTATTTACTTTCTTTCACCTCCACCAAAAGTCAATGCTAATTTTCTTAACTTAGTTCCCAACCCTTTATGTTAAGGTCTTGTTTACTGAATTCATGCTACCAATTTCTTCTAGAGGACATATGTGTAAATAAAAAGTAGAAAAAATGACATAGCAAGTCAATGATAACCAAGATAATATAAGTATAGTTCTATTAAAAATATTAAAGAAAAAAAATATTTATAGGTAAAGAGGGGGGCTACCAATGAATAAAGAACAATGTGTGAATAAAATATAATAATTCAAAACTTGCATTTTATCATAACATAATCATATGCAAAGCAAAATATGACAGAATTTGAAATAGAAGTCAATAAATCCATAATTAACATTACTTCCAATAATGTTAATTTCAATGTGCCAACCTAGTAAATTTATAGATTTGAACATTATCATTAAACTTAATAGAGCATAAAGACCTATAATCAACTATTATAAGGTACACATTTTTTTTTCAAGCATAGAAGTTATATTAATCATTTGCTAGGTCACAAAGAAAACATACAAAATAACAGAATCAATACATAGATTCTATTGTCTTATAGCAATAAAATAAAATTAGCAACCAAAAAAATGTTCCCTGGAATATTTAGAAATTTGGAATCACTCTAAACACTTATGGAAAAATATAAATCAGTTTTTTCATTTAATAGTTTCAATAATGATGTAAAAATTTCCTTAAGTACTATTTAGTTGAATGTCATAAACATTACTCATAGTTTGTGCCTCATCATGAGATGTATGAATGTTTGCAAATATCCATCGGGAGAACTGAAATGTGGTATTTTAGTTTACAGTGAAATCAAATCTTATTGGGCAAAGGAATTCAGGAAGAGCAGTGACTCTCACACATGAGCATGCTCGGCTATTACTGGGGGTGTTTATGAAGCAGAAATGACTGGGCCCCACCCCAGAGTTTCTGTTTCATTAGTTCTTGGTTAAGGAATCAGTAATTTGCATTTTTAGCAAGTCCTCCAGGGATGATAATAATGCTTCTCTGGGAATGAAACTTTGGAAACCAATGAAGAGAGTAGTGAATTAGAAATGATACATTGGAGTCCACGATTATTCTCAAACTATTCTTGAGAGAGGAAGAATATTTTGAGTTATTCTCAGAGTCAAGAAAATAATTTATTTTTAAAAGGGGAAGATTGAGCACATTTTCAGTTAAAAGAAAGATGGTAGGAAGGTGGAGTATTCAAGGCAGAGACGAAGACAAATTTATTCAGCAAAATCATGGAAAAGAATGGAGAGGGATCAGAAATTATGTGTGTGTTCATTAATCCAATAAATATTAAGAATTTACTGTGTGCCTAATGCTCTGTCAATCACAGAAGAAACCTGAGGCTGCCATTGAAATTGAAAGAGGTGAGAGGAGCCAGAAGCAGAAGAGTAAATGGCAATTACGTCACAATCTGATGAAGAGAGTTGTCAGCCTCTGGTCTCTGATAGCAAAGACAAGAATCCAAGTCAACCTTGGGAGTGTAGAGAATACTTCTCAGAAGAAATAACCTTTGTTTTTGAGCCTCTACACCTTTACGGAAAAGAACGACACGTCTTCTGAGAATGGGAATTTGCATTAGTCTATACATCAGGATTAGTCAGCACAGAATGACAGCTCAGGTGATTATTACATTTAAATTAAAATGGAAGGAAGCAAAAAGGAATAGCAGAGGAGAGGGAAAAAAAGGGAGAAAGAAAGAATAAAATGGATAAGAGAAGTCATTTTGATATCAAAAAGTCCTGTAGAAACACAGGAGTGGTTTTAGAGAAACACTCTTAAGTTGTCATCTGTTGAGAGTATCTCAGTACTGGGAGAGTGAAGTAAGGAGCCAACTGGAGATGGATAAAGGGGTGATGAGACTCAGAGGATCCTGGCTGTGGTTAGTGCAGTTTTATGGGATACCAGTTGTGGGTGACATTTAACCAGCATAGCCAATAGCCTGAGGTTCGCAGTGAACTTCTCATGGCAGCCAACTCTGCTCAGGGGTTGCCAAGTGAAAGCCTCATAATGATATTGGATGTTTTTATGAGGTCAACGAAGAGCGTATGATGTTGCTCATTAAACTTCAGTATCTAAAGTGGAACGACCCTCTAGTCTAGTCTGCCTTAAGTTTTGGCAGCTGTGGTAGCACTTGGGTATCTGTGTATACTGTTTAGAAACTAGAGAATCTGGCCACTAATGTCAACACCTGCAATTGAAAGGAGCAGATGACAAAGGCAATTTTGTTCCTCTTTCTATAAAGTATTCCTAATTCCTATCACCTAGGAAGAGTCAGAGCATTTCCTGAATGGACAGAAGTTACTTGTTGTAGCTTAAATGTAAAGCTAATATAACTAAAGAAAAAAAAAATGGCATCAGGAAAGGGCATGAGACATTAAGAATAAATGAATAAACCAAGAAACCAAAATCAGCACAGTGTCCTATATTGTCCAAGAAAGCTGCTAAATATGACAGATGTGTGCATTTTCATATCAATCTGTAGGTGCTCTTCAGGTCATCTTCATGTTCCAAAAGACAATAGCTTGTATGAAATTTGTTTGAAGATTAACCTTTTGTTCTTCTCCCAGGAAGTATAGCCTCAGCATAAGTAATTCGGAAATTCAACATAGACATGCATTGCAAATTTGCATCTTGCTTTTGCTTATATCACTGGGGAAGTGTAGCCTAAAAAGCGTAGTCCTTTTCACTTATGTGAAAGGCAGTGTTCCTTGGCACCCTTCAGGATAACCTCAGTAGGTACACAGCAGTGTAGATATGACATCCCCCACCATCCCAACGCTTGCACTACTAAGGTCAGCTTTCTGCCAACTGCTAGAAGCACCATCTGCTGTATAAAATTCCTCACCTATCTCAGGATTGCCTTATAGAAAGCAGAGTTTTTTTCTTGCTATTCATTTTATCTCCCTTTCCTTAATCTCCAATGCTTTTGGTGATAGCCCAAAGAATTGGATCCTGATTTAGCTTCAGTGATGTAGAGGCATGGTCCTGAATCTGACCCAACTCTAACTCAAATCCTCTGCTAAATATCCAACCTACACATTCACACTCACGCTTCCATTAGCAAAAGGATCAGGAATTCAGTGGGCCCCTTTTCTAGCTAAGTGACTGAAAACTTCAGGAAGAAAAAAAAATTACAGTAGATAATATGGGACAATAAAACTTGCAAGATTGTTTCTGTTTTGAGTATCAAAATTGAATTTGCTACAGAAGCTAAGATATGTGTGTGGGCCAACTACATTTCCAAAAGGGAAAATATATGCCGTATTAAGACATCCCATTTACAGAAAAACTAGTTATAACTTTATGTCATTCGTGTTTAATTTCAGCAACTTCTATCCCCAAATAAAGCAAAACATTTTATGGATAATGAACAAGAACTTTAATATTGTATGGGTGACTAATTTTGTTACTTAAGAAAAAAAATAAAAAATGAACTAGATGCTCTCAACTTGATTAGTGTTTCTAACGTAAAGATGCAGCATTAGTTTGACAACAATTGAAACTCATAGCTCATTATTTTTGTATGGCTCCTCCATTAGCCATACTTCTTGGAGTTTCGCTGCTCTGTTAGAATTGTTAATTTCTGCTTCTTGCTGAAGTTTTGCTTAGTAAAGCCAGTTATGACAAGCTGAAATAAAACACAACTGAAGCAATTATGTAGATCATTCTGGACCCGAATTTTCTCTCTCTCTCTCTCTCTCTCTCTCTCTCTCTCTCTCTTCCTTCTTTTAATGTTACCTCAAATTTTATCTAGCTTTAAGGACCTGGTCAAAAAATGAACACTTAAAGAAAAACAATGGAGTTTATTAATATGCTTTAGAAAACGCTAGGTATGCAGGTACTTTCTACCCACTTCCCATATGAAATTCTTTACTACCATTATCATTGCCAGAAAGGTTTTCATTAAGATGCAATATCCATTGGTGCATGAAATGAATTATGAGTCATTCACACCTTAACACAAACTAGTTTAATCATCCGTATTTCTTTATATCACCTTACCAAAGAAATCAGCATTTGGAACAGAGGAAAAAGGGGAAGAGAATTTTTACAACAGACAAAACATTGAACATAAGATGCCTGAGTAGAATGTGAAAGTAGAAGAATTTAGGTAAGCTCAGGGTAGCTCCATAATTCCAACCTTGCCTTGTCCTACACTTAGGATATGACAGCAGGAGGAAAGAATAATCGAAGTATCCATGACAAATCTTGTATATTTTGCTAATCTTGCAAACAGACTTCTATGATTACCACTATTAGTTGATTTGATAAAATTTCCTGAAAAAAGAAAAAAACAATAAGAACAATAAAATGGCTGAGCCCCACAGTGGTACATGCCTATAATCACAGCAGCTTGGGAGGCTGAGGCAGGAGGATCATGAGGTCAAAGCCCGCCTCATCACTGGTGAGGCACTGAGCAACTTAGTGAGACCCTGTCTCTAAATAAAATATAAAAAATGGCAGGCTGGGGATGTGGCTCAAGCGGTAGCGCGCTTGCCTGGCATGCGTGCGGCTTGGGTTCAATCCTCAGCACCACATACAAACAAAGATGTTGTATCCGCCGAAAACTAAAAAATAAATATTAAAATTCTCTCTCTCTCTCTCTCTCTCTCTCTCTCTCTCTCTCTCTCTCTCTCTCTTTAAAAAAAAAATGGCTGGGAATGTGGCTCAGTGGTTAAGTGTCCCTGAATTCAATTCCCACTAACAAACAAAAAAGAACAATAATGGTTCCTTGCTTTGATGGAAACACAGAATTTGCTAAAAGTCCATTTGTTGAAAATAATTCCTCAAATGCCTATGTTGTCATGTAATCTCTTCACTGGGCAGTATATCTAGGTCAGTTTGGATTAGCCTGCCCAAAGTCTATCAAAAGAGACAGTTAGAGTTAGAGACAGCACAGGCTCCTGGTTTGTTTTCAGAGTATGTACGTATGTGTGTGTGTGTGTGTATGTGTGTGTGCGCGCGTGTGCACGCACATGCACATGTGCCTGCATGGGTATGGATCTAGGATTCCTAGGAAGAAAGAGCTTAGCTGAGCCCTAGGTGGCTGCCCAAAGGACTACAACATCTTGCTTTTATTCCTGAGTCCTCTTCATTACTTCAAAGTCTGGATGTTTAGAATCCATTATTGTAGACTCAGTTTGATTTTCCTTTATCACCTATTGGGCTGCTAAACATCTAGCATGGGACCAATTTACATGTTTCTCAAATCTATATCAGCAAGTAAGCTTTGGAGAAAATGATTCAGCGCCTTTGGGGTCCTCCTAGGTCCCCTGCTTGAAGATCTGTCCCAGGGTGAGGTGGATTGATTTTTGCATAGGAGTCCTTCAGGGAGTGGTGAGGCAGTAGCCAGTATCAATACCTAAGGTCAGCCCTGTGGACCACATGCTGATCATCTTAACTCAGTTTGTAAATGGATGTCCATCTTTTTTGGCCATGAATATCATGAACGTGGTATATATATATATATATATATATATATATATATATATATATATATAATATTTTTTTAATTTATTTTTTTTAATTCTGTTTTCACTTGTTAATTTCTTTGACTAGGAATCTTATTTTTCTAGAACTGGGAATGGAGATTGAGGAGGGGTTATCTTTGCTTTACTATAACAAATAACAAATACTTGAGATAATCAATATATAGAGATAAGATTTATTTTTGCTTATAGTTTTAGAGGTTCCAATCCATGATTAATTGGCCACGTGACTGTTGGGCCTGCACATCATGGCAGGAGCATATGGTAGAGCAAATCGTTCAACTCCTGGCCAGGGATTTATAAAGAGGGCAGGACAAGGTCTCACTATCCCTTTTGAGGACATGCCCCCAATGACCAAAAAATTCCCACTAGGCCCCCACTTTAAATTTCTTTCACCTCCCAGTAGCACTAAGCTCGGGATAAAGACTTTAATTCACGAGCATTTGAGGGACATTCCAGATGGAAACACTAGCATGGAGAATAGATTTCTTTCTGCTCCCAACTGCTGCCCACCAGTTCTCTCCCAGACCTCACCTTCATATGCAAAGCTTTGTTCTCCAATCTATTTATAACCCTCTGATCACCACCTCCGCACTGGTTTGCCCTCTGCTTCTTTTCCATAGGCCAATGCTTAAAGCAGGTGCTAAGCTCTCTCTAAGGCTCTTGCTCACCTCTTTCATGTTGCCCTCCATGTACTTGTCAGTACTGAGGATAGGAGAAAGGGTAAAATTGACTGCAAGGTATATGCCAGCTGCCAGGCTCTGACCTTTGCTGTCTACATACATTATTTAAATAAACCTCATCATAACTTCAACTCTTACCTGTTTTGTCCTTTCACAGCTGAGAGCTGCTGAGAAATCATATTTACTGTAGTATCCCCAGTATCTACAGAAAAGTCTGAAACACGCTGGGATCAATGAGCACAAGCAGTTTGATAAGTTTATAGGACTCAAGAATTCTTGAGAATAAATACTTGGGGAGCCTCTGGAAGTGTGAAATGGTGTGGCAATTGTATGTACTCAAGCAAACCTATTGACAGTTAGGGTCAGAGTTACCAATAAATTAAGCTGAGAACTTCAGCACTTCCCTGGTGTATTTCCTGCTACCCAGTTTGACTGTAATATTGAGTGATAAAATGGTTCCACAGTACAATAAGATCTTACATTCAGATTAAACAAACTCAAACACATGTCTTTTCTTTTCTTTTTTAAACCTTGTTTTAGTTGGAAACAATACCTTGATTTTATTTTTTATGTGTTACTGAGGATCGAACCCAGGGCCCTGCACGTGCCAGGCAAGCGCTCGACCACTGAGCTACAACCCCAGCCCAAACACATGCATTTTCTACATGCTGTCTCAGGTCCTTTGTCTAATGTGTATGGTATACAGGAAGAGAGAACATGGTTCCTGTACCCTCAGAACCGGATCTGGAACTGGCATTCTTTAGAACACAAATTGGAAGAGTCTGCCTCAGTGAACAAATAAAGGTCTAGCTCATTGGGAACTAAGATACTCAGGGAAGGGCCTGAGTCATAACAGAAGATTGAGCCAACTCCAAAAGAAGAGGCCACAGGCACAAAGTGTATGAAAACTTCCAATATTACATTGCCATCAGTGAGCATTGTGGAAGGATTTTCATTAAACCCCTATCATTATCAAAACCATCTGGACTTTCTGCAGAGCTGCATCTTCAGTTAGGATAGAGGTACGCTTTTCTAATTCAAACAGTAAGTGAGGGTGGTGGGGGGTAGACACCGATTGATGAACAAGGCAATCTGAATAACAGAACTAAATATATCGCCTCTAATTTTATTTTATTTAAGTAACAATTACTTTCTGTTTCTTTATCATGAACTGTTTATCCAAAAACTAGTTCTTATTTCTGGTTTTTTGGAAAGAAAACGTATGCCTATCCTGGGATTGATATTACAAGTTTTAAGTTATTTTGAATTTTAAAAACCCCACCATTTTATCCTATTAAATACTGGTTATTAAAAACTGACATCAAGAATAGATATTATTTGTTCATTTAAATATTTTCTCCCCAAAGAAGTGGAGTGTTGAGTGGAGTTTCTCTCTTTGCTTCCTAATCATCATATGAGAAGCTTCCCTCTGCCACACCCTTCTGCCATGATATTCTGCCTCACCTCAAACCTGGAGGAATGGAGCTGCTTGTCCATGAACTGGGACCCTTGAAACTGGGGGCCCCTAAATAAACTCAATGTAAGAAATTCTGATCCTATAGACTTGGAATTTATTTAAAAAATAACATCGTATGCTTTGGAGGCCTGAGGTCACAGACCATTTTAGAAAATGTAGACAAACCAGTCCGAGTCTTGAGTTTTCCTTAATAACAAGACCAATGTCACCACACCACTCAAACATTAAATGCAAGAATTCATGTGAAGTGCCTCACATACTATGGTAGCACAGAGAGAGTCTATAGAACATAAGTTACATTTTTTTTTCCTGTCCTACTCTTTACAACCACTTGCTACAGGAGATCAACAGTTGCTTCTGGACAGGTGTGGATACAGGTGGAAGGTTGACGTGGCATGGCCATCTTGGGAAACACGGGGTGGTGGAAGGGGACCTGATAGCTCCATCCATGGTCTTCTATAGGCATCTGGGAGTAACTCCATTCTTACAGTGATTTAGGCTAATAGCCTTTTGTCATTTTTTATTTTTCTCTTTCTTTCACATTCCACATCTAATACATCTGCCACGTGTCCAGAATCTGCCCCTGATTCAGACCTCCGTGAACCTCCACCCAGGGCCAAACTGGCTGATCTTTCGCCTATGTAGTCTGCTTTCACAGGGCAACCAGAAGCACTTTGTTAAAAATGACTGCTGTCAAACCATGTCATCTCTATATTCAAATCTGTCCACTCTTCCTTGTCACACAAAAAGTCAAAGTCATCCTTTTGTTTGTTTGTTTTTAAGTAAAAATTAATGGCTGGTCCTATTTCCTCTTGAAGTACCTCTTCTGCTCTCTAAGGACCCTGATTGCAGCCATGACTTTTCCCTTGACATTCACCTACTCAGCCAGCTTCACCTTTAGGCTCTTGTACTTGCTCTTCTCTCAGATTCCTGGATGACTTGCTCTAAGATAAAAGATATATTCAAGGAATGTATGGATAAAAGGTCCAGCACAGTGCCAACTTTTATCTGGACATTCCTTGAATAACTTACTGTAAATCATGACCACTCAATCTCTGACATATCTTATGTCCTACTCTACTGTATCACTTTCTTGGAAGATGATACTTATATTAGATGTCATGTATTTTACCTCTATTTTAGCTGATTGTTTTTTCTCCCCCTCTCCCTGAGTAGGATGCTTTTTGTTTGTTTGTTTGTTTTTTTGTCTAGATCACTGATGTGTCACTAGCACAGGTAATAGATTCAAATACACATAGTTATAATCAACATTTGAATGAATACATAAATTAATGGTAATTTATACATGATTTATAATATATACATATATATATGTATATATATACACATATATATATGTGTGTGTTTGTGTGTGTGTGTGTGTGTGTGTGTGCATATATATGGCTGTCCAGAATATTTAAGATACTATACTTACTTCATATAAATTATTTCTTCCACTCAGCGGCAATCTTTTGAAGTCAGTCTCTCAAGGTTGTTATTTACAAATGAACATCATACTAAGAAATGCTAAATCACTTCTGTAATAGTAAGGTATACATCATATATTTGAGAAGAGACCCATCTGTTCCCAAGGTAGCCACCAACTCTACTACAGGAAGTTATCTCTCATATCCTAGTCACAGATAGGAAAGATCCAAGTCTTGTAGTTTGACAAATTCCTTTAATTGACTTTAATAGAAGTCACATGTGTGGGATAAAATATAAGTGTCTAATTAAGTCCTGTTCACAAGACCTTATGTATTTTTCTATATTGCCAAAGAAATTTGGACTATTTTTCCACATTGCTAAATCTTGTTGCATGTAAAATCTCCATCATTAACAAATCTGAACTTCAAGTTCACATTAATTAAGAAACTAAAACATTAATGTCCTCTGGAGATTGTGTAATAGCTTGTCATTGGTTCACTAGGCAATAACTATGCTTGACTTACTGAAGTTATAGTATTAATTTGTGCTTGCATGACACCTCCTGTCAGGAACCTTCAAAGGCCTTTGAGCAATGGTTAGTGAATCTTATGTGAGTTTGACTGACTGGTCTTGCATACCTATAAGGCACTATTCTATCAACTTTTCCTTAAACTTCCTAGCATCATTCTCATTAATATGTTGTCATAAAGCCGTCTCCGCTTTGAAGTCCTGCCCTCTTCTTCCAAACCTATCCTAAATGTAGAATCTTTAAAGACACAGCTAATACTTTCTCATTAGCTATAAATATTTCAGTAACATTGATATCCCCCTTAACTGACCTCCTATTCATCCACATTTACTCATTAAATTTATTGAGTTTCTAGACTGTGTCATGTTGTCATGGATGAAAACATGCACTTGACATCCTCTCTAACCATATGAAATATACAGATATTTTGCATCTGTTAAATTTTCTTCATGTCAACATCATTTGGATATTTAAAGTGCTCTATATTCTTATCTTCATAATATAAAAATGAATAAAAATGCCTTCTTTGACCTTCAAACATTTGTAATGTGTGTGGGTGGGGGGGTCAAAAAAGCTCATGATCACAGTCTAACATGGTCATTACTAACATTGGCATAAGCACAGAGTAATGCTAGATCCACTGGGTAAGGTTAGGCCAAGAGGAGATGGCACTTGAACTTAACCTGAAAGGATCATAAGAGTAATCCCAGTCAGGGCTGACCAGGGTTGGAGGGTTTCAAGGCCTATTGATAGGATTTGGTTTTATTTTCTCCGTATCCAAATTTAAGAAAGACTAAGCTCTTAATGGGTGACAACAGTGATCTTTCTTACAAGGTAAACACAATATGCAAGTAGAGTAAAAATTAAATTTTATTTTATTTTGGTACCAGGGATTGCACTCAGGGGCACTCAATCAGTGAGCCACCTCCCCAGCCTTATTTTGTATTTTATTTAGAGACAGGGTCTCACTGAGTTGCTTAGCACCTCGCTGTTGCTGAGGCTGGCTTTGAACTCTGATCCTCCTGTCTCAGCTTCCCGAGTCCTGGAATTATAGGCATGCGCCACCATGCCTGAATTAGATTTTATTTTGTGAGTGAATACACTAACTAGTTATTTAAAGTGAAATTTAATTCAGGACCTATCATTCAAGCCTCTTGCCTTAGACACAACTAACAAAATTAGTTCCAGTCCCTACATGACTCCTTTAGGCAGAAATGGAGTAGAGAGAACAAAACAAACAAAACAAAACCAAAAAACATTGTGTGTGTGTGTGTGTGTGTGTGTGTGTGTGTGTTTTAGTTATTTTTTAATGTTCCTCTATTCCCCTAGTGTGCCAACATATAATGGAAAAACTATCAGAAGACAGTATCAGTCAAGATGACTACCGAAGGTCCAAGTTTCTGGCCTTTTACAAAATTCTTCCAACTTTGATTTAAAACTTGATTTCTCTATTGAATAGCCCTGCAGGTGAGCCAGCTTCTCTGCAGTGATGCATTTTTGTCACCTGTGAATTTCCTAGTGGGGTCAACTGCACTGTAACCTTCTGTGGATACATGGCGACAGGGAAGTGCATCTATTCCCAAACATGTTTGGAAGAATAAAGACTTGAAAAAGACTCCAGGATGAGAACACATCCCTAAAATACCTCGCCATTATGCCACAGCACTTTGACTTCTCCTGTGTGGCCCCGATTGCTGCCACATGCTGTGGAGTCCGGAGGCAGAGAGTCTGGATGTGGCGAAAGAGCTAATTAGTTGTGTGGCCCTTAGCAAGTCACTTGACCTCCCAGGCCTCCGCAAATCCTTATTTATAAAATGAAGAACAAACTGCTACCCAGTGTGGAGAGTCTGACTATGAAATTATGTAGAGATTCTCTGAGCTCCCTGTGTCCTCATTTCCCAAATTCTCAGCCTGTCTCCTCTAGTTGTATATTAGATGTGCCAGGAATTTCACAGTGAATTATGCCATTTAATTATTAAAATCTCATTTTGAGTGCCATTTCCTTTAGAAAGCCCATCACTGGGGACTCTCATGTCTGACAAATTTTCCTTCCTTGGTGTCTCTTCAAGGATTCTTCATTTATAGCTGTCCTCATGTTTTGATCCCTCATTTCTCTTTTCTGTGCCTTAAAATGTGCTGGAAATGACTTGACATGAAAAATTAGAGTTTTCATGAATGCTGCAGACCTAGAGCTGAGTACCTGCTCAGTAAACCTTTAAAACATGAAGAAGCAAATGAGCTTGGTATTGGCAGCATAGTAATGATATAGGAGTACCCCAGAGTCAATACTTTATTATTTTTCCAGTTGGTTCTATCTTCATATTTTGTACTGTAATATTATATTAATTTGATGTTTTTTTTTAAATCTTAGAATAAGCTTAACATGGACCATGGGCTGCTAATCATGATAAATGTACCTTTGTTATAAAATTCAGCATCAAACTATACCAGTTGAAGAGAGCTCTGTGGATTGTTAAAAAAAATATTCATGCACTACTGCATTTATGTAAAAAGCTTTGAAAAAGACTCTATGATAAGTGGAGGTCCACCATGCACCCAAGAGATGGACATTTCTTCTCTTGACATGGGGCTCTTCTTATTGATACTTCTGCTCTCAGCTCAGGTATTACTTTCAAAAGGAAGCTGTCCTTGACCTGCTAAACTATGCCCAACACCCTCACTGTCTAATTAATCTTCTGTATAGCAATTTTCATGGATGTCAGTTTATTTATATTTATTTAAATAATCAGATTGTTTTTGTCTCCCTACTTGTTTTGAGTTCCATGAGAGTCTATGGGCTTGTTATTACATGTTCAAAGAGCATGAATATAATAACATTAGGGTATGATAAGAAACCAAATATTGCAAAAAAATTAATTAATGAAATACACCATATACATATAGACCAATGTAATCTACTTTTATCTATCTGGTAACGAGAAAAAGTCAACTTCGACTACTTGGCTTATTGGCACACAGCAAGAATGAGAGACTCCCATTGATAACCCACCGAAGTATGCTTTTAGTTTAAAATGCAGTGTATAAGTAGAAAATTCGAGGTATAGTAAGGCCAACAGATCAAGAGATGAACACCCAAAAGAGAGTTTGTTAATGTTCAAAGGAGGTTGTGGGAGAGGGGGGCAATAGGGGAAGCACCAGGGTGGATCAGGAGGCAGAAAAAGAAAGAAAAACCTGGGCAGGGACCTTCCTTGTGTTTTTTTCTGCTCTTTGTTTTTCAGGAAGGAATAGATGAGTGAGGGTCCGCAGACCTGGCTATTGTGAATATTGGCTATTGTGAATGTTCATCACAGCTCTGGGGCATAGGGACTACCTCTAGATGTCTGGTACCTGACTCTGGGTTGACAAGGGCAGGGCTGGTGGCGTAATGTGATAGCTTAATAAGGGAGGTGGTTGGAGAAGTGGGCTCTGAATCGGTTCTTTTGTATTTCAGAAGTGAGGCTGGAAGGATGACATCTCTCAAGGAGTGAAACGTACAGAGGAGCAGGAGACTGAGGCGCGAAGACTCAAGGATATTACTGGATTGCCCCAGCCCAAGATGTGCATGCCGTATGCCTTAGGGCAGATGTTGAAGCACCGAGTTAACAGAGGCTGGAAACATGGCTAATCCACTGCCATCCACTGGAAACGAAGCCAAGTTGCTTGAAAAGCAACAGAAACATAACACTCGGGCTCTCAATCAACTGAAAATTTTCTTTATGTTTGAAAGATAGGCATAAGAAATACTTTAAACTTTTCATTCTGTACTTTAAAAGGATCTTTTTTTTTTTTTTTTTTTCATTCACAAAACTGCATACTGTGAAGGGAAGGAAGAAACCTAATTGTATTTTGATTTCTTACCTCATTTAATTCTCACAACATTCCTGTGACATATGAAGTCAGCTTGGCAGATGAAGACACTGAAGCTCAGAAATGTTAAATGATTTATCCTAAATTTATATAGTAAGCAGCTAACAGATCCTGTTGCAAAGCATGTTTCTTTCCCATAGAACTCTACCTCCTACATGCTGCTGCTTCAACAAAAAAATACAACACATGCTCACTTAGCATGCAGAACCTGCTCTTCCTTCCATGAGCAGCAAGTTCAAGGTGCCATATTCAATGAAATAGGAGATCCTAAGGAGTTTAAAATATGGATTTCATTCACTAGAAACATAAAGTCCATCTGGGAAAAAATGTATATATGTGATCTTTATTGTTAAAGAATCTGCTTTTTCTCATATGGAAAATAAAACCATATATTATCTTGAAATTAGTGGCCAAATTTTCTCTTTCTCTTGTACATATCATTACATAAATCTTTGGTGGGGGGGGGATGCTGGGTGTCTACATTATCTCCTGCTATCCAAAGAAACTGAGAAAGATTAATATCTTAATGAATGACCTACATTAGAAATAAACAGATACTGGAACACAGAGGACAAGTGAGAAGATTGAACCATGGAAGAAGAGAGGAGGATAATATTACCCGAATCTAAATTTGAATTTGGAAAAATGAGAATGAGCCATAGAAGTAGCTAATATTTGCATTGTTATAATTTAATCCTTCCACATCACCAAAGGTTTGGTAAAGTTTGAAGCCTTTAAGAAAGAGCTTAATTGATTGGGGGCTGTGGGTATAGCTCAGTGGTAGAGCAGCACTTGCCTAGTACATGTGAGGCACTGGGTTAGATCCTCAGCACCAAATAAAAATAAATAAAATAAAGCTATTGTGTCTATCTACAACTAAAAAATTAAAAAAAAAAAGAAAGAATCTGATTAGATTCAGAGCATAACCTTGAGCTGACATGTAAATTGTGGAATCAATAGAAACAGGAACTAGTCTCATCTAGGGATGAATATGGAAATACAATATTGCTTGCAAGATATACAAATTAAGAATGGGCTGGGACAATATCTATACCATAACATTAGGAACACCAAATTCAGAGTTAACCCACTTCACTATAATTTTGGCAATATGTTCTATAAATTCTATAATGGATTTTAAATGCTATAAGATGTATTAAATCCCCTAGTTGCCATCTGCCATACCAAGTTTCTCTAGGACCTAAGTATAGACCTAAGCACAAGGAAAAACTGGACATTATTATTTCAGTGTAGAAAGCTAGGTCATCTCAGTAGCTTAACCTGATTACAGAGCTGTTCTATATATTTTCCCATTTTCCTTTGCTAAATCATGCATCATGTAAAAGGAAAAATCTTTCCACTTATTTTTCCTGGAGGAGAGGTTCCACAAGACCAGGCTGTGAACGTGAGTGTAAGAATGCATCTTATTGCTGAATCCTCACTGCTGAGCAGAGTATCAGGTGCCTAATGGAGAAGCCAACACTGAATATTGTCTGAACTGAATGATGTTGGTGGTAGGTGGACTTAACAAACTCACCAAATTTAATGGGGAGGGGTGGTCAGTTAAAATTACATAGACACAGACACTGAAGAACTTTTTGAAAATTACTTCTGATGTTGTTAAGTATTGCTGGGCTCCAGCCTTAGCGGGGTCCAGGGAGTCCTGAAGGATGAGTAGTGTCATTGAACAGATGAGACAGGAGTCGTTCTGTAGGAGCAATCTCCAGAGAGAGAGAGAGAGAGAGAGAGAGAGAGAGAGAGAGAGCTCTAAGGCAGCTTTCTCTGGGTCATCTTTTATTACAATTTTTCTCATCATTATAGATTCATAATACGTCATTGATTATACAATTTCAAAACTTTGCCAAGACATAATGTTTCCTTAACCATAATTGGGGTATAGAAAAATGTAACATCAATTTACATTTTTCCAGGATGTGACCTTTAGTTCTCAATCATTAATAAAATGCATCACTAATTTGCATTTTTTCAAATTTTCCCACGATGTACTATTTTCTTATTAACTAATGCTAAACTACATAACCATACTCTAAGTCTCCTAACCTATCATTAACCTTTAAGTTTTAAAGTAGACCTGCACATTTATTTCTAATCTAAAATTCCCATCTAAAAAAGTCCCCTTAAATCTTATGCTTAAAATATCCTAAAGTTTATAAACCATTCTTAAAACATATTGGAAACCCATACAGCTAAAAACTTAAGAATTCTAAACCCAAGAATCTAAATAGAATAATATTTCTAACATTATTCTAAAAATATGTCTTATAATAAAGCTACTTTAATTAATTCCTAAATTTATTCTCATAAAACTGGTTGAGCTGCTTTCTCAAAGTGTTTTTTTGTTTCTCAGCCAAGATGCACTAATTCTTATATCTTTATAATCTTTCTCAATAAAAAGTAAGTTCTAAACATCAGTCCACTTCAGTCAATATTAAGTATGCTCATCATAAATCCCTATGTGAAGTAAAAGAGGGTTTATAGAAATGAGAAGAATGTATCCTTATATGTCTTAACTTTCCTAAGTGTATAACATAACTTTCCTTAATCAAGAATGAAACTACACATGGTGGATTTTGTACAACAAGCATAATGATTAGGTTTTCTAAGAGGCTGGAAATATGGGCTTGGGTTCTAGTTGATAAAATCAATGTGGTGCCTAAAATTCTCATGACCTTTTGGAGAATGATTGTTGTCCATTATCAGTTTGGTCCTCAATGTGCTGAGATAGTAGAGCAGCTTTCTACTTTGTCCTTGATGTGCTGAGAGGTAGTAGAACAGCCTTCAAGGCATGAACTACCTGTTATGTTCTAGCCATCTGAAATTTAATTTGGTTTGGCATTTAACATACTCATGCCTCCTGTCAGGAACATGAGCGTGAAAATGAAAAGTCCCAATTACATAAAAAAGGGTCTCATGGTTTTGGTTTCCCATCAACCAGTGCGGCTTTGCCAGCATTCTTTCTCACTGTGACCTTGTCAAGATAGTGGGAGATCGGCTTTGCTAGCACTTATTTTCACTGTGACCTTGTCAAGACAGTGAGAGGGGAATCACTTTCACCAAAGTTTGTTTGTTTGTTTTAAGAGAGAGAGAGAGAGAGGAGAGAGAATTTTTCAATATTTATTTTTTAGTTTTTGGGGGACACAACATCTTTGTTTGTACGTGGTGCTGAGGATCGAACCCGGGCCGCACACATGCCAGGCGAGCGCGCTACCGCTTGAGCCACATCCTCAGCCCGCCTTCACCAAAGTTTAAATATCAAAAACTTGATTTTTTTCCCCTTGTTATTTTTATTCAATGGAACTCTGTGAAATTTAGACAAAGATAAGTTAGACTCTCTGCTTCTAGAAAAAATATTTTGAATTTTATTCTATTACATTTTAAAATAAAAGGTGTTAATTGAGGGCATCATTGAGGGCTATAACTTTAAATTTTCCTAATTTTAAAGTCACAGTTCTTTCTAATACATGAAGGAGGCTATCAATAGTTTGTATAGTATTCACTGCTCAGTGGATCTTAGTATTAGAAAGAAAACAACATTTTATTCATGTTACTGTTTTCTGAGTTCTCCGGACATTTCAATGAGTAGAGATTCAGGCCAGGGGTCTTTTTAAACTTTTCAGCAGGTGTAATTTTCTTTGAGCTGGCCATCATTTTATAATCACCAACCATTCTGTTTGCTTAAAGAAAGTTGGCTGTTCCAGAGATAATTACAAGTACAAGTAGTTCTATGGGTCTTTCCCAGTAACCATTTCATTAAATAGTCCAATTTTCTTCTTAGATATTCTGCTTATATTTCAGAATGGAATCTGTCTCCATTTTTAATAGTCTCAATATTTGAGAATAATTTAGAAAAACTATGAGGTCTGAAAATGAATACAGAATCTATATATATGTGTATATCTATATCTATCTATATCTATATATCTATCTATCTATATATATATATATATATATATATATATATATATATACATTTAAAACAATCATAGAGGGCATTTGTTTTAGTTTGGGACAGATGTCACTAAAAACATGAATATATATATATATATATATATATATATATATATATATATATATTCAGCATTTGCCATGCATGAGCTGTGTATCCTCTGCCTGGGTCAGCTTATCAAAAAACCAGAAGGAGTAATTATTACAGAAGGACATGTTTCTAGGACTCAACCACACTCCATGACAGTGTGTGATGAGTAAGAGTATATTGAGTGGATGGCGACTATTTTAATTGCTAATTTCAAATGTGGGTGGATTTCAAAGCACAGAGTATTTTATCTAATGTAGGTGAAATGACCTGCTTTTCCTTCTATTGTCATGTATTTTATGCCAACTTGATGCACTGGGACAGTGGGAGGTTAGGAAATTGCCAAGAGAGGAAACTAACGTTCATTCAGTTCTGACTTTACACCAACCTTTTATTTTAAATATATTATCATCATGTTTATAAAGAGCTATTCATTATTAGATGCCCACTACTGTGATAAAACTTTTATGTATATTACCTGATAGACTCCTTTTTCATTGATTTTTTAAAAATAAATGACAGTGAAATGCATTACAATTCTTATTATATGTATACAGCACCATTTTTCATATCTCTGCTTGTATATAAAGTATTTTGACACCAATTCATGTCTTCATACATGTACTTTGGATTAAAATGTCTATCACATTCTATCATTCTTGCTAATCCCCTGCCCTCTCCCTTTCCCTCCCACCCTTCTCCCCTATCTAGAATTCATCTATTCCTCCCATGCTCCCCCTCCCTACCCCACTGTGACTCAGTCCTATCTTATATCAGAGAAAACATTCGGCATTTGTTTTTTTGGGGTTGGATAACTTCATTTAGCATTATCTTCTCCAACGCCATCCATTTACCTGCACATGCCATGATTTTGTTCTCTTTTCTTGCTGAGTAAAATTCCATTGTGTATATATACAATTGAAAGAACTGACAAAACAAAAAGATGGTTCTTTGAAAAAATTAATAAAACTGACAGACCCTTAGCTACACTAATGAAGAGAAGGAGAGAGAAAACTCAAATTACCGCATATGTGATGAAAAAGTTAGTATCACAACAGACATGGACTCATTATATTACCTTCTTGCCTCTGCTTTGAATAGAAGAAAAAGGAGGTTTTATGTATTTAAATGTCTAAGTGTAGGATTGGATTTAGAAGTAAATCTGCTTGATCCCGAACTTAGTTTGATTGCTGTAGCTAAAATTTACCAAATACTTAAGTATTGCATGTGAATTAACTTATTGATCTCTAATAATGAATGAATTTATCTACCTTATTTTATAGATAAAAAAACAGATAAGGCACAGAGAAGACAAGCAACATTACTAAAGTCACATAGCCAGTGATGTTAACTCTGGGAATCAATCCCAAACAGTGTGACTTTAAAACCAATATACAAGCCTCACAGGCTTCTGGCAGGAAAAGCATAGCCTTTGTGTTATCCTATGAGTGCTGTTCTACCTCTTAATCTCTACAACTCTGAGTTCTCTCTAATCCTGAACACTAAATGACTAGATTCTGCAATTTTACTTTTTGTAAAATGTGCATACATTTTTGCAGCACTATGTATTGGCAGGAACTATATTTGTATGAATTAGCAAATTAGACATCAAGAGTACAGGAAAGAAGGCAGATGATACTAAAAACCTGTCCAAGATCTCAGTGCAAAGTGAAGCTGTTATCTATAAGCTGAAACTGTCTCTGGTTTGCACCAGAATTCTGACATATAGTGGGTGTAAGTGTAGTTTGGAGGGGACAGGAACTTTCTCCAAGAATGAGCCATAGAAATGATGGAGAGTCCTAACAATCTAACTAAAAAACAATATTTTACGAATGTATTTTATGTTAAAACTAGTGTGCAAGCTGGTGTGGGGAGGACTGGTGAGCATACTCTTTCTCCCAAATGATATGAATAAAAGCAGTGGTAGAAAACTATGACACACACCTCATAGAAGTCACATAAGGAACTGGGGATGTAGCTCAGTTGGTAGAGTGCCTGCCTTGCATGCACAAGGCCCTGAGTTCAATTCCCCAGCACCACCGCCCCCCCCCCCAAAAAAAAGAAGAAGAAATCACATCAAACAGGCATATCAACAATCTTGGTATTTTTTTTTTTCCCTGAAGCAGACAGGAGGCAGGATTGCTAAGGTCCTTGCCACAATGGCCTAATCAGCACATTTCAAGTGGCATTGTCATTAAGTATCAACTGTGGATGGAGTTCTATAATTTTCTTTATTAATAGATAAAGGAAAAGGCAGAGTAAGCCTAAAATGTCTGCTTAAAGGGTGGGAGAACTGAATGAATAATAGCACAGCTCGGTTCAGGACTGAATTTTTCCTCTAGGAGTTTAATATGACTGCTTTTATGCAATGACCCTTTAAACCATAAACATGGGGAAAGGAAATGTCTGTTTCTATCACCTATGATTAGCCCCTCAGATCTGCCCATGTCAACCCAGAGGACAGCAGGACAGAGGAGGGTTTAGCAGGGTCTTTCTCACATAGAAGGATTTCAGAACGATTTTGAGAATTAGGCCTTCATCTGTGGAGAGGCAGGATGAGCTGTCAAGAGACTGAATCAGGCATGGATGCCAGGGAATGATGTATATCTCCAATACATGCGACCTGACCACCCAGATAAAGACTACTCTGCACTGTAGCAGATGCAAAGCAGGCAGGGTGCTACAGCCTTGTAGGACATTGTAGTACACCCATTCTGTCTGGAACACCTTGACACGCCCCACCTGCTTCCGGAGCTCCCTTCTCTCTAATTGGCATTGGCATTGAATGCTAGTTTTTATTCTACAACTTGTCATTTTCTCTCTCCTTTCTCTCCCTCCCTCTTTCTCTTCTGTCTTTTATTTTTTTGAATTTAATATAGACGAGGGACTTCAAACTTAAGCCTTTTGAGTTAAAAATATGAACTGAATTACTTTATTTAGCTGCTATAGTGTTTGGTTCAGTTTGAACAGTATTAAATGAGACATTCTTTCTCTATTTCTTTTTTCTTTTCTTTTTTGGCACTGGGGACAGAATTCATGGGCACTTAACCACTGAGCCACATCCTCAGCCCTATTTTGTATTTTATTTAGAGACAGGGTCTCACTGAGTTGCTGAGGCTGGCTTTGAACTCGTGATCCTCCTGCCTCAGCCTCCCGAGATGCTGGGATTAGAGTTGTGTGCCACAACACATGACTTCTTTCTCTATTTCTAACATCATCTTTATTAGGCTATGCTCTTGCATCACTGATTCTCTGGAGAAGATATGTGAGTTTGCATTATAATGTGTTTTTATAGTATTTGTCTTTTGGGGTGGTGGTATTTTTTTTAAGGGTAAAATGTACGTAATCTAAAATCCATCATTTTTACTGGTTTCAAGTGTACAGTTCTGTGGCATTAAGTACACTGGTATTGCTGTGCAGCCATCACCAGCCATCTCCGGAACCTTTTCATCTTCCTAAGCTCAAACATGCCATTCATTAAACACAAGCTCCTCCTTGTCCTCTTTGCCCCTCCCATAGCAACTACCTCTCCATTTTCTGTCTTTCTGATTTTCACTACTGTAAATAACTCAAATAAGAGGATTCACACAATGTTAGTCCTTTTGTGACTTAATGTAGTTTCCTCAGGGTTGTAGCATGTATCAGAATATTATCCCATTTTAAGACTGAATAAAATTTTATTTTTTTGTTTTGTTTATCCAGTGATTTGTCAATGGACACCAGGGTTTTCTCTATCTTCAGCTTATTGAAAATAGTGTTATAAGCACAGGTGAACAAGGAATCTGTTCAAGTCTTTGCATTCAGTTATTTGGGGTATATATGTAGAAGTGTAATTGCTGGATGGTAGAGTAACTATGTTTAATTGTACAAGGAACTACATACAGTGTTCCATTGCAACTGCACCACTTCAAATTCAAAGTGCAAGTTTTTGGTCTCCTTGGTTATGTAGTTTTTTTTTTTCCCCCTTGAGATATGTATTCTTTTTGATGTTGTTGTTCTTTTTGTATTTTCTTTGTCATGTTGTTCATTGGCAACAGAGAGGAACACAACTGATTTTAGTGTGTTTGTTTTGTATCCTGTATCTTTTCAAATTGCATTTACTACTGCTATTATTTTCCTTTTCAGGTGAAAATTTTGGGGTTTTCTACATATAAAATTATCCTGTTTGCAAATGGAGGAAAAATTTTACTTCCTTAAAATTTTGAGTTTCTTTTCTTTTTGTAGCCTAATTGTTCCTCCTAGTACTATGTTGATAAAATAGGCCAAGTCCAGACTTCTCTCATTCTTGATCTAATGGGAAAAGTCATCATGCTGAGTATAGATTAGCTGTGTGCTTTAAGTAGGGTCTTTATCTTATTGAGGATGTTTCCTTTTGTCCCCATGCACTCAGTGATTTTCATCAGGAAATAGTGTAAAATTTTTGTTCAATAATTATATTGAACAAAATTAGTTATAGTAATGTTAAGTTTTTGTATTTCCCTATGGATAATATGTCTGGTTATTCTAGACATTATTGAAAGTAGAACATTGATATCCCCTTCTATTATTGTAGGGTAATTCAACCCAAAAATTCTGTCAATACTTGTATATGCTTTGGAATGCTAATATTTGGTGAAAGCATGTTTTTAATTGTTATATTTTTATGGCAAATTTACCCCTTTATAATTATATAGTATTTAACTTACTGTTACAGTTTTGACTTGAAGTTTATTTATCTGATATTAGTATCAATACTCCTGCCTTCTTTTGATTAGAATTTTCATGAAAAACATTTTCTCCATTTTCACTTTCACCTATAGAGGTCTACATAGATGAAACGAATCTCTTAAAGACACCATATACTTGAATCTTGTTTTAAAAAAATTTTTTCTAGTTTATTTCATTTTCTTGAATAATTTAAACCATTTATCTTTAACATAAATATTGAGGGAAGGAGTTACTTCTGCCATTTTGTTATTTGTTCTGACAATATCTTTTACCTTCATTGTTATTCATTTTTTAAATCACTTATTTCAAGTTTCAAAAAATAAACACATTATGTAGTAATGTAAATATATTTACATTATTTTGTACATATTATATAGATATATTCTTTATGAGGATTTCATGTAACTTCATGACATTTTACCAATATGCTTTAAATTAATACCAATTTAACTTCAATTGAATATGAAAACTTGATTCCTAACAGCCAGATTCCTCTACCATTTAATGTTATTGATGTTACAAATTATGTTGTTATACATTATAAACTCACTAAGACATATTTGAATTATGTTTAAGTAGTTACACTTAAAATTCTGTTGAAAATAAAATAAGGAGATACAAATCAAAATTACAGTGATATTAGTTTTTATATTTTTCCATGTATATACCTTAAAGAGAGAATCATTTTTTGTATGAGTCCAAGTAATATCATGCTTTTATTTCAATCATCTAGAGTCCCTCTTTGAATTTCTTATAGGGTAAGTTCAGAAATATTGAACAGCCTCAACATTTTTTATTTTGCAATGTTTTAATTTCTCCCTCATTTTTGAAGGGGAACATTGTCAGATATAAAATTACTGGCTTTCAGGATTTTACCCCCTCTTTCCGCTTTAAATATATTTTCCCACAGCTTTCTGACCACCAACTTTTCTTCTGAGATATCTGCTGATGATATATTTGAAGAACCAACTTCCAAGTCTCAGTTCTCTTATTACTTTGAAAACTCTTTGGGTTTGGTGTTCAACAGTTTGAGTTTAATCTATCTGTTATAGATTTCCATGAGGTGTCTCCAAAAAACTCATGTGTGAGACAATGTAAGAATTTTCAGAAGTAAAATGATTAGAATATGAGAGAAATAACCTAACCATTGGATCAGTCCACTGATATGAATTAATGGGGGTGGTGACTGCAGATCAGTAGGGAGTTTGGGGAGGAAATAGGGAACTGAAGGTGCACCTTTGGGGATTATATTTTGTCCTTGGTGAGTGTAGCTGTCCCTGTGTGCTGACTGTCATGTTCTGAGCTTCTTTCCTCTGCCATGCCTTTCCACCATGATGTTCTGCTTCACTCTGGGCACAGAGCTATGGAGTCAGCCATCTACAGATAAGAGACCTCTGAAACCATGAACCAAAATAAAATTTCCTCCTCTATGTTTTCCTCATCATGTCTTTTGGTCACAGCAACACAAAAGCTGACCAAAAGAGTATTTCACTGTGGGTCTCTTGAGTTCATCCCACTTGGACTTCAATGAGCTTTTCGAATTGGTAATTTGTGTCATTTCTCAAATTCAAGATTTTTTTAAGCCATATTCCTTCAAATAATGTCTTGGTGCTTCTCTGTTTTTTTTTTTTTTTTTTTTTTTTTAATATCCTTTGGGCACTCCCATAATACTTACCTGGATCAACTTGATGGTGTCCCCAAAGTCCCTTATACCCTGATTACTTTCCTTCATTCATTTTTATTTATGTTCTCAGACTTAAAATATCAATTTTTCTGTCCCTAGTGCTGTTTTTTTCCCTGCACCATTTCAAATTTATTATTGAACATATCTCATTGTTTTTTTTCAATTTAGTAATTGAGCTTTTTAGCTTTTGAATTTCTGTTGTTTTTCATCCCCAGCCGCCACCCCCCCCCCCCCCTGTTTTTTTATTATTTAGAGACAGGATCTGACTAAGTTGCTTAGGGCCTCACACCTCACTAAATGGCTAAGGATGGCTTTGAATTCACTATGCTCCTGCATCATCCTCCCTTGCTGCTGGGAATATAGGCATATGCCACCATGCCCAGCCTCTGGTGTTTCTATAATATCTATTTTTGTTGATATTTTAAGTTTCTTCATTTATTTTTTATATCTGATTAATTCATTGTCCATTATTTCCTTTAGCACTTTAAGAGGATTTAAGAGAAGTTTTAAAGTCGTCTACTTCCTCCCAAAACTCCCTACTTATCTATAGTCACCATCCCATATCAGTGAACTAATTCAATAGTTAGGTTATTTCACTCATATTCTAATAATTTTAACTCTGACAATTCTTTCATGTCTCACATGAGTTTTTGGGATATGCTCATGAAATCTATAACAGATAGATTATACTCAAACTGTTGAAGATCAAACCCAAAAGAAGAGTTTTCAAAGTAATAAGAGAACTGTGACTTGGAAACTGGATCTTCAAATAGATCATCAGCAGATATCTCAGAAGAAAAGTTGGTGATCAGTAAGTTGCCTGACTTGTTTCTGCAAAATGATTACTGGAAATTTATTTATTTTTTTTCTTTGAATGGACTATTTTCCTATTTTTTTTTACAAGTTTCATGATCTTATGTTGAAAAAGAAAACAGCCACCTCTCCTAGCTTTTACAGACATACAAGGAAGACCTTCATTAATTAATAGGTTATGTTGTGTTGAGCCTTTATTTCAGCCCTGGATGAATGTTTAAGGTAGTTTCATGTATCTTGGTTTGGGGGTTATATTTGACCAGAGATTATTAATATACTTTTAAGAAAATTTTCTCTTGTATATATAGTGGGTTGCAAAAGTCTATATTTCTCAGGGTTTCACTTCAGCTCTTCTGCATGACTTAAGTATTCTATTGTATGACTATAGACAACATCTCCTGGCCTGAGAAGTTGCAGTTCTCCAATTTACCTGCAGCATTCACGTGGCATCTGATACATTGTTCTGTGGCTTTCTAGACAGGTAGCTCACATTTCCCCATATATGTTCCCAGTCAGGCAAAACAGAAACCACTCCAATGACCATCCCACAGAAAGTTCAGACTTATGGGAAAAAAAGAAAAAAAGTGCTGTTCTTCTGTGCTTCCTTTCCTCTTGAGAGGAGAAGAGCTGAGTCACTTTGTCTGTTCATGCTTTGCCAAAGAATCAACTGGGTAAATTGCTCTGAAGCTTTTGCTCATTTGGGTTTGGATTAATCTTTGGGGACATTTTCATGGTGGCTGCATTTTTAAACTAATTTCCAGATTTTCTCTTACAGTAGCCAAACTTTAGTTATTATTGATTCCATGGGAATCAAGATCCTAGAGCTCACTGGCCTACTTTCTTCTTGATGGGGTACTGTATTTACAATTTAAAAATTATTATCTCTATAACAACGCCATATTACCTGAAAAAAGTAGGTCTCAATTAGGAATATGTATGAAACAGTCAATAAGTCAGTAAGGGAAATTCTGTAAGAAAAGGTGGCTAAAATCTTAAAGTCAGAGAGAAATCACAATTCTTTGAGAGAGCAGGACTTCAATAAGGGACCAGGAAAAACATCATGCAGGATCCTTGAAGAGTGAAGAGGACTTTTGCAGTCAGAGGTGTCAGAGGATTCCTGCAGTGAAATAAATACAAGCAAAAAGAAGGAAGCCAGGGAAAAAATCTAGTATACTTTTTAAATAGAAAAGTTTGGTTGAAACTAGAAATATGTAATGAATATGCATATACAAATTTATAACTACGTGCTCTAGAATCCTGGAAACTTTTTATTCATCTAATTCTTATAAAATACTATAAATTAGGTTTATTTCCATTTTAAACTAGAGAAACTGAGGCATAGAGAGCATCTTAGTCTGTTATCTCCTGCTATAACAGAATACCCAAAACTGGGTGAGTTATAAATAATGGCATTTTACTTGACTTAGAAATCTGAGAGGATTGGATGCCTAAGATGGAGGAGGTACATCAGGTAAGGACCTTCTTGCTGCATCATTACATAGTGAAGAGCAAGAAAGTATGTGTGAGACAGAGAGTGTGGGGGTGGGGGGGTGGAAGGGGTCTACATTTGTAATAAACCCATGCCTGAGAAACTAACCCACTCCCATGATTGACAACAACATAATCCATTCAGGAGGCAAAGTCCTCATGTCTTAATCAGACTCACCCGTTAATTCTGTTACAATGGCCACTGAATTTCAATGTTAGTTTAGGAAAGGACATGCCTACTATAGCAAAGAGCTTCATTAGCACACCAGAATTACACAGTAAATATGTCGAAGTTGGAATCTGAACCCTGGAAGCCAGTCATTCCTTAGCACTTGATCATTGTAAGAATTCTGCCACAAAGCCACACTTTTTAATCTACGTTTTATCTGTGTAGAAATTGAGGTACATAGAATAGAACTAATGTGCTCAGGATCATATGGTCTCCGAACCGGATTTTGTTGTTGCTGTTTATAGCCTACATGCTTCACCCCTAGGAGTGAGAAATGAACTAGGAAATCTCATGGAGAAGTTTTGTGAGAGTGCCAATTAGAATGTCGTAACAAGAAGGTTCAGTTTATTCTGTTTATGTTTGGGGGCCTTGCATTTTTTGAAATTATTTTTGAGAGGGGACTGAATTCATATGTTTTAAGGAAGACTGATTTGAGAGGATTTTGAGAAAGAAGGGATACTGTTGAGGGCATTACTCTAGGGCTAACCCCATGCATATGAGGGCTAGGGAAAGATGATAGCAGTAGAAATGGAGGGCAGAAGGGAAATCCACCAGAGCTTCAAAGAGATGGCACATGCTGAATGAACACAGAATGCAAAGAAATGTGATTGATGGGTAAGATGCTATTTGGCTTTCAGCATTTGGGTACCAGTAATTTAACAATGAATTTTTGCTCAGTCAGTGGGTAAATATTTATTGAGAGGCTTAAATATGAAAATCACTCTGCTAATCATTGTGCTGAAAATTTCTATGTGTACAAAAAAGGATAAGACACTTAAGATCGCTGCCCTCTTTCTTTTTTCCTTTCATCTGTCCCTTTTCTTCCCTTCCTTCTTCCCTTCCCTCCCTCCTTTCCCTTCCTTTCTTTCTTCATTCTTTCTCTGATTCTACCTTCTTTCCTTATCTTTCATTCATCTCTCTCATTCTTCTTGCAGTTTATATTATTTTTCTGCCCTATGTCCCTAGGCACTGGAGACTCAAGAGTTGGAAGACAATATCCCTGACTTTACAGATCTTACCTTTTTAAGGGAGGTAGCAGTTAACAAATGAATCAAAAAGTTAATTGAAAACATACATATTACTTACATTCCTTGAAGAAATAGAAGACTGATAACATAGGTGGAGATGAAAGAATTGCGTATGGCTATCTTACATAAAACAGTTGAAAAGAGCTCTTTGAATTTCAGAAATAAACTCTCATGGTGACTCCTGTAGTGTTCCACACGAGGCAAATGTGACTTAGTGGTTATTTAAAACTTTTATTTCCTTCCTTCCCTTCTTCCTTCCTTCCTTTTTATGTTTAAATTCCTTCTTCCTCTTTCATCCCTACTCCAATGGTAGCACTCCAGTTCCATTTATTCCACTCTTTGTATATTTTAGGAAACCGAATAAAAGCTTACTGCCATTCAGTGATACAACACAATGAAAAAAAATCTAAATACTTACAGTGTACCAAGGACACTAAAACAGGAAGTGGAAATCTAACATTCTGCAAAACATATTATCAAATGTATTTATATATGGTGGCAGCAACTGATAACTATGACCAAATTATCACTAAAATATGTAGTTTTCATAATCTCCCCTAGAACTTGAAGGAGACTAAAGGACTTCCCACTTAATATTAAAAGACATTAATGAATGAACAACCAATATATGTGCACAAATAGAGCAGGAGGCAAATTTTGCAAAAATCAGCATTCTTTATAAAATACGCAATTTCAGTCCTCATTAAATACTAGAAATATACAAGTTTCTGTTTATAAACACTGATGTTTAGTAAAACCAAGTTGAGAACTGAATTAGTGTATCCTTGGGGAGACAGTCTATTCTGAGGGAGTCCTTTTCCTTGTAGAGGATTAAGAGGATAAAATTATCCCTCTGTAGAAAAATCACCAGTTTCTCAAAATGTGCAGGGTGGACACTAGTCTCAGGAGATGCTCTTGAATATGGCAAAAATAACAGGATGTTGATCATATTAGCAGGGAAAATGCTGTTTACCCTATTTTCAATGTCTATTAATATATCAAAAACTCTCAGAAGTATCTTCAATAAGAAATTAAATAAAGAAAGCTCAATACATTCATTTGAACCATTGGGTCTCAAATTCTACACAATTTTTTCTGTACACTTTATTTGGTATTTGTTCTGTTTAAATATACCTGATGGTAAAGTGTATTTTTACATATTATACATACATAGAGAATAAGTTATTCTAATTAGGATTCCATTCTCATGGTTGTACGTGTAAAATGAATAAGACATAACTTTTCTATGTTCATATATGAATCCACCATCTGTGAAACTCCACACACTTTAAAAATATGCTCTTGAACACTGTTCCTAGGCATTAGCTTGGTCAGTTGTTTTAGGGTGATTCTTGTGTCTCCCCTAGCAGTCATTTTCTGTTTCTTCTAACTGATATTACTTTCTCTTTATATGTTTCAAACTACCTTATTCCAAAAACAGGTCTCCAAAACCATTCTGCATTCACATCATCACTCAAATATGCTGCCCCTCTCCATATCTCAACTTACTGTTGCCATGTTGTACACATGGAAGAACTGAAGTTGCCACAGGAGTTAAAAAGATGATAATATTCCTTTCACTCCTGAAAACAAATACAATAATTCAAATTAACATACCATTTCTCTGGACATCTTAACAACAATAATCTCACCTGCTTTGGTACAACTCCCTGGCAAGTATTCTGACCATGTGCTTGGTCTATTAAAAATACACCCTGCCTCATATCTCAGTCCTTGCATTTCTCACTTGGATTCACAGTAAAACCAATGCCAGCCCAGGGACTTTCATCCAAGAATTTCATGAGTAGCAATCTAATTGAATGTTGCATTATATCTTAGCTTGGAAGTTAAATTTATAGGGCAAACATACTATTATTACTTAAGGTTGCATTATAGAAAATGTTGGAGTACTCCAAGATTTTAGGAAGAAATGGCTCTTGTCTCAAGCCATTTAGCAGTACTGCTACTTTGTGTGTGCCACATTGGTAGGTATGTGCTTCTTATTGTGTATATGTGTGTGTGTGTGTGTGTGTGTGTGCGTGTGTGTGTATGTGTGTGTGTGAGCACATGCCATATGTCTCTTAATATCTTCCTCTCTGCTTTCTGTACCATCCTAACTGTCATGGTCCCACGTGATATCTGTAAGTATAAAACATCATGAGGATTCTCCCATGGAAATTCAGCATGACTCCCAGATGCGCACTCTTTGCCATGCGGATTTTAACTCCCCATGCCTTTCCTCCTTGTCAATTTTCACTGTCAGTTCTGCAGTCCTAGGACACAATTTTCATTTACATTCATCCTTATAACATAAAAGAATTCCTGAACAATAAAATGCTACCTGATCTGCTTATTCAATGATCCACTTTCCACTTTTCCCACTGTTTAAACACACTGGAATTTCTGTTGTTCCTTTTATTAGCTTCATGTTCTCCATCTACAAAATTGTCATAGTTACAGAATCCTTAATCAGAGATTATCTACCCCTAGGTATTACCACTGCTTTCTTCCTTTTTTCTCAAGATGTTCAAATATTACTTCCTCTGCATATTCTTTGGTGATTATCAAAGAAGAACCTCATGATTAACTTTCAACTCCTGTTCAAATATTTTGAATTTTATAAGGTTAGGGAATTTGTGTTTTCTGCTACTTTATTCCCAGAACCTAGGGCAATGCCTGACACCTAGTAACAACTCAATAAACATGTGTTGAATGAGTGAGTGAATCTCTTCAGTTTCAACAAGGCTGTCACACAAATGAAATTTTATAATGCTATCTTCTTGCCTCTAGACCCTATAGTTTTTCTCTGTTCAAAAATGCATTAGAGGGGCTGGGGTTGTGGCTCAGCGGTAGAGCACTCACCTAGCATGTGTAAGGTACTGGGTTAGATCCTCAGCACTACATCAAAAAAAATAAATAAACAAAATAAAGGTATTATTGTGTTTATCTACAACTAAAATAAGAAATTATTTTAAAAAGATACATTAATTATATTCCAATCCTAGCTCAGGCATTGACTTCTCTGGGAATGTTTCCCGACAGCCCTATATATAATGATATATATAAGAAAGATCCAATGACTTTTTTTTTTTTTTTTTTTTTTTTAACCTTCTTATTTATTTATTTTTTTATTCAAAACATTACAAAGATTTCAGAATCACATCGGTTACACATCCACATTTTTACATAATACCATAATAGTAACTGTTGTATTCTGCTACCTTTCCTATCCTCTACTATCCCCCCTCCCCTCCCCTCCCATCTTCTCTCTCTACCCCATCTACTGTAATTCATTTCTCTTCTTATTTTTTTCCCATTCCCCTCACAAACTCTTATATGTAATTTTGCATAACAATGAGGGTCTCCTTTCATTTCCAAGCAATTTCCCTTTTCTCTCCCTTTCCCTCCCACTTCATGACTCTGCTTAATGTTAATCTTTTCCTCCTGCTCTTCCTCCCTGCTCTGTTCTTGGTTGCTCTCATTATATCAAAGAAGACATTTGGCATTTGTTTTTTAGGGATTGGCTAGCTTCACTTAGCCCAATGACCTTTTTTTAATGCCCCATGCTTGCCTCCCATGGAATATTTTTACTTTACATTTTCCAACTATAATATGTTGTGTTGGCCTGCCTGTATTACCATGAAATTTCAAAAGCCTTTTGATCCTGTAATGGTTCATTTGAATTGCCAACTAGATTGGATTAAGGGATGCCAAGGACTAAGAGGCTTATGGGTGTGCCAATGAAGGTGTGCCTAGGAATGATTGGCATGTGTGTTAGCCAACTGAAATGGAAACCCTCCCTTAGTGTGGGCAGCACCATCTAATATGATAATGACTTGGATGGAATAAAAATTGGAAGCAGCAGCAGATGCAGGTTTGATTCTTCTTGAATGGGTTCTCCATTGCTGTTGCAATCATTTGCGGATATCAGACTTGAGCTTCTTCACTCTTACAAAGTGGATTCTGACAGTGATTCTCCAGAAGCCTTCAGCCTCAGACGAGGTAGCATTGTTGAGCCCTCTTGTTCTGGGACTTTAGCCTCTTGGACTGTGCAGTTACTGGTTCTTCCAGCTCTCCAGCCTACAGACGGCCATTATGGACTATCCTGCTCCTGGTCATGCAAGCCAACTAATAAGTCCCCTTTTTTATAATTATACGTCCTGTAGTATAATTCTGTTTCTCTTAGAGAATTCTGACTAATACGGATACTAATTTTATCCTATTTACCTTTGTGTATTTAGCCCTTAGCACAGTGCCTGTCTTCTCATGTGGTTCTTAAGAAATGATTATTGACTTGAACTAACCTGTCTTTCAGAATTGCAGCTAACATAAGCAGAAAAAAGATCATGGTGTTTTCCATTTGTAAGTATAATTTAGTGAACAGAGACACATGTGAGTGTATATGTGGGCACACTCACACATACATAAATATGGACAAAGTTAGTGGGGCAAAAGTAGCAACAGCATGTTTTTTGGCTAATACCTTGCTTGTGATTGTGAAAGATGTATGTCAACCAAATGGCTATCCAAGAAGGCTGATGATCACTCTCACAAAGACCTTGATTATGTAACCAAAACATGGGTGAACTAACCTCATAAGAATTCTGAAAAATAGTCACAAAGATTTGTATGAATTAAGCAAACAGCTAGTTAACAACAACAACAAAGATCAAAAAACAATATCAATACCTTAAGGATGATTGGAAACTGAACTATATTTTATTTCACTTGGATCATACATTTTTCTGAGTGGCGAGGAAGAGTCTTGGTCTAGAAGATGCAATAGTCTAGTTCCCAGCTCTCTACTCAGCTGTCCTTCATACTACAGGGAGTAGATCAAACATTTGCAGCATTCTAATCTATTCGTGAGCTTCCTTAAGGGCAGGTCTCTGTCACACTAAATAGATATGAGGCAGAGCCCAATAGCCATGAAAGCTGCAGAGTAACAACAGATCCATAGACTCCTGGGCTAGAAGTAATGGTAGAGACATATAAATGACTATGTAAGACTCTGGAGGAAAGGCTGCAATGAGACTCTGGAAAATTAGGTTATATAAAAACCATCATGTATGAAGTGGAAATAGGAAAGGTACCTATAGTCTATTCAATATACATGCTAAGAAAACACCTGAAAATATTTCATGTTTTACCTTGATATGAATCCCAGGGCTCAAAGCAAGGCCAAATAATTAGTGATATTAAAAACCTGCCACAAAGTCAGTCAGCAAAAACCAAGAGAGGTGGTTGTGTTTCCACATGCCCAATTTTAAAACCAAAACAAAAACAAGGCATACAAAGAAACAGCAAAACATGATCCATTCAAAGGATAAAATAAAGTATCAAACTTAAAAAATAAATAATTTCATGCAATCATCATGAGAATGCTTGAAGAACTAAAGGACAATATGGGAAAAAAATTAAAAAATGAGAGAAACAATTTGTTAAAAATGAAAAATATCAACGAAGAGATAAAAAGAAGATAAAAAGGAAACGAACAGAAAGTCAGGGCCTGTGAATCACAACAAACTGAAAATTTTACCAGCAAAGTTGAGTTCCCTTTTTTTTTTTTTTTTTGGTCCCTAGATCAAAGAACCAGTGATTCTGAGCTCTAAACAATTAAAATTATTTAAATTAAGAACATAAAGGAAAAAAAAAGAAGAAATGTGAACAAAGCCTATGGACTAATATATTCTTTATTGAAGTCCTAAAGGGAGATGAGAGAGAAAGGAGAAGAAAGATTATTTGAAGAAATAATGGCTGAACACATCCTAAATTTGAGAGAAAACTCAAATCTACAAAAGACTTCATGAAATGCAAGTAAAACTAACCCAAAGATATCCATATGGAGTTACACTACAATCAAATTGTTGAAAGCAAAACAAAAAGAGAGAATCTATAGAAAGCACTAAAAGAAAATAAATGTGTTTGAGTAAGGACCCTCAATAAGATAATAATCAGATTTCTCAATATTAGTGTTTGAGGCAATAGAGAATAAATTATATTGAAAGTGCTATAAAAAAAAATAAAATTCTGTATCCAGGGTGGGGGTGCATGCATCTCAGAGTTAGAATGCCTCATGGCATTCACAGGCCCTGTGTTCCATCCCTGATGATGAAAAAAAAAATTCTGTATCCAAAGATTCTGCTCTTTAAAAAAGAAGGAGAAAGTAAGACTCTCAGGTAAACAAAACCCATTGGTCTTTGTTATTCTAAGTGTCTCTGTAAGAACTGCTAAAGGAAGTCTTTCAAGTCAGAATGAAAGGGTATTGATAGAGAATAAACCTGTGTAAAGATAGTGGAATCTCTGATGAAAGTAAGTAAATAGGAAAATATAAGGGAGTATTGTAATCTTAGTGATATATTGCTTTTTATTTTCTATAGGATTTAAAATACTAATCCACAAAAATAACTATGAGGATATTTAGTGGGTATATATATTTATAATATAATGGATTATATATTTGTTATAATATATAATATATATTATATATTATAATGGATAAGCCTTATTGTCCTGGGCAAGATTAGTGGTAGGCATCATTCCCAAATTATTTTAATTGATGTGGTCATGAAATGCCACATTTGAGTCAAATGACATATATGTTCCTGGGATCTTTTAATTTCAACTAATATTAAATTCACACTTTTGTAAAATAAATCTTTCTCAGGTATTGATTAATTTACTTGGATTATTACACAATAGAGTTTAATAAGAAATGTACACACACATACAAACACAGAAACACATTATTTGGCCATAGTCATCAGATTTTGATTAATACTGCTTTATAACTATTTCATTTTGAAACTTTCAGCTCATTCTATCAAATGTATGTTTCTGTTATCAAACAATGCCCAAAGATTCAAAAGAATGCTTACAGACAACTTACCTTTTATCTCACAAAGCAATTTGCCTTCATTCAGTGTGGAGAAAAACATTACCAAAGCTTGGCTCACATGTCATACATGTCTTATGAAAGAACACCTGGTTAGACTCTCTGTTCCTAGGTGTATGCTGATGGTGCTCTGCTGACTGGCAGAAGACAGGGTGACCTCTATTGAGGTGACTAAAAGACCTAGCTAGACGTGTTAGAGGAAAAAATTTTTTTTTTTTTTTTTTTTTTAGGGGCTCACGGTTTCAGAAAGTCTCAGTCCATAAGAGGCTGGCTCCATTTCTTGGGGATCAAGGTGAGGCAGAACATCACGGTGGAAGAGTGTGGCAGAGGACAGTAGCTCACATGGTGATCCCACAATAGAGAGAGACTCCACTCTCCAGAAACAAAATGTATACCCCAAAGCCACGCCCCCAATGCCCCTCCTCCTCCAGCCATACCTCAGCTGCCTTCAGTCACCACTCAATTAATCCCATCAGGCGATTAATTCACTGATTGAATTAAGGTTCTTTTAACCCAAACATTTTTTCTCAGAACCTTCTTGCAATATCTCACATGTGAACTTTTAGGAGACGCCTCACATCCAAACTGTAATGAGGGTTTATTCAGTTATTCTATATCTGAGGCCTTAAATCCATTCTTTTTTTCCCCTCTCTTTTAGAGGATTGCCTCCCAACTGAGTATATTTCCAGAACAGTTTCAGAAAGCCAGTTGTAAAAGGGCAAGCTATTGTTATTGGGCATTTGTACTACAAGCTCTCTGAACTGACTTCCACTTAATAATTCACTGAATTAATCCACACTCCATAAACCTCACAGACTGATGCTAATGGCATTCTGGATCTTTCCTGGTTACAAATTCCTATCTAATATATCTATACTAATCTCTGCTTCCTCAAAATGTAATTGTTTTCAAAATTTTCATGCTTTTACACAATTTAACCATTACATGAACAAATTTCATGAGTACAATAAGAAACAGAGATCTGGCTCTCCTTTTCTTTATCTTTTATTTATTTATTTGTTTTATTTATGGGGATTGAATCCAGGTCATTGACATGAAAAGCATATGCTTTCTCGCCAAGCTACATAGCCAGACCTTTTTGCTTTTTATTTTATAAAAGCTAAGTTTCAAGTATTTGTAAATGTTTGATGATATTGATTGCATTGAAAATTAGTATGGTCTATCTTCTTTGCTGGGTCACTAATACATTTTCCTGGAGTAAATTATATATATGAAAAAATGGTGCCCACGACTATATATTCAGTCCATTGTAATAGCCTAAATGAGAGGTTGAAATTTAGTTTCCATTCTTTCCTCTAATTTAATCTTATTTTATCTTTCATTTTTTCTTTTTGCCTTTATGACCTTATCCTTTTTATTCTGTCTGCCCTCCTCTCAGTCCATTACTTTGCCTCATTTTAACCTTCCTTCTTCTCCCCTCGATTGGCAGTGGCTTCTGGACTTCGGATTCCATTATAATACACCTGTATGTTTCCAACAACAGACTCAGACTCTCGGACGGAATATATTTTGGCCGATTTGCTGTCATAGGCAAGGCATTTAACCTCTGTGTTAAGTGTTCACACCTCTAAAATACTGAAGATTAATTTTAATCTTTCTAGCTATAGCATAGATATGATAGGCTAGTACTTTCAGAAATATTTGACTAAAATATGCATCAAGTATAACCAACTCCTTTGCAACCACAGAAAAACAGTTTCAGCTAGAAACTGAGTATAAGAAACAGGTAGTACTTATAGCTCAGATTTATTCAAAATAAATGGAAACTCCAGTTTTCAGCTATTACAGGAGTTGTAGGATTTCGAAAGCATGTTTGAGGATTGGCAAAATGAACAGATGCTATCTAAGATAATAGTTTTGGGAGGCTCCTGCCTCCCTGTTTGCATGGATTTTCGATTTATTGAGTTTCAACTTCAGTATAGCCACCTGCCACACACTTACCTAATGATTGGGGCAGTATTTTCCTTGGCTTCTAAGGTCTGCATTTTATTGTTTCAACAACACTAAACAGACTGAAGTGGAGTTGGGTTCCAAATTTAGGGCCCATTTCCAGGGATGTCAGGATCAGACTGGTTCTATCTATATTTTATTATCTCTTGCCATTCTTCACAATTACGACATTTCTGGCAACAAAATCAACTCCTAAATTCAATAAATACATCTAGGTGAGCTGCTGGTAGTCAATCTTAAAAGAGTAAAAGGCCTTAGAGAAAAAACTATATATATATACACATTTAATAGAGACAGAAAGGTTTCAGTTTTTCCAAAATGATCAAAAGCTGCTTTTTCAATTGTTTTATTTCTAGGGAAAACATCATTCCTTTGTTGTTTTATTTCCACAATTTATGTATCAAATAAATATCACCATGCCTCAAGCACTAGGTAGACATACACAGGTTGAAGAGGTAATAACCTGCAGTTTTGCTTAAGACACCCCTTGAAACAGTAAGGGATATACAAGATATATATATTCTAATTCTTAAATTTGTGAGCATACATACACCCAATCATTCACAGACAACTTCTGGATTGTAATATAGAAACTTATGATAAAATACTAGGATACAGAGAAGTAGGGACTTAGAAGATACTCCTCTATGGACATTTAATAACCACACTCCCCAGAGAAGGCTTAAAAGTGGTTTCAGAAAGTATACCCTGTGCTCTTGACCTGTAAGTAAATTTTTCTGGGAACTGCTTTTCTGTGAGTTTGAACAGTCTATCCAATACTCAGTGCATACTAATCATAAAGTAGTTTTGACTTGCAATTATTGAGCCTTTTCATTTTAATGATAGAGTAATGGATGCTTATAGTGAGAATTCCAAAGGTTCAAGAAGGCTATAGAGAAAAAGGAAACTTCTCTATTTTCCCACATTCATTTCCTCTTCTTCGGGCATTAACTTCAGAGGTAACTGCTGTTAATGGTTAGGACTGCATCTTTGCAAACTTTTTAGTTTCAGGCACAAAGGGGATCTTGGTAATAGTATATGACTACTATAATTCTTTTTCTATAATTTAATGTTCACCTGACTTTTTGTGTCAATAATATAGATTTAATACATTTTAAAAATGACTTCATACTAATCCAAACAATTGTTAAATAGTAACTTGTTTTACTGTGCTTAGTTTTCTCACTTACATTATTTCCAATTCCCCTGCTACCAAGATTCTGCACCAAACACATGGATCATATTCATCTGCATTCATATTTCCAGAAAACTCTGAGAAACAGAATGGCTGAGGCAAAGGCTATTCATATTTAAAATACAAAGTGACTGAACTAATGTTCCCTCTGCACCTACACTTTATGAAAATAGCCACCCTGTCTTCCTATTCCCATGGAAACCCCCAAATTATCAAATTCTGAAAAAATGTTGGCAATCTGGATAGATTTTATTATTTTAATTTACTTTTCTTTAATTGCTGGTGAACTTAGGCATCTTTCCACATATTCATTGACCATACACAAGTCCTAAATTATGAATCATTATTTATTAATCAATTGCCTATTTATTTTGGAGATGTTGGGGTTTTTTTAAGAGAGAGAGGACAGAGAGAGAGAGAGAGGGATTTTTTTAAATATTTATTTTTCAGTTTTTTGGTGGACACAACATCTTTATTTTATGTTACGTGGTGCTGAGGATCGAACCCATCACCCCGCGCATGCCAGGCGAGCGCGTCACCACTTGAGGCACATCCCCAGCCCAATATTGGGGTTTTTTTATTTGCCTAAATCTTTGAAGATTTTTAGATAGTAAGTCCTTGCTAGGACTGCAAGCAGAAAGTATCTGCTTCTGTTATGTGGCCTTTTTTATTTTATGTGCATTATCTTCTAATTCAGTTCTTTCATTTTTATACAGTCAATCTTCCAATGTTTTTATTATACCTTCTGAATTTTTGTCTTGCTTATTACTTATTCTCAAGCTGAACTAATATATTAAATGTTTATTAATGCTTTTATAATTCTGATTTTAACATTAACATTTAAACTGTCATTTTAAAAAATATGATATAAGATAAGCATTTATTTTTTTTCCAAATATTTAGCTAATTATTCCAATGGAATACATGTACAAACATTCACACACACACACACACACACACACACACAAATTGCATCTATTTTCCCTTAGTTATAAAAGCCACTCTTACTGTATAACCAATTTTACATATTTTAGACTCTCTATTCTGTTCCATTGGTATATTTGTCAATTTTGAGCAATATCCCACATTTAAATTAATGTAGCTGTATATTATTTGTTAATATGTAAAATACCACTTCTATTTGCTATTACTGCATTTAGAAAACTTGGATATTCTACATAAACTATCATAAAAATTTTATAATTTAGTACTGCAAGTATTTTAATATGAATTGCATACATTTATAGATTATTTTATAATACATGTCATTATAATGTGTATTCTAATATGAAAACAGTTTTATGTGATGTATTACATTCTTCTCTCTTCATTTTATAATTTATTAGTCACTTAAACTTTTTCATTTTTTCCTTATGTTATTTGAAATGTGATAACAGCTAATTTTAGATTTACCACAAATTATGATTTTTTTGAAGTTAATTGTGTAATTTGTTATTTCAAAGAGAAAACTTTTCGTTTTCAGTTTTTATATGCTTGTAATTTATTAAATTCTATTTAGCACTGACAGCTTATGATCTACTGTCTTGGATTGTAAAGATGACAATTATATTAAAAGCAATTAATAATGATAGCTGTCTCTTACCAACATTTCGACCTTGTTTCTTTTCTTCTCTAATTACATTAACTATTTCTTCTAAATGGTATTGAACATTCATATTAATCAATCAATTATTTCTTATCATTATTTTAGATTTCTAATGCCTTGTGGTTTCATATAAATTTATTGTGAGTTTCAGATGCTAGGATTTGTCAAGCCAAATAAGGCTTAAAATATTAGCTTTCCTCACTGATGAATAAGCAACTGATAACTCCCACAATGTTAAATTTAAAAATGCAACCTCAACTTTGTCTCTAATAACCTGAAATTAATTTCATCTGCCAATCCATAAGTGAAGGAGTTGAAATACAAAGAGTAAAAAATGATGCCAAACTGTAGTAAAACAAGAGGAGGAGAAGAAGAAAGAGAAGGAGCAGGAAGAGGAGGAGAAGGAGGAGGAGGAGGAGGAGGAGGAGGAGGAGGAGGAGGAGGAGGAGAGGGAGGAGAGGGAGGAGGAGGGGGAAGGAGAAAGAAAAGTACTTATTTCTCTTGAGTATATTCACTTCACATGAATGTAATAGGAATAGTTACCTTCATTTAGCAAATTTTTCCCAAGCCTTCAGGAAAAGTCAGGTACTCTTGGATTTGAACTTATTCTGTTGAGAGAGAAAGGGAGGGAGAATGTCCTTGGATATATGAAACTTTCATTTTCAACAAAGTGACAGCAATAAACAAATGAAAGAAATATATACATGGAGGACTAGCATCAAAAAGAAGAAAGTCTTATAATTACCTGATACCATTTTAGAGAATACTTTCAGATAATTTCTCTCCAATAAGGGGATAGTTGAAAAAAGATCTCAACAAATTTGAAACTGTGAAAAAGGAAAGTGGTAAACCAGAAAAAAGTTTCCATTCCTGCACAGAAATGTTAAAAAATAAAACAGAAACAATACAGATAGGCAGACACTGTCTGAAGTGATTGTTTTGGAATTCTGGAATCTATTTGAGTGTTTGAGACTTCCAAGAAAAAGCTTGGTTGGAAAATTGTGCTTAAGGGCTGGGATTGTGGCTCAGCGGTAGAGCCCTCACCTAGCATGTGCAAGGCCCTGGGTTCAAACCTCAGCACCACATAAAAATTAAATAAAGATACTGGGTCCATCTACAACTAAAAAATAAAATATATAAAAAGGAAAATTGTGCTTGACATCACTTAATTTCAGCTTTCATTATAATAGCAGCTACCCACCTGCAACCCACCAACATTCCAGCCCTGTGTCAGGCAGCTGTGGGGATAGCAACCAAAAAAAAAAAAAAAAAAGGAAACCATCTCTGCAAAAGACCTGAGAGGAATGTAAACATTGCATGTTAATTTGGGCAGAGACACCCTAAAATAATTAACAAAACAGCAAACTCTGGGAAATAGGGAGAATATGATCTTCCGAGTTTCCATACTATAAGATTAAAATATAAAAATTTTAAGAAATACAACTCATGCAATGAAAGAAAAAATCCATTTGAAGAAAAATATAATTCAGTAGGAAATATACACAAAGAAGCTGAGATGTTAGATTTACTAAGCAAAGATTTAAAAGCAACTGTATTAAAGATGCTGCAGGAGCTAAAGGAAGATGTGAACAAAGAGGAAATAAAATATTGCAAAAGGAAAGTATCAATAGATAGCTTTTAACAAAAAGCAAAATATATATATATATATATATATATATATATATATATATATATATATATATATCTTGGAGTTTAAAAGTACAATAATAAAATAGAAAATTATATATATATTTATATATATATTTGGAAGAGCTTAAGGATTTGTGCTTATTCATCTTTAGTTGTTGGTAGAATTCACCAGTAAAGGCTTTTGCTCCTAAGGTTTTCTCTTTGTTGGCAATTTTTTGATTACTAATTCAAATACCTTACTGTTCATATTTTCTGCATCTTTATGATTTGATTTCAATAGACTGTGTTTTAATAAAAAAATTGGCCCACTTAGGTTATCCAACTGATGGAGGTAAAACTGTTCACAATATATTCCTTGAGTACTTTTTTTTATTTCTGTAAAGTCAATACTAATGTACATACTTTTCTTTCTGACTATGGAAATTTGACTCTTGTTTTTTTCTTGATCTATTTAGCTAGGGGTAAATATTGCTGATCTTGGCAACGAACCAACTTTTGGTTTTGTTTATGTTCTCTGATGTTTCTGTAGTCAATCTTGACTAAATAGTAGGGTAAGAGTCTGGCATGGTCATTATTATTCTTACCATTTATGCTGTCTGTACTGCACAGTGCCATGCTTTTAATTCTGGATAAGCACTTCACTTCAAGAGCTCATGAAAATTGTCCAGTACAGGCAGGGATCATCTCTCTTTTTTTTTTTTTTTTTTTTTTTGAAAGAAAATTTTATTCAGAAGTCAAAACATGTTATCTAGAATCTGTGGCTATTGACAATAGCAAATGGGACAGGTATATTTTCTGTAGCATATAGGATACTATGGAAATCCTGAGGGTGCTCTGTCTGCAACTAGAACATGAGAACATTGCTTACCGTACAGGTCAGACACAGAAATCCACTCAGGCTGCTTGTGTCAGTAGCCAGTGAGTTCTGACAGTAACCAGAACTCAATAAACCAGGCAGAGACTCAGGGATAGGACTCAAAGCTGGGGCAGGCTCTGGGTGGGATATGACAGGTATTTATTGCAAGGAAGGATGCAGAAACTCAAGATAAGACTTGGATTCCCTGACTTTCCAAGAATCCCTAACTTCACAAAAGAAAGGAATCCAGTGTTACTCTCCATTTTCCTACCTTCATTGCTCAGAAATTCACAAAACTATGAGGAAATAAAGCTAATAATTGACAAAGTAAAAACAGATGAGATAAATGTTCATGGGAAATAAATCATATTTGTCTTTGACTGAGAGAGCATAAGGGAGATGTTGGGTATTAGAGTCTGTAAACAAGTCTGGATGGCGCCTGGCAAAATGCCAGAGGGAGTGGTTTATGAAGTAACAAAAGCCAACCACTAAGTGTGGAGATTCCTTACTGGTTGACTGCTGTATCTAGTTTATGCTAATTAAGATAGGCTGTGTAAAATGTATAAATATCGCTCTGGTCCTACAATAAATGACTCCCATTCCTGCTGTATCAAGGTACACAAGTTGTTCGTCACCCCCCGGTTAGTTTGCTGCAGCTGGACTGCGGCAATTGGGAAGGGAAAATGAGGGAGTAGAATAATCTCTCAATCCTCCAGTAGCAAAGAAATTAAAGGTGCAAATAAGAGTTGATCTTGTGTATTAATCCATTCCTATGTTTAGCTAATCATCAGCTGGTAATAAATCACTAGCTATTTATCTATCTGACCCACTGGCATAGTGACTGCTTTCTTAAGTTTGCATTGCCACTGAGACTTCTAAATTATAATGGCTAATGTTTGCAGCTCTATGAATGGCGTGCATGCAATATGACTACCTTCATTTGTTTTATGTATATTTTATTTATAATTTGGTGTTTATATTCTTATCTGTAGGATGCAGATGGTGTGTACTGAGCTAGTGAGCCCCCTCCCTTGCAGATGCATCTTAATTCCTTTCCCTACAAATAAACAACATGATGTTATTAATGACAACAGCATACACCTGGCATTTTCTGCACAGATCCCAGAATTTAGGATAAGAAATACCCTCTCGCAGTAGAGCTCAGGGTCACTATGTAACTAGGTAGCGCTCATGGAAGCCTGTATGTCAAATGACAGAGTGCTTATGAAAATACCAGAGATGATTCTTTCCAATGGCAAGGGAAAGAAGCCAATGAGCACAGCAGTTGAGGTTATGCAGCTGTTTCTGATATTACATGGCTTAGAACTGCTGTCTCCTATCTGATGCTTATGCTTGGCTCTGTCATTGTTTTAACCAGTGAAAGATCAACCGATTCCTTTTTACTTACCCCACTACTGGCCATCTTTCTATCTCATCTGCGCCACAATCTTTCTCTTTCTGTCAGGCATGAAGTTAGTCAGCAGTATTTATTGAGTTTCCACAGTATGTATAGACACTTGAAGAGATGTATGAGTATTAATCGCAGCAGAATCCTTTGAAGGAGGTACTGAATAAATTATTATTTAATTAAAGCTCAAATCAAGGCTGATAATAAAATGAATGTCTGAGCCATTGGATGATGGTCTCTGGTCTGTGCCTGGACCAATTGGACTATAATTATATTCAACCATGGACAAATCACTTCATTGGAACATAGGTGCCCGTAAAAGTGACTAGCCACAACTAATGACTGTCGTAAATCAAGGGATGGTGATAGCTAATCAGATGGAGGCCTCCTCACAGTGGGAAGTTAAAGTGGTGTGAAAACAATTCCCAGCACTGGCCAAAGTGAAGGCAGCTGTGTGTTCTTTCTAAACGCTTCATGAAAGAAGCCTTGGGCAATGTCACCTTGCGTTTCTTGTCATTAGCGTAAAGGTACAGGCTTTTGCATGTATGGGTGAATACTGAAGTTGTGGCCTTAGGTGGAAAAGAAATTGAACTTGAAGTCATGCAGATATAGTCTTAAATTTGAGCATGTTTGCAATGTGATCTTTGGCAATGACTTAAATTTTCCAACTCTTAGGTCAACATTTGTAAACTAACATAGGAATATATGATAATGGCATTGAATCTGTATTGGAATATGCCTGTAATCTCAGTGTCTCAGCAATTTAGCAATGCCCTAATTGACTTACCCTGCCCCTAAGCAACTTAGTGAGACCTTGTTTCAAAATAAATAATAAAATTGCTGGGGAAGTAGCTCAGTGGTAAAGTACTCTAGAGTTCAATTCCAAGTACCCCACAAAAAAGAAAAAAAAATTAATGATATTGGATGACTTTATGAGATGGGAAATAGCATACACAATATTACATTATAACATGCATGTATTATATGAGGTTTTGAATACATGATGGTGTTTATTGCTGTCACTACCACAAATGTTTTTATTTTTGCCAAAAATTATCTTAAAATCTAAAGTTGCGCCAAGATTCTGTTATATTAAGACACTGAGGTTTAGGGGTTTATTTGGAACATCTCTCAAAGTTACTTCAGTGTGTTTAATTACATTGCTATCATGTAATTTATTAAGTAAATTACTTGAATAGAATGATTCTATAAGCCCCCTGAAACAAGAAAAATTAGTTGGATACCTAAGCACAATTACTTTAATTTTATGAATTCTTAAATTATATTCCAGCATGGTTTATCATTTGTAAGCATCAATTTTATCATCAGTCAGATAGTTCAACAGCTGATATTTTACATATTTATTCAGATCCTTCAGTTATTTGTACCATAAGTCCATTTAGATTTAAGATGAACAATAGGTGCTTCACTACATATGCTGCTATCTATCTATCTATCTGTCTATCTATCTATCTATCTATATAATTGGTAGATAGTTTATTTATACTTTTGTACTATTACCAATAATATCATCAATAATCATGAGATTGTTTAAGCATTTATTGGTAGAGAGGAACCCAAATTTATATGTAAGAAAAATTGTCATATAAACCAAGCACTGTTTTCTGGGCATGTAGTAGTTTAGGCTGAAGCCTCTTAATGTTGGAACAAATGGAAATGCTGACAGTAGGATCTCCCCTCTCTTTCAAAATGATTTTGGTGCTACTTAATCTTTCTCTTTAACCCCTCTTTATTTCCATACCCACGAAGGATTCAAGATGGTGAACTAGATGAAGGGAGTATTCCTTGTTGCTCTGTGACGCAGGTTCAAGCAGCAGGAATCTGTTTCTGTGCAAGGTGGGTGAAGGAGGTATTTCACTAAAACTTAATATTAGACAAAGTGCCTTGGAGACTCAGAAATTTGGGTACAATTAAAAAAAAAAGGCCTACACTGAAGCCAAGCTGGATGATCCATAGGCTGCACTGTACACTGGTGCATGAAAAGCATTCCATGTTTCCCAACTGGCCACAGAAATCCAAGTCAAGAGGTTCTATATTCAAGTTGCTGCTGCAGGAATCAAGATATCTCAGCAAAGATTTCTTGGCTACATGGTCCTGGCATGTGCCTGCTACATGACCTAGGCTGTACCTAGCAGAACAAGAGCAAAACAGGCACAGAGAATATTTTATCCTGGGATCCTCAAGTCAGAAAGTGAAGTGGAGTTCAAATCTCTTCCTCCTCTCAGTCTAGTGGAATACCAGTCCAGCTGAAGTGGGTCCGAAATTATTTAACCAAGAGCAAGAAGCAGCAAATTAGTAAGATCAGAGTTGAAAGAGAAGATATAACCACAGACCCTTTAGAAATCCAGAGGATAATCAAATCCTATTTTGAAAATGTATATTCCAATAACCTGGAAAATCTGGAAGACATGGACAAATTTTAAACATACATGACTTGAGCAAACTGAACCACAAAGATATAGAAATCCTATACATATCAATATAAAGAAATGAAATTGAAGGAGCAATTAAAAGCCTTCCAAAAAGGAAATCTCTGGATTTGATTCTCAGCTGAGTTCTACAAGACCTTTACAGAAGAACTAACACCAGTCTTTCTCAAATTATTCCATGAAGCTGAAAGAGAGGGAACACTTCCAAATAGTTTTTATGAAGCTAATATAATCCTGATATCAAAACCAGACAAAGTGTATCAAGGAAAGAATTAAGAACAAAAACTCTTAATTAATTAAGAACAAAAACTACAAGGTCATATCAATAAATGCAGAAACAAGCAGGTGTTTTCATCCTCATAATAAATAAAGTAGACTTTGAGCAAAAGTTAATCAAAAGGGATAAAAAAGTATATTTCATACAGCTTAAGAGAGTGAAAAAAAATAAATGCAAAAAAGGCCTTAGGTAAAATTCAGTACCTATTCATGTTAAAAGTTGTAGAGAAGCTAGGGATCAAAGGAACTTACTACAACATCATAAAGGCCATTTATTAGAAACTCAAAGCCAATGTTGTACTAACTGGAGAAAACTAAAAAGCATTTCCACTAAGTTTAGGAACAATACAAGGATGTACATTCTCACCACTCCTATTCAATATAGTCCTCAAAACATTAGCTAGAGTAATCAGCCCAAAAAACAAAATCAAACAAACACAAATAAGAAAAAAAAAGTCAAACTATCCCTGTTTGCCAATAATATGATCCTATATCTAGTAAATCCAAAAAATTTTACCAGAAGACTTCTAGAACTTGTAAATGAATTCAGCAAAGTATAAAAGTTCAACATCCATAAATCAATAGTTTTTCTACACAACAGTGATTTAGTTGTTCAATCACAGAAGAAATTAGGAAAACCATTCCATTCACAATAACCTCAAAAGAAAAAAAACCCTGGAAATTAATCTAAGTGGTAAAAAGAGCTCTACAATGAAAATTATAGAACAATGAAGAAATAAATTGAAAAAGACCTTAGAAAATGTAAAGACATCCCATGTTTTTGGATAGGCAAAATTAATACTGTCAAAACGGCCATACTACCGAAAGCATACTCAGATTCAATGAAATTCCTCTCAAAATACTAATGACATTCTTCTCAGAATTAGAAAAAAAATTATTAAATTCATTTGAAAGAATAAGAGACCTAGAATAGCCAAAGCCATACTAAGTAAGAAAAGTGAAACAGGAGGCATCACAATGCCTAATCTGAAATTGTGCTACAGAGCTGTTGTGATAAAACAGCATGGTGTTGCACCAAAATAGTCATGAAGACCAACAGAACACATTATAAGACATGAAGACAAGCCCATAAAGCTATAGTCATATGATGTCTGACAAAGGAACACATTATCTTGTAGAAAAGACAACCTTTTTAACATGTGGTACTGGAAAACTGGATAACTATATGCAGAAAAATTAAATTAGACCTCTGTTTTGCTCTGCACAAAACTCAAATCAAAATGGAGTAAAGACTGAGGATTAGACCAGAAACCTTACAACTGCTAAAACAAAACAAAACAAAAAATGGTTCAAAACTCCATCATATTTGTGCTGTCCCAGACTTCCTTAACAAGACCCCCAAAGTAGAAAATATAAAACCAAGAATCAAAAAATGGGATGCCATTAAATGAAAATGCTTCTGCACAGCTAAGGAAATGATTAAGAGTGTGAAGAAAGCTTTCAGAATGGAGGAGAAAATCATAACTGTTTACTCCTCTAGTAGAGGAGTAATATCCAGAATATATAAAGAACTAAAGAACCTTAATACCAAAAGAAAAACTCACAAACAAATAACCCAATCAATAAATAAGCAAAATAATTAAACAGAAACTGTTTAACTGAAGAAACACAAAAGGCCAATACATACCTGAAAAAAAAATGTTCAATATCTCTATCGATCATGGAAATGAAAATCAAAGCTACACTAATATTCCACCTCACTCCAGTATGAACGGCAATAATCAAGAATATGAACAATAATAAATGCTGACAAGGTTGTAGGGGGAAAGGAACTCTTGTATACTGTTGGTGGGACTGCAAACTAATTACAAGCACACTGGAAAGCAGTTTGGAGATTCATCAAAAATTAGGGATGGAACCACAATAGGACCCAGCTTATCTGACTCCTGGATATTTTCCTGAAAGACCTAAAATCAGCATACTACTGTGACAGAGTCACATCAATGTTCATTGCAGCACAATTCACACTAGCTAAGTTATGGAATCAACCCAGATAACCATCGTTAGATGAATGGGTGGTTAAGAGAAAAAGAAAAAAATATATGTGTGTGTGTGTGTGTGTGTGTGTTGGATTTCCACTCAGTCATTAAAAAATGAAATTTTGGGGGCTGGGGATGTGGATCAAGCGGTAGCGCACTCGCCTGGCATGCACAGAGCACTGGGTTTGATCTTCAGCACCATATAAAAATAAAAAAGTAAAGATGTTGTGTCCACCAAAAACTAAAAAATAAATATTAAAAAATTCTCTCTCTCTCTCTCTCTTTCTCTCTCTCTCTCTTAAAAAATGAAATTTTGGCATTTGCCTGTAAATGGATGAAAATCTAGAATATCATGCTAAGTGAAATTAGCCAAACTCAGAAACTCAAAGGTTGAATATTTTCTCTCATATGTGGAAGCCAGAGTGAAAATAAAGTGGGAAGGAAGGCTAAGATACAATGAAGAAACAATCAAATACAAATAAATAGATGAACAAAAGAAAGTCTGGTAGAGCAAAGGAAAGAGAAGAAGGGAGGGCAGGAGGGAAAAAAAAAGAAAGGGAAGAGGGGTATCATGAACTGAAATCAATTTCTATGCATATATGAGTCGTCTGGATGAGCCCAAGTACTATACATAACCATAAAACTCTAATAATTAAAAAAAGGTAATTTAAATAACTATAATAACCAAATAGTAATTAAATAACTTTCTGGTTTTCTGCTCCCTCTTCACATCTATCTCAATTATATATCACTCTCATGTCTAACTTAATGACGACAGTTGACTCCAAAGAAGTGTTCAACCTTGATTTTTTTTAATTGGCAATATTTCAAGCCATTGATTTGATAATTTTTCTATATTTGGTAATTGTTTCCAACCATTGACATTGTCAGTATTTTTATCTATATCCTTAACTTTTACTAGAACTCACAGGCATTTTAAATTTAAAGTGAAGATTATATGCTCTTATCTAGCAACAATAAAGTGCATGGTTTTTTCAAATGTGTTAAAATTCTCAGTTTTGTGCAAGAATGAGGTGATACAGGCCACTATCCTCTACCATCTCTTAGATACTCACACATTGTCTTTAGTTGTACCAGAGCCCTCTTAAAGCCGGGCAGCCTGCCTACTGGGGCTGCTCATAATGCTGTCTATTTCATACTGTGTTTCAGGCTCTCTTTCTCTGATAACATAATGAAAAATTACTTGCCAAACTGCACATTCTGCAAAGTCTAGATAAACTTCTCTGAGGTTTGTAATAAACTTCATAACTTGGCTAACCTAAGATTATTAATAATCATCAACCCATAATGAGTAATGCAAAAACTTACTTTAAAGTCCTAAAAATGCTGCTCCTTAACTGCCTTCTCCATTATTATGCTCCCGTATCTCTTTCCCAGGGTGACCTAGAATTAAAATTAAATGGGTTTTAAAGGATTATTCGTCTGGATAGTTGTGTTCCGGGAAGAAGTCTCTATCATAATGGAAACAATATTTTGGGTCTTATGGACAAGGGGGAACATATAGACACTTTTAAAAATGCCAAAAGATTCTGAACTGAGTTCTCATTGTACAATTATGTTAAGAGTAATCAGGCCAAAAATGATAAACGTGAGGTAATATGTATGTTTACTGGTTAGTTATTTTACAATTCATATATACAATAAATACATGCCATTTTTTTTAAAAAAGAGTAATCAGGCCAAAATGTGAAACCATTGATATTTATCCCATTATCAACAACAACAACAAAAAAGAAAACACTACTGAACTTACTTTTTCATCATCATTATTATTATTCTACCAGGAAATAATGTTCATTTCTTTAAAAAAATAATCTTTGCTCAAGCTTTTGTGTAATGAAAAACTAATACTTAGCATTTATATAATCCAGATAACACGTTGAAGATTTTTCCATATAAAACCTGCACCAACTAGCTTTAGCTAATAATATATTAATATAACTCAAACAATGAATCCACTGTAAGCAGACTTTTTTAATACTATGCTCTTAAGATTATGGCAAAATAGAGAGTAACACATAGAAATAATAGGCTCTAGAAACAATAGAGCTCATAGGAAAAATGATTGATACTAGAGTTTATGAATACAATTAAAGAGAGTTATACCTACTAAGGAAAATCATAAAGCCATTGATGTTTTCATTTATGATTAGATAATTTAAGTTAGATTAGGGAGATTTTCAGAAAAATCTGCTAAATGCACATGTTAGTAAACACAATTTGTACTTCACTAATCATTCCGAGAAATAAGGTGAAGAAAAATAGTAATAGAAATGATAAAAACCGTAATTTTTTAAAGAAGAGCTTTTACAACATGATCTGACTCTAGTCTTTAAAATTCAGTATTTTCATCAAGAAAATAGGAGCACGTTCAGGAAGACTTCAATGGAAAGCACCAGGGTAGAATTTAAGTTATTAGAATACTAAGACTATAGAGTGGAAAAACAAAAACCAAAAACCAATAGTCTCTAAGAGTGGACATACAACTATCTGAAATTTGCCTGAAAATGGCAATTTATTTATAATTTCAAATAAGGAAATAAATAGATTGATCCTGTTGATTGTTTAGAGATATAGTGACAAAAAACGCCTGTAACCCCAGCGGCTTGCGAGGTGGATGCAGGAGGATCGCAAGTTCAAAGCCAGCCTCATCAATTTAGCGAGGTGCTAAGCAACTCAGTAAGACCCTGTCTCTAATAAAATACAAAATAGGGCTGGGGATGTGGCTCAGTGTTCAACTGTTCCTGAGTTCAATCCCTGGTACCGCCCCCCCCCAAAAGAGAGAGATCTAGTGGCAATATAGAAAAGTTGATACAGATCCAGCCTGGGTAGAGGTACATACCTTCTTTTCTTCTATCACTGCAGCAACAAAGAGGATGTGAACATAGAGACTTTTGCTGACTATTGGGAAGTTGGAAAAGGTGTTGTTAAGATCAACTATCTTTGAGAAAAGACAAAACTGATGCTTTGTTTCTCAGAAAACAACTTGGTCTTGAAGGAAGCTAATGATATAAATCCTGGAGTCCAAGACATCTATAAAATTTGTAATGAATAGATGAGGATGATATACCTAGAGAATGTACCAATTGGCTCTAGTAAGTAGTAAGAGTGGTAAGAACTGTTAGGCAAGGTGGCACACTTCTATAATGCCAGCTACTCCGAAGGCTGAGGCAGGAAGATTGAAAGTTCAAAGCCAGCCTCAGCAAAAGCGAGGTGCTAAGCAACTCAGTGAGACCCTGTCTCTAAATACAAAATAGGGCTGGGGATGTAGCTCAGAAGTCGAGTGCCCCTGAATTCAATCCCTGGTACCCCTACCCCCAAAAAGAGTGGTAGGTACTGAACTGATGAAATTTTCCACAATAAAAATATGATACCCTGATGGGCAGGTGGCAACACTTGAATGCACATCAATTAGACTGAAGGGGATTGTACATTGTATGCCCAGGGAGTAGTTGACTACACTTAACAGGAGGGCACTAACTATGGCTCTTCTTCTTACTTTGAGATACTGAGGTTTGGATTGAAAGACCCTGAGCAAGCCAGTAAAACACTACCACTAAGCCACATCCCCAGCTATATAAGCATCTTTTATGATTTCCTGTGTATGTGTTTGTGATATTGAGGATTAAACCCAAGGATGCCTTACCATTGATTTATATCCACAACCCTTTATGAGTTTAATTTTTAAAATTATTTTAACTTTTCTGTGATGCCGGAGATTGAGCCCAGGGCCTCATGCATGCTAGGCAAACATCTCCCACTTAGATAAATCCCTGGTCCTTATTATTATTTTTATTTTGAGACAGGGTCTAGCTAAGTTACCCAGGCTGGCCTTATAATTGTGATTTTCCTGCCCCGGGCTCCCAAGTAGCTGGATTCCAGATGTGCAACACCACCGTGCCCCCCTTGCTATGGCTATTGAAGGAGGAAAAGGGAGATGATAACTTTGCCCTTACATATCAGGTGGCAGTATCAAGAATGTTACTAGAACAATGCATACAAACAACCTGAGACCCAGGACTCAGGAATTCACACCATGGAATGTCCACACATGACATCATTCCAACATGGTTCTATCTCTCCTTTTTGTGAAAGGAAGAAATCTCCCATCAAACTTTGGTGCAGGGGGTGGAGAAATAACCAGAGTTTCTTCATTAAAAAAAAAAAAGTTCATTCTCTGACATTGAAGTGGACAGGAACAAGAAAGCAGAGATGCCTCAGGAGACTTGGTGTCCAGCTGGCATCATGAATTTCCCTTGCTAGGTTGTCCCTGACCCTGGTCCTTCCCATATGTACAGCATGCTGAATCTGTCTTCCAGCTACAAATGCAAAAGAAGACATCTAAATCGAGATGTGAAAGGTCAAAGATGTCATCCTCACTTTGTTTTAGGAATAAACACTGTAGACCCATTTAAAACAAATAAATGGAAAGGGAGGAAAATGATATGAAGCCCAAGGAAATCTTCTATTATGTCAAAGAAACAAATCAACGGTGCACAACAATCAAAGGCAGAAGTACATATTTTACAACCGATTCACTGTAGGGAAGAGAAGTAAACTTTAAACAGCATCTGTTGTTATCTTAGTCAAATTTATGGAGCATGGATTCCATAAAATGTGAGATAAGATAGGATAACAGTGTGAGGTGAAAAGTTAATTGAAAGGCAAGCAGAAATTTAAAAACAAAGAAGCAAGATAACATGAAGAATGTTGTAAAACCAAATATGCATCAACATAATTATATCCAATACACATTATACTACATTATACCAAAGAAAAAAAGATAATTCAAGAAGCAAATTAGTAATTTACTGGACACTTGCCTATGTGTGCAGTTAGTTGTCTAACCAAAAAGCACCCTTTATATCCGGGATGTCTCAAAATGAGGAGACAAAGTGTGGTTGCCCTTGGAAAAGCTGAGGAAGGGTAGATATTTTCTGCTTTTTCTGTTTGACAGGTAGTAGGGTCATTTTGTCATAGAACGAATGAATAGCTAACACACAACACAATTCTGAATTTTGAGACTGTTCCATGGGGGAATTTTGGAGAAATCAACAGTGTGATAGTAAGGATTTAGGAGAACAGAATTCTGAGGAACATTGTCAGATGACTACTATTGGAGCCAATAGGGACACAAGAGAGTGCCCAGTAACCATGCTGCCCAGAAAAGCATCCCAGGTAGATGGGTCCTCTCAGCTCTGCCTCACCATTGTTTATGCTGGCTCTGAGTCTAGTTCCCTTGACGACCCAGTTCTTCAGGGGAGACCTGAGTATTTAAATGTGCTTTCTAAAAATGCCTTTTCTGCTTCATTCTGTAAAAGTTGATTTCTGTTGTCTAAAGCCAAGAAGTCTGAGTAAAATAATTTGTGGATGAATTTTCTCAGAAATTTACAGGCATAGGCAAACACAATATGATATTGGAAAGAAAGGAGAGGCAATAGATATCAAATATTTTGCATGGAAATAAAAAAAAGATGAAATGCAAATGATACCCAAAAGTGCAGTTTAGCCAGGGACAATGGTGTATGCCTATAGTTCCAGAGACTCAGAAAGCTGAGGAGGAGGATCACAAGTCCAAGGTAAGCCTTAAACGACTTGTCGAGACCCTGTTTCGTAATGTTAACAAACAAAGGACGAAGAAAGGGCACCCTGAGCTCAATCTCCAGTGCCTATGTAAATAAATAAATATTTAAATAAATTAATAAAGCAAAATTTTTCAAGAGTGAGAAATAATATGAAAATTTATATATTGAAAAAGCTAATTGTGTCCCAGAAAAACAATATTTAGAAGATGCCAATATATTTTTTAAATTCTCTAAATATGGATTTTCTAACAGGGATGTGACTAGAAGTGACTGAAGTTTAAATATTGAAATGAGGTTGGAAAGTTTCAGGAGAAGGGGAAATTCACTGGGTTTCTTGAATGCAGAGCCTCTCAGTCCCCTGATACACTAGCATGCATAGTAGTTCTTCATGAAAAATGACAAGGTGTATTCCATTTACCAAATGTTGGAAACAATTACACAAAATATATGTATGAAGATTTGAATTTGGTGTCAACATACCTTATATACAAACAAAGATATGAAAAACTGTGGTATATATGTGTGTTAAGAATTGTAATGCAAAAAAAGAGTACACATATAGTGGCATAATTTGGTGTGAACATACTTTATATACAGAGTTACGAAAAATTGTGCTGTATATGGGTAATAATGAGTGTAATGCGTTCTGTCATGTATTTAAAAATAAATTTTAAAAGACTGTATTCAAATATACCACTTAAATGTATTGTTTCACCAAACATCAGCAAATGCTAAAACAAATGTATTCTGTGGAAACTATAACTTTCAAGGTCAACTAATGAATTTTTTAAGCACCAAGTGCACACAAAATGATGCAATATCTCACAAATACAATATTATAATTCTCTACAGAATCATTTCCAGGAAAGCAATTACCCACTTGTGACTTTTGAGAAAAAAAAATGCTATATCTCAGAAATACTCTTCCTAGCCAAGTCATGACTCACATGAGAAAGTTACATAAGGACATTCTCTGATTTGAAAAGGCTCCAAATCTCCAACTACTGTCACTTATTTTGCACTTTTGTCAAAGTTATGTACAACCCATTATGGGTAATCAAAAAAAGCTTGCATGTGATTGAATAAAATCATGATGTCATGAAAATCAATAGATAATAAGATTTAGGGAAGTTGGGGAAGTCTTGGCCCATCCACAAGAGAAGGAGCCATGTACAACTTTCCTGGGGATTTAGAAAAATTGAACAATAGTTTGCTCATGTGGTGATGGCTTAAAAATGAATAAGAAGAGCGTTATATACATTTTATAGCCTGTATGCAAATTTGAAGATCACTTAAAGCCAAGAAGAGCACTTGAGCATGAAAACGTGGGACTTGCTGATGTTCAGTATTAACAGGGACATAGTGCTGGGAGCAGAGAAAGATATGAAATACACTAAAGGTAATTCAGGTCCATTCTCCTGAGACCTTTCATTTTTGGAGTGAGTCAGAGTCTGCATGCTATCATTCCAAATACTTCCCTCTATTAATGACATTTTTAACTACTTACAATTGTATGAACATACATACGACTCTTTTAAACCAATGAAATAACAAGCTCGCAAGCTCTGGAGTGTGAGTGGGTAAGCAGATGGTTCCAGCACAACATTGCAGGCTGTTCTTCTCGCTTCTAGTTAGCGCTTGCTTTTACAAACTCCTGACCATATGCAGTGGTCTCCCCAGCTCTCTGCTGTTATATTCCTTGAACAAGATATGACAGTCATAACAGACTTGTTTATTCAAACTGCTTCATCAGAGTCATGATTGATTGTAACAAGGTTAGGCAGAATTTGATGTTGTCAACCAGAATGAAAGTCAACACTATCTGTAGCTATGCGATGTAAGGTGTGTATAAACAATTCTTTTTTTTTGCTATTTGAAATGCATGTAATTAGATATTTTGACTTCATTCTTTGCTCTGACTTGGGTAACAATGTTATTAAATTCTTATAATTTTTCAGCACTAGAATACAATCTTTTACCTTAAAGTCCCAGGAATAAAAGTTTTCAAGAATCATATATACATTAATTTATATGTATATGCATATATGATTTATATAATTAATAAATAATATGATGTATATTATACTATATTCATCATAGCATATGTAATTATGTATAACATAAAAAATGATAATACAGTATATGCAATATATTTTCTAATATGCCTCTATATATTAAAAATAAAACAGATAAATATGAATATTACCCAAGTGGCTAAACTTAAGATATGAATACGTCACATAAGTTCCAGGAACAAAGATTTTCTTCTATTGTCAAAAAGAAAGAGAAGCTTTTAGTTTTCTGGACAGGCCCGTATTACCTTTTGGAAAACTCTTTCATATGCATGAATGTACATACATAAACCTCATTTTATGCAGCAGCTGTGGTACTAAGAAATAGTATGTATATAAAATATTTTCTTATACATTAAAATGTCAGCTTTTCTCACTAGCAGCTGGCACCAACCAACCCGTCATTGGGTTGGAGAGATTCTCTCTGAGGGTCTTTTAAAACTCCTGCTTCTTTGCTGACAGAGGGTTTTTCTAAAACACAAATCTACGTATTACATTCCTCTACCTAAAATATGTCCATATCTTTCCATAAATTCCAGTAGGGAGGCTCAGGACCTCACCCAGAGCTCAGTGTGCTTTTGACATTTCCTTCATCTCTGATGCTCTTCTGCTGCTGGACCATGATATTCTGTGCCTCAGTTTCCCCCTTCGTGTCTTCCCACAGAAGGAATTTCTCATGGAATCCATGATGCTCCCTCTCTTTCCATGTACTCTTCTCTTCTTTTTAAAGACATCCACTCAATCTGGTTTGTATATTCCACTTCTAATCTTCCACAGGATTTTGATTGTATATTTCTCAAAATACTTAAATATCTATTTGTAGTTGTTTTTGTTCTTTGTCATCTACCTTCAGTTTTATGAATACTGTTACATGTATGCAATTAACAAGGATTTATACATGTTGGAAACTATAATTTTTTTTTTATTTAAACTCTAAGGTAGTTCTCTAGTTTTGGATTTCCTTCCCATTGTGTATATGAGAATTTAAGACTCAAAAGAGTCATACCCAAAGTCATGTAGCAAGCACATATGTAGCCCAAGATTTGAATCCACGTATTCGGTATCTAAATCCTGTGATTTTAACCTTACATTATGCTTTCCACCAATAAGCTGTGATTGCTTGGTTAATATTCTCATCCAGACAATATGGGAATTTGTCATAATGGAAATAGGTCTATATTTATGTAATTCCTAGAAAGGATATTTGAAACTACATATGCCTCTGAAAAAAATATAAAAATCTCCTGCATTCTAGAGTGATGTTATAGAATATTACAAACACTCATGCTGAAGTATTTCATTGAATCTGGGCTGATATTATGACCAGGAGAATGTAAGAGTTTCATTGTGAACATTCCAATTTTGCACTTTAAGATGCATTTCCCCTTCTGCATTGAATCGCTATGGTCTGATATTCCATTTAAAGGAGCTTGGACTGGTGTTCTTGACAATGAAAAACCACAGAGAGAGAAAAGCTATAGAAAGTAAAGGGATACAGAAGAGAGGGGGGTCTATCCAGAACCTGGGCACTCCAGTTATCTCAGTCAAGCTGCAGGTCTGTAGATGAGGCTATCACAGATGTTCAGGACAATCACTGGGCAGGCTCTAGAGTCCAAATGCAACAGAGATGAGATATTCAGCTGGGCCTAAGACTTAATGCAAAATTGTAAAATCACAAATAATCATTGATCCATGTTAAGCCACTGAGTTTTGAATTGGTTTCATATATTGTTGCAGCAACTGCATCTGTTATTGTCTGGGTGTTAAATGTCCCCCAAAGAACCACACCATATAGGTTTAGTGCCCAGCCTGACACTCTTGGGAGGAAATAGAGACCTTTAAGTGGTAAGGCCTAGTGGGAGGTCTTTGGTCATTGTAGGGTAGCTCTCAAGAATAAGACCCAAGTCGCCCTCTCCCTCTCTCTGGCTGTGAGATGAACAGGTTGCTCTGGCCCACACTCCCTCCTGATATGATGCCAAAGGCAGAGAGCAACACAACCATGAACTGAAACCTCCAAAACTGTGAGCCCAAAGAGCCTTTTTCTTTGTATAAGTGGATTTTGTCAGGTATTTGTTACAGTAAGAGTGAGCTGACAAACACAGTACTAGAAGACATGGTGCTATCTTTAAAAAATCTAAATCATAGCATTGGCCTTAAAGTCAGGAGATTGGTAAAGGCTGGAAGAATGGTGAGAAGACTGGATAAAGAGCAACCAGTGTCAAACAGTCAATTATAAATGATTTCCTATGGAAGCTTAGACGAGATAACAGACATTTAATGAATGTTCAACCCTTGCTAAAGAGATTTTCAGACAGTGTACTAGAAGTGGCATTCGGTTTTTTTGGTTGCATAAACGGCATGAGAAGCAGAAATGAGCTTATAAAGGAATTGTAGGGTTTCCTAAATCTTCTCTGTATCTTTGAAGAATGTTTAAAAATCAAGAATATCCATGTTATATGGAGTTGGAAATGTAGTTATTTCTCATTTCTTGGCATCAAAAAATATTCTCAAAATAAGAAATAAATAAACTATAATATTATTGGGAGACTCTTTTTAAGATCTTTGAAAGATATAAAAAATTCCTAGTGGAAGTTTATAACTAGAAGAAAAAAATAAAAGAGGGATTTACAAAAATAGAATCATAGCATGGCACCACTCAGCAAATTCACGCATGACCAAAGTAGATGGAAAAGTGTATGTGAAACAATTATGACTGTCTATTGAGGAATGGAGATGCTTCCATCGGATTCCCAGGAATCCCATATTTTTTAAGAAAGTTAATGAAAATAGATTAGATTAGATAATCCAATCAGGTTGGATAATTAGATTAAAAGAAACAGATTACTAAAAATAAGAAAAAGAATTTTCATCAGATTTATGTGACTAGAAAGCAAACTAAGAAAGCAGTGCAGCAAGAAACATAGATTATATTTCATGATAAACCCAAAATAAATACATGTTATAAAAAGTTGGCCCAGGATTCAAGAGAGATCCACCAAGAACCACTCAGAATAAAGCACTTGAAAAGCACTCAGAGAAAGCAAAAATAGTTTTTTTAACTAAGGACCATTCCCTGTTCCAAGGGTAAGGGGAGTTGGCAATGTGTGCCAGGGTAAAACTCAATACCAGGACAACTCAGTGAGTGCTGTTTACATTCACTTTCCCCCTTTTTGAATGTAGTATCTGATCATTGTCTGAACCCTACACTACATAGGTGGTGTAGACAACTTATTTTGTAATATAGGTCAGTGGATTAAGAATTTTGGAATCCCCCAATCCAGAGGGGAGATATGCTTTCGCTCCTAGGATGTGGCCTGGCTTTGTGACTTTCATTGAGCCTCACAATGTATCAAGTCATAGCATGCATTTTCTAGGATTAGACCTTAGATGGCCTAACATGTCCTGTTCTCAGTTTCTTACAGTGCTATCCTGGATATCCATGTACAAAAGCCAATCTGGCCATGACAGGCAACATGGAGGAAGGGACAAGGTTCCAAAACAACAGCCAATAACATTTTCTGGGTATGACTGACCTTCCAGCAGCTGCAAGAGTAAGCCCAGTAGAAACCAGTAGAAGATCCAATCAGCTAGCTACTATGATATCATGCCCTAGCTGACAATCACTAAGTATACAGGGGACATTGCTAGTGAGACATTAACAGGAATGCAAACTACACATGAAGGTAGAAAAAGAAGGTGACAAATACTATCCTACACTGTTACCACTGAATTTTGGTGTCTCTGGCAAAGCAGCCTACTCTACCCTAACCAATGTTATTGTGATTGCTTTAATACTTAAATGGGATTATTTCTGTCACGTACTTGGCAAATAGATACTCATGAACTCAATTCCATTACCATGCATCCTATAGCATTTTAGGATTCAGTTCTTTTATTCTTATATAGTATTTCATATAAGAAGTATTGGCATTATAAATATCAGAAATGCCAGAAAATTGCTTACACATGAGAAAACAAATCAAGCCATGTCTAAAGTCAGAAGACCTACCTTTATTTTCTTAGCTACTTTTCAGGGTTGAAGTGAAAATAACAGAATATGGTGAACAAATGTGAGTGACTTCAGAAATGGGCAATGTCACAAAGTAAGTAATATTAACCCAAGTAGGTGGACATTACCAACATGCTTGCTGCTGGTGATAATCTAACTGAAATTACCTACATAATAATCCTTAAGATGAAAGATGATTTTAGAAAACTGTTGTTGATACAACAAGGCCTAAACATTGCATAATACAATAGCTTAATATTTGACTTACATAAATCTATTTAGATAATTAAAGGATTATTTTCTTCTTTTTAATAAATATTTTGTTATAACATCAGGCATAATAGAGAAAAGAATCTGACACAACACAAATCCCAAAAGTCATAGAGTGGCTACTTCACACATGATATGCTAATATTAGTAAATTCTCTGCAAACATTATAGTGTTATCAACAGTTTATTTTTATATCCTGCTCTTAAAAAGATAGATTTTTATTTTCAGTATGATTTAAACTTGAACAGAATAAAGAATTATAAAGATGTGCCCACAATACAATGGTAAAAATTTCCAAATTATAGATCATTGAGGATTTTCTTTCTTACATTAATCTGACTATTGATACATACCTCTTCCATAATCAGTTTTCATCGAAGTAATATAACTAAAGAACAAATTTGTAGTATAATTTGCCATTGCTATAATTTATAGCATTAATGGCAGTCACAGGACTTTTAAAAAGTAGAACACCTTGGAAATGATGGCACATGCCTATAAATCTGGCAGCTCAGGAGCCTGAGGCAAGAGGATCATGAGTTCAAAGCCAGTCTCAGCAAATTAGTGAGGCCCTAAGCAACTCAGCAAGACACTGTATCTAAATAAAATATATAAAAAAACAGGCTTGGGATGTGGCTCAGTGGTTGAGGGCCCCTGAGTTTAATCCCTGGTACCCACCCTCCCCACCAAAAAGAATGAACATCTCTAAAAATCTGAATAAGAGACCAAATTTAAGGATGAAAAAACAACCTAAATGCTTTGTTAGAAATACAAGCCTTACCCTTAAGAAGAAGTATATTATGCAGGAGGTAATTATGAAGATTTCAGAAAAATAACTGATACCCATACTTTGGAATTATAAAAGCTGTGGTAAAGAATGGCACACTGAGAGAATTCAGTGTCAATGGGACAATCTTAAAGATTCAGAAAATAATGTATTGAGAGCTATTTTTCCACATGCAGAGTATGAACAGCAAAATTCACTATATGCCAGAAAATATGTGCCGTCCTCAAATCTGAAAGCCTGTAGATTATGAGATTTTTTTCCCTCACTCAACTTCTCATCAACACAGCCAGCTTATGCTAAAACATGGAATCAATACCAATGGGATTTGGATAACTCTTGATATCTTCAAAGCTGATACAAAATTGATTCAACAAGTATTGCAATGGAGTGAGACAAAAAAGACTTTGAAATCTCAGATGGTTTTTATCTTCTATACAAACTGATGAATATATGGGTGATATGGATTCTTATATTGCTTAGTTGCAATAGGTCCTTAGTTGCTTCCACTGCAGTTCCGTTTCTCAATCCCATGGCATAGCAGTGACAAAGAAATGGCTGCCACTCAGGAACTATATTTTCCTGGACCCTTCCTGTCTGGTTGGATATCAACTACACTATGACTAGTTTCCATGGGTATTGTGTGAACAGAAATGATGTGTTATTGCCAGCTGTGTCAATAATGAATATTGTCTCTCAATGATAAATTTACCTGTTTTGCCTTCTTTCTTATAATACATTTTAGTCCTGGAAATATTGCTCCTTTCCAATGGTACGATGTCAGGCCTTGTGTTAGAAAGCCCAAGAGGAACCCTGGAGGAGAGAAGGGGGTTACTCTTTATCATTCTAGAATAGTTCCCACGCTAGGATGTGACAGGGCATTATTTTCCTCCCCTGCACAGCCTGCAGTTCTGTATTTCTGTGGGCCACAGATTTCTCACCTTCAGAATCCTACACATGGGTTCAGATCTTAACCCAAGCAGTGACAGCAGAGTGAGGAGGCCCAAGCAGGGTGGCTTGGGGGGTGCTTATGCATCAGTCAAAAATCACTGCTCTTTACACCTCTCTCTGGCAAGAAGAAATGGATTGTGGATATAAGATTTGGAGGCCAGTTATAATAAGGAGGAAAAATATCTGCTGAAATATTTGCCTGCTGCAAGTTGAAAGCCACCACCCATTTCTTATAGATAACCTGCCACTTCGCCAGCTAAGTTAGTTAAGCCCCAGCAGAGCAGAAGCAAAGAGAGTTTAAGACATTTGTTTAGATTCAAGTGTGATTTTCAGTGCAATTCTTGGGATTTAGAGTGGTGCACATAGAAGGGAAAGGGAAGTCTAAATTGTTCCTGAGTGAAATACTTTGTTGAAGGGACCATGGGCCCAATATAAAAATTGCATAATTTAATGTGAATGTTGCATCATATTATAAAAATTGGTGTTTTCAGTATACATTCAAAAAAAGAATGTACCTCTGTACCTCCTAGATTGCTCTTACTTGAACTTGGGTCAAAACTCTCCTACAAGTCCCATATTTGATAAGAGTGGCCAGTGGCCAGTGATCATGAACTGACTGTATTAGTATAATAAATACCTTAATTAATCAACTTACAAAGACAAGAGGTTAATTTTGTCTTACAATTTTATAGGTTTCAGGCCATGATTGCTCTGCCCTGCTATATCTGGGCCCATGGGAGGCAGAACTTCATGCTAGAGTATGTGGTAGAGCAAACCTGCACATCTCACAGCCAGGGAGCAAAAGAGAACAAGAGAAGAAGGGGCTGGGGTCCCACAATGTCCTGTGAGGACCTTCCCCAAGTGAGCTGAAATCTCCCTCTAGGCCCCAACTCCCGAAGGTTCTACCTCCTTCTGACAGCACCTGACTGAGTGAGGATCAAGCCTTTAACAAATGGGCCTGTGGAAGACATTGAAGATCCAAACTGTAGCACTGAAACAGAACCTGGTTCCAGTCACCTCCAAGAAGTCTACATATTCTTTTCCTACAAAGCACTGAACTAATTAGTTAGGTGTTCCTTAAAAGAAGGCTTAGAGGATGATTTCCTTTAACATAGCTGCAGGATGAGAATTTGCCTTCCCTTCAATGGAGAGGCTCTGCTATGTAAAGTGGCTTAGCTTTGGAAACAGGTTGAGAAGCTGTAGCTATTTGTTGTGCTTACTCAAGCCATGTTTTCTGGCCACCAGACTGGAATTATCTTTGTTACCGTAGGAAATGCCATCTATTTCATTTTGGGGACTACTGTATAAAATTAGACATTGCCAGATATCCTGCCGCTCAAAACATTCTGACAATCATTTAATCTGTGCTGGACTATTAATATAAATGCATCTGTCATGTCTTCAATGATTTAAACACTGTCATTTGGACTCTGCTACTATGAGATAATCTCATTACCACCAAAAATAGTAAGTTTACTACTGTCCTCTATCCTCACCACCCCTGATCAAGACAGGACAGCACTACGGATATTTCCAAGCAATTGACGGTAGAATTTAAATACTAATAATGATACTTAAAGATTTTTTTTTAATGATTAATAAAGTCAGTGGTCTCTGGGCTCTCTTGATGAGGCAGAGAATATATGTTCAATCCCTCCCAACATTTCTTTTCTCCTTAGGCTATTAGATCTATTCATCTTTATATTTCAAAGGATGTTCTCACATCTTAACATCATTATCAGTCATCATGAAGTTCAAGTTTCAATTAACTAAGCAACTTAAATATTGTCCCTACTTTTAGAGACTCTTGTAACTGTGCTTATGTCAATAAAATGGACCTGATCCTGGGTTGTATACTGTTCCTTCTGGTCTAATGTCCATTGAAAGAATTTCATACATATTATTCATGTTTCTGCTCACTTAAGAGTATCTTACAATTCTTTGATTAGGTAAATAATTTCCTGCTGGATCATACTTTTTTGACCCCCAGTACATACAATATCTCAGAGTTTAGTGTTCAGAGTTTGTTGGTAAAATTTTATTTAATTTTGGTACCATGATATTCCACAGATTAAGACAACCCATTGGCAAGGAATATATATATATATATAATATATATTGGGTTATGTGTGTATATATAATATATATTGGGTTTTGTGTGTGTGTTTATATATATACAATCTAGACTTCCCTTTCCCTTCTATGTGCACCATTCTAAATCCCTCGTCAATGGGTTGTCTATATATATATATATATATATATATATATATATTTTTTTTTTTTTTTAACTCAGGGATACAACCAAACATCCAGACACATTTAAGAAGTTTTTTTAATTTCTTCTGATATAAATTACACCAAGGGATAAAAATCACAAGATTTATTTATGAGAGAAATTATAAATAATAACTAATCACTTACAAAGTCATTAAGAAGCTCACATGGGCTGGGGCTGTAGTTCAGTGGTAGAGCACTTGCCTCGCATGTATGAGGCACTGGGTTCAATCCTCAGCACCACATAAAAATAAATAAAGACATGTGTCTATCAACAACTAAAAAATAAAAATTTAAAAAAAAAGCTCACAAATAAGACTAACAGAGAGCAAGATGGACATATCTCAGATACAGTCACTTGAGTAAGCCGTTACCCTGCCTAGAGATGGAGGAACAAACAGAAGAGCATGAAGTTTATCAATCTTATAACTTTTGAGAAGGGGATCCATTGCATCATGAAGCTCAGACATTTGCAACTAAGTGGCTGCTCCTCTAGTCTTTGTATCTTTGAGGAATGTGCAGCCTCCTAGTTCTTCAAGGGTCAGACATACTCCAAACTGGATTCAGCTGTCACACAGGAAAGAATAACTATAGTTTTGTAAAGAACTCTTATTTAGGTGCAGAAAAGAAAGAGCAAGTCATTATGTCTCCTTATTAACAGTCTCTCTCATGTCCTCATTTGCAAGGACTAACAGAGATCCAACTGGCAAGAAAAAGAAACGTGGTTGGCCTCGTGCTAGCAATGGAAGCATGGAGGAGGAACCCACAGGGTGGATTTAGAGCTGAGAAGCAATTTCTTAATTATTGGCATAAGAAAGGAGTGGGATATTTTCTGAGGACTGTAACTCCACAGTGACAACCTTAGAGATGGCTGAGGAGAAACAAGGAAGCGCATCCTGGAAGATAGGATATGGAGTACCCGGGACAAGGCAGTTGTTCTCAGAGGCAGAACCAGCATTCTAACAAGGAGCTGCCCACATTGCAAAGGCAGGGGCTGACTTTTTCTAATGCCTATCCAGCAGGTATTTATCTCAATTATGGACAAAAATGATTCTTGTTTCCTACCCCACACTCCGCTTTCTGAATGAGAGATTTAGTGCACTTTGCACATCTTAACTATTTATTATAAGGTAAGATGACTTGTCAAGACAACATACAGCTATATCCTGTCCAGAATTGACAGGAGGACTGCACATTGTCCAAACTGGATGAAATCACTAGATGGGACTGTTATAGTTTACATATGAGGCATTCCTCCAAAACTAGTGTGTTAGACAATGCAGCAATGTTTAGAGGCTGTATTAATCCATTTGGTGAATTAATGATCTGAATGGACTAACTATAGGAGAATAGGATATGGCTGGAAGAAATAAGTCACTTTGTGTGTGGCCTTGGACTTTATCTGTCCTGGATCCTTGCTCTCCTGACCTCCCTCTTTTTCTCTCTCTGCTTCTTGGCTGCCAGAACTCCTCTACCCCATCCTTTTACCATGATGTTCTGCCTCATGTCAGGCTCACAGCAATGGAGTTGTCCTACTATGGACTGAACCTTTGAAATTGTATGCACAAAACAAAGTTTACTCCTCTAAATTGTTCTTGAACTAGGACTTTGGATTGTCTTCCTTAGAGATAAATACTACTTAGTCTATGTGGAAACGGTCTTCACTGATGATTAGTGGTCAGAGGGTTAGAATATGACAGAAATGAAAGCAGCCCAACAGCATATGCTCTCTTTCTTCCATTACATAAACAGTTGGCCCTTCATATCTACAGATTGTGTATCTGAAGTTACAACCAACCAAGGATCAAAAATATTAAAAAATATTTTTAAGAAAATATTGACAAAGATACAGAAAAAAAAATTATACCACTGAGCACTATTCTGAATCCAGGTGAATGCAATGAGGTATAATCACAGTCTGCTGTAGCATCCTGTCACACATCTTCAATCTCTAACCAGCATGCTTTGTTTAAGAGTCACTTGTCTCATGTCTTACTTGCGTACTATATAATTGGGCCTAACTGGTTGAATCTGTATGAACATACACAAAATTACATTTCCTTGTCATTATTCCCCAAACAATATAGCAGAACTACTACTTAAATGGTACATACATTGCATTAGATATTATAATATTCTAGAGATGACTTAAAATACAGAGAAGAATGTGCTCAGATTATATGCAAATGCTATTTTATGGAAAAGATCCAAGCATCTAAAGATTTGTAGATCCTCTGGGCATCCTAGACTAATCTCCCATGAATACAAAGGAAAATAGTACTTACCAAGAAGCCACCCAGGTAGATGTCACATTTACCAACCCTCTATCATGAACTTGTTTCTAATGTGACTATATAACTAACTTTGTCAATAAAATGTTAAATAATTCAGTGACTGTAATTCATGACAGAACATTTTAGTAGCAGATAAATTTTTACATCCTCTTATTTTCCTCCTACTGATTGGACTGAAAAATAATATAAGGCCTATGGGGATGATAGGACTACAAGTTAGAAGTGGTGAGGGTTCCTTAATTACCTGGACCTGGAATCAACCCCACAATGAATTGTTATGTAAGCAGGAAGCAAACTTCTGGGTTAACCTACTGAAATGTTTTGTTGTTGATGCTGTTACAGCTGATAGCATTGCCTTTCCAAATTTAGAAATATATGGCACTTGCTTTCTACCTTTCTTCTGAAGGAAATGATTGAAAGGAGGCAATGGTAATCAAAGAAGTCAAGAAGCCTTTCAGGAGAAAAAAAAAATACATGAATAAAAATGTTGCTGTTCAGAGATAAGTGAACAATGTAAAACAAAGCAATAAACAACAGGACCTTTGAAATTCTTTATAACAAGGAAAAGAAAAAGAAAATTGCATGTATTTTCTGAGAAGAACGTTGTTTGGAAAACTTCAGCTTTAAGAAATATAATTTTAAGGAGAAAGTATCTTACTCTCTCTAAAAAGAATAAGTAAACTGTTAAATGAGACAATAAATAAAAAGGTAGGATGTTAAGAATATATACTAAGCTACATAAAATCCACAGAACTGATGTTAACCTGGGTCACTTAGGTAAGGTTGTGTTTCTGCATTGTAAAATTGCATTTTTTTTTTTTGCCATGTAATTAATAAGTGTATTGTGGGGAAACAGTTTGAGACTATGTATGTTTGCTGTTTATTTTTGCATTTTGCAATGGTCATTTAAATATTCATCAAAGTTTATGGCTACAATAATTATTTTTTAAAAAGAGTATACACTAAAATAATGTATTTATGTGAACTCAGGGAGAATTCACATATCCAGATACTATGGTCATAGAATTCAATGTGTCATCAGAATTAATGAAGACCCTGAAGGAAGGCAAATAGTGGCAGCTTAGATTTATGAAGCTGGAGATTCTTAGAGAACATAATAATGAAAAAGGCAAAATGTTTATCTGTGTTAAGGAAATCCAGATAAACATTATCTAGTAGGTCCCCAAGAAGGCTAGGAATAGCAAACACAAATTTTATATTGTTGAGCATTTAATTTTAAGCATAATAAAAATATTCTATAAACATCTAAACTAGACCAAAATTTCAAAGGAAAAAAAAATAGACTGCTTAGATTTCTACTCAGCAACATTATGTTCATATTCTAGAATAAAATAAAATAGAATCTACATGTTGAAGATAAATTTTGGTTGAATTCAATTAGACGGTGACATCTAGTTAAAATATTATATTATCTAGCTGTAAAGCAAAGACATATCAAACATGAAATGATTCAATAGCTTTATTGTCCCTTATTTGTTATACAGACAAAAGAGCAAAATAAAACAAATGGTCATTTTAAGCCATATTTAAAAATAAAACTGAAAAATATTAATCTGCATATAAAAGAATATACATACAGAAAAAACTTTTCCACTTAAAAATGAATCACACTTACGTAACCATGAGATATTACAATACATAGACCAAATGTTATGATTCTTAAAATAATTGTCATATGGCATAAAAATAATTTAAAAATTATTGCTTTAGAAAAATATCCCATTTGATGCCCATAAAACCAGGAGGTATGGGGGTGGACAGAGTGGGAGAAACTATAAATGTGCTAATTTTCTCATCTTTCATGAGAAGGACTCAACCACTACTATGCCATTTCTGGAACTGATAAATGTGGAAACATAAATTTAAAATCTCTTCATCAAAAAAGCATAACTATTTTAGGAAAAAAATGAATGATTTGGTTACATAGTTGGCAGACTTTGCTGAAATATTGATGTAAAATCTTTTAGGAATCAGTTCCAATAAACGTATTACCATTTTTTTTTTCATTTTGATTTACCTATTTCTTTTGGATTTGGTCAGTTGATAATAAATACATTGTAGCTGAACTGAACTCCTTCCTGTCTCTCTTGTACAGCTTCTTGTGGAACTTTCTTGAGGCTCATTCCCTTTTCATGAACAATCCTGCAGGACCAAAGATGATATTACTGACAACTATCATGTAATAACACTTTTTCAGTTGTTCTTTTCTATTTCATGGTGGATTTCATTGGTAGTACAAGGTTTACCCCTGGCCTGTCCATATTAAACCTTATATAGAGGAAGATGTCAAGCAAAAGCACACATATTGAATGCATGAATTCCCTGTACATTGGACTTGGCTCTTGTATTTTCAAGCAAATTCAACACACTGCAACATCACGTCCTTATCATTTCATCCAAGTCTAAGAAAGTAGTGCTTCTATTCAATTTTATTTTCTGGTTTTGAGTAATGGTTCACTTTCATCTTACATTACATTTGTCCAAATAGCTATTTTTTTCCCTTGATAAACTCCAATGTGTTTTTTGAAATGATTGTGGGCTCCATGTGACTTTTTAGTTCCAAGCAATACATTTTTTATAAATCCATAGTTTTTGCAAGAACAGTGGTTCTGAGGAAGTCTGTCCTTCAAAAAACAAACAAATAAAAACAAAGGAGGAGGTAAGGAAGAAAAAAAGAAAGGAAAGAAAGGAGGGAAGGCCTGACAAAAGGAGAAGAAAGAGCAGAAGAAAGGGAGAAAATGAATCAATCCTGGGAATAAACAAATGCATTCAGTTTTATAAGAATTTTTGGTCTGTAGGATTCTAAAATTTATTTTTTTCTGTAAAATTCCACAAATATACTAGCATAAAAATAATTGCTACCAGCCTTCTTAAATTATTTATAGAGTGAGTGTAGGTTGGTGATTTGATACCACGATTTGGCCTCAGAGGAGAAATAAACATTGGTTCTCACCCAGCATTTATAAAAGTTGTACCATATTCTTAAATCTCAATTTTATGTTATAATATAGGGAAATATTTCTGTATCATGTGGCCAAAAATGAACATCTATCAGATATATTTTGCTGGATTAAGTAGGTTGATTAGTTTGGGCTGCTATAACAAAATGTCATAGGGTGGGTAGCTTAAACAATACACATTCATTTCTTCCAGTACTGGGTTTGGGGAGCTCTAAGATCAATATACCACAGATTCAGTGTCTGGTAAGGGCCCCTTTCCTGATTTATAAATATAAAGCTTCTTGCTGTGCCTTCAGCATGGTAGAAAGAAGTCTCTGAATCTCCTCTTCTTCATAAACGGGCACTAATCCCTTTGTCATAATCCCACTCTCATAACTTCATGTGAACTAAATTACTTCCCAAAGGACCCACCTTGAAATACCAGCACTCTGGGGATTAGGGTTTCTGCATATGATTTTATTTGAAGCAGGGAGACATGGTTAGCACATTATAAGGCCCTAATCAAATGTGTAATTTATATATAGCCCATCCTATTTCTGTAGACTATCTTTTCTCCCTCTAAATAACATCTTTGGGTGACCAAAAGTTCTCAATTTTTATGAAGGGTATTGAAAGGAAAGCTTATACAAAAGGGGTTTAAAGGATTTATCTGAGGCAAAAGTGATACACGAACAAGACAGTACTCTAAACCAAAAGGCATTCAGAGAGCTCTGCTGAGCAGAGGAGTTAGTGAGCTCTTACAGTCTAAACATAGATGTAAAATACACCAATAGCTTGGTTATGGGCAGGTGTTTGCATTATTTACACATTTTTATTAGTTGGCTCCCTTTATTTGGCTGGTTCTCAGCTGCTTGCCTATTACAAAAATAAATAAATAAAATAAAACCACTCCTAAGTTAGATTTCCATTTGATTACGCACTAAATTAGGTTACAATTCTTTATGTAAGAACTCAAAATACAGACACAACCTCAAATCAATGGAGTTCTTCTTTTTTTTTAATATTTATTTTTTAGTTATTGGCGGACACAACATCTTTGTTTGTATGTGGTGCTGAGGATCGAACCCAGGCTGCACGCATGCCAGGCCAGCGCGTTACCACTTGAGCCACATCCCCAGCCCCTGGAGTTCTTCTTATATAATTTCAGAAGCCTAATTTCTCTCTCTTCTTTTTTTCCTCCCATGTTTTTGGAACAGATCTAACAATCCATTAACAAATCTAAAGTCATGAATATTTACACCTATGCTTTTTCTAATAATTTTCTTGGTTTTTTGTTTCAGGTCATTTATCTATTTTGAGTTTATTTTTATTATTAATTAATTAATTTTATTTCGTATATGGTATGGGGTAACATCCAATTGTATTCTTTGGGAGGTAGTTGTTCCAGCACTATTTCTTATGTAGACTATACTTTTTCACTTTGAATAGTTTTGGCACCCTTGTGAAAAATAAAATCAATTGGTCATAGATGTGTTTATTTCTGACACTGAATTCTATTCTACTTTTCTACATAGCTATCCCTGAAATATGTACTTGAAATTTATAGTAAATTCTGAAAGTGGGGAGTGTAAATCTAACTTTGTTCTTCTTTTCCAATATTATTTTCATCCGGATATACTTGTACTTCCATATAAATCTGAAGTTAAGATTTTTTTTTAATGTGTGCAAATACAATTATTGAGATTGATTTTAGTCAGCTTTCTATTGCTGTAACAAAATGCTTGAGAAAATCATAAAGAGAGAAGAAAAGATTTATTTTGACTCATATTTTTGTAGGTTTTAGTTCATGGCTGCCTTACCCATTGTTTTGGGGCCATGGTGAGGCAGGACATTATGCTGGGGGCATGTGGCAGAACAAATATGCTCACCTCATAGGGGCCAGGATGCAAAGAAAGAATTAAAAGAAGGAGCTGGAGATAAAAATTTACCCTTCAAGAGTATAGCCTCAATGACGTATTTCTTTAACTTGACCTCACTTCCTAAAGTTCTCATCAAATTCCAATAGCTCTTTAAGTTATGAATCTATTGATAGGGAAATCAACAGATGAGGTCGGAGCTCTCACGATCCAGTCACCTCCCAAAGGACCATTTCTGAATACTGGTGCATTGGACACCAAGTCTTCAACACATGAGCTTTTGTGGGAAATTTTAGATCCAAACTATAACAGGAGTTTTACATACTTGCTTTGAGTCCATAAATCACTTTGGGTTTTATTGCCACTTTACCAATATTCTATTCCAGTTAACAAACATGAGATATATTTTGGTTTATTTGTGTCTTTTTAAAATTTCTATCAATAGTACTTTATAATTTTTTTTTCTGTTTAACTCTTTCATCTCCTTGAAGTATCATCCCTGAAACAAAGGAAAATAGCAGAACACCAGGTTCTTGAATGCTTTCTTTCTGTTCCCCAAAACCTAGCCAAGGTAACCAAGGGAACAAAAAGAGCAAGCCTTTGCCATGAAGTCCAGATACATATTATCTTGAAGGACACTGGCTTTCTCCTATGCACACTGAGAACTAGGGCAACTTATTGTCATCTGGACAAAGCTACTTTCTTGCATGTATGCTGAGAAAGTTGCTCATTGGGATGCTGATCGAATAAGCAAACTAAGCAAGGTGATTATGATGAGGTCACTGCATCTGCAGCCTGAGATGTAAAATTCCCCTCTCAATGTGGATGGATGTGGAATTGAGGGCACTATGAAAAGAATGCCTGTCATTCATCCAGCCATCAACTATTAGAGAAAGCACTGTGGGGAAGAAGAAGCACTCCCTGGCATAGCACTGTAAGGAACTGAGGTTCTGACTATCTATTGCCCCTAAACTCTTAAAGCAGTTACTAAACTCTTGCAAAATTTCCCCAGTAAATCTTATGTCTTCCATGCTGTCTCCACCCATCTTTTTTGGCCTGTCTGCAACCTACTCCACTTCCCTAGCAGGACTGGGCTGTGGACAGATATTTGGTTGTGCTTGTTCCTAAGTATTGTGTTCTTTTGAATATTATGATAAATAGAATTATTTCCTTGGATGTCTTTGTTGATTATTCATTACTGTTACATACAAACATGGCTTGGATGCCATTTGCATATTGATCTTTTACCCTAAATTTTTCCTGAAGCTATCTATTAGCTCTAGTAACAATTTTACAGATTCTTTTAGATTTTCCACATATAAGGTTATATACCACCTGAAAATAGAGATGGTTTTAATTTGTCTTCCAAGTTTATAATTTAAAAAAAAAATTCTTTTTCCTTATTGCTATACATAGGACGTTTAAAATAATACAGTAATCCCAAGAATTTTTTTTTATTGCTATCATTAGGGTTGTCATGTTTTCCTGAGTAAAGTGCAGCTATTTCCTTATCAGTCTATATGTTCTCTTGTTATAAATATTTATAATAAATTGATGGAAAGTGTTCATGTAATTTCCATCTCCATTATATCTGTCATATTATTATTGAGTCAGTTTGTTTTGTCTTTATCTTTTTCTCTTACCGCAATCTAGAGATTGCCTGTATCAGAGAGAGAGGTCTTTAGCGCATTTATCATTTCTATTACTTTCTGTAATTTAAAAATATTTCTCTTTCTAAATCCTTTGCATTCACTTTCCTATAATTACTTTTTATTAAACTTTTTATTTGAGGATAATTATAAATTTGTATGTATTAAGAAATAATACATCTTGCTGGAAAGTCAAACTATCTCTGTCAGTGTTCAACTGTTTCTCAGCCCTGTCTCTGATGTCTCTCAGGATCATCAAACCCAGATCAGCCCTCCAAACCCAGTTTCTATCTCACCAATCTGGGCTTCAGATACCTCAGGCTTGACTACGCTGCAGTCTCGACATCACAGTGCTGCTCCTACTTGTAGAGAGATCACCAGGGATAAGCTCATGCAAAGGAGCAACCTCAAAATACAACAGCAAGACAAGGGCCACCAGCACTCCCAGCAGAAAGTAATGTGGCCATGTCAATGTTTATAGCAGCTCAGTTCACAATAGCTAAACTATGGAACCAATGTAGGTGTCTCTCAATAGATGAATGGATAAAGAAAATGTGGTATATATACTCAGTGGAATATTACTTAGCTTTAAAGAAGAGTGAAATGTTGGCATTTGCCAGTAAATGGTTGGAGTTGGAGAATATCAGGCTAAGTGAAATAAGCCAATCCCACAAAAACAAAGGCCAAATATTTTCTCTAATATGTGGATGCTAATTCACAATAAGGTGGGTGGGGGTAGGGGGGAGCACTAGGGAAGAACAGATTTACCTTAGATTAGGTAGAGGGAAGTGATGAAAGGGAAGTGGAAGGGATGTGGGGATAGAAAAGATAATAGAATAAAACAGATATCATTACTGTAAGTATACATTTGACTACATGACCAATATGATTCTGCAACATGTACAATCAGAAAAATGGGAAATATCCCATCTTTGTATGATATATTAAAGTGAATAAATCCATTCTACTGTTATGTATAACTAATTAAAACATTTTTTTTTTAAAAAAAGGAAGAATACAGCTGGGCACAGTGGCACATTCCTGTAATCCTAGGCTGAGGCAGAAGGACTGAGGCAAGTTTAAAGACAGCCTCAGCAACTTAGTCAGGCCCTATGCAATTTAGCAAGACCCTGTCTGAAGAGATAATAATAATAATAATAAAGCTTGGAGTTTCATCTTACTGGTATAGCACCTATCTGGTATATAGGAGGCCCTGGGTCCTATTTATAACCAGAAAAGAAAGAAAAAGAAAGAAAGAAAGAAAGAAAGAAAGAAAGAAAGAAAGAAAGGTAAAAGAAAAGAAAGAAGGAGGAAGGAGGGAGGGAGGGAAATATTACAAGGATCCTTCAAAATCTTTTCCCAGTGCTAATACTTGTAAAATTATGGTACCTTATAATAAGAATATTCCCATTGATAAGGAAGATACATAGACGCCCCTTGGCTTAGATTATATTCTGTTAAACCTGAAGGTTGAATGTATTGTAAATGAAGACTGTTTTCAATATGTGTAATCTACCAAACAACATGGTTTTGCAGTGCAGTACGTGATTAAGGATCAGATGTTCACTTGGCTGTCCTGTGTGTACTTTGCCGACTGAGGGCTGTGGCCCCTGTCTGCCGAGAATTGCTGGAAGATCCTATTGCAATCTCTCAGTAGACTGGGAAAGATCAAGATTCAAAATTCCCAGCAGCCTTTCTACTGAACACGTATCATGTTCATATCATTGTAAAGTTGGAAAAAAATGTAATTTGAAGAGTCATAAGTCTGAGAACAGTTCCATTTCTGCCACCACTGGGATCCCATTTGGAGTCACACTCACTTCCTTTCTTTCATTACCCTGCTTAAGCTCTGGCAACCACGGAATTCGTTCCAGCTCTCTAAAAGTTTGCACTTGAAGACATTTTGAGACTGAGGTTTTTTTTCCACTCAGCAAAACTGTCTACACATTCTCCAGGTTATTGCGTGTATCCACAATTCATTCCATTTTGTTGGTCAGTTATAGCATATGACATAGATGCAGCATATTTTTTTTTAAGCATTCACTTTTGAAGAAGTGAGTTGTCTTCAGTTCTTGATTATTGCGATAAAAATTATTACTGGGTTTTATGTGAACATAAGTTTTTGTTTCTCTGAGATAAATGCCAATTTATAGTTTTATATTTGAAACTCATTTTTTTCCAGAGTGAGTGTACGATTTCACAATTTTTACCAGTCATGTATGAGTGACCTACTTTTTTCATATCTTCAATGGTATTTAATATTGTCATTTGATTTAACTATTGTTTGTGCTGAAAACTTGGATTAAGCCATTTAGTTTATTTTAGACATTATACTTCATACGCAATGACAGTTAAGTGATTAAAGCTATTGAAAAATATTTCATGTGTTTGTCATCTTCAACTTTTTTTTCCTTTTTGTGGTGCTATGTATAAAACCCAGGGCCTCACCCATGCTAGACAAGTTCTGTACTATTGAGCTAAACTCCCAATCCTTAGTTGACATCTTACTAATATTCCCTCTGTAAAATATCATGTTTGTGTTTTTTGTACATTTTTAAATATAATGCTTTATAACTTATTAACTTTGAGAATATTTTATATATTCTAAATAATAGTCCTTTGATACATAGTTTTGAAATATTTTCTCTTAGTCTTCATCATTTCTTCTCATGACTTAATAAAGTCCTTATTTACTGTAATTTTCTACTGTGGACCATGCTTATGCTATCAAGTCTAAGAGTGTTCTGCCTGGCCCTAAATTCTGAATTTTCTCTTGTATTTTTATAAAAATATTTATAGTTTTGCATTTCATATTTAAGTTGGTGAGCCATTTTGAGATATTTTTGTTTTGCTTTATTTTGTATGATGTGCAAGATTTAGGTCTAGTTTTATTTTACACTGGTTTGTATTATGTTTTCCTGTGGATACTTAATTGCTCCAGCACTTTTCTTTGAAAAAGTTTTCCTTCAAAGGATTGTTTTAACACTTCTGTCAAAAATCAAAACGATATATTTTTGTGCTCTATTTTTAATTTTTTTCTCTGTTCTCCTGGTCTATGTGACTATCCCCTCTGCCAATATTATACTGTCTTGATTATTATAGCTCCTTTATTTATTTTCTGCAGCAGTTATAACAAATTATTACAAATTTCAAGGCTTAAAATCCCTAGAAAATGTTTTATTTTTCCACTTGTTTTGTGTACAATGTTAAGAATTCTTATTGTACCAAATGAAAAAAACGGAGAAAGGTATATCTACTCACTTCTGAGACATGGAAGTCCTCTGATATTTTTTTAAAATCACATTAATGGTATTATTTTATGGCTGACTATTATAGTGAACTTTTCATACAATTTTGATTATATAATGTTGTAACTAATGATCTATATATTCAAAAATTATTTTTGAATTCCTACTTACTTTAAATAAGTTAGAACTTTTTTGTATATTTTTTTTCAAATAGTTGGGAGTTTGTCTATTGGTACTTCACCAATTGATTATATGTTGCAGAACCACATGGATATACCATTATATTACATGCCATTATAAGGAAAAAATAATAAGACTCAGAAGTTCTAATTTATAATTAGTTATATGACATTAATATATAAATATAATAAGTTCTGTAATAATATTAATCTTAAATCAGTTTCCATATGTATTTTAGGCCAGATTACCTGTACTCAACATTCTGCTGAAAAACAATAAAATAATACTTAAAAAACTGAACTGTTAATAGTTTAGTTAATCTACCTAAAGTCAAATTGAAAGCTAGAATCTAGAAGTGAAGCTTTGAGCAACCTTTGCTCAGAGGACATTTGTTGATATGACAGGCTTGAACTTTGTTATTGGTAGCCACAAAGCTTAGAAGAATAAGAAACCAACACTTAAAACCAATGCAAGACCCTCTTCAGAATAAAACACACAAAAAATGTAATGTAAGAGCAAAGCGAAACCAGATATAAAGAGACCACACGGCCCGGAGGTGGCCCGGAGAGGGGGCACAGCCGCCCGCCAGTGAGGTAGACAGACCACCCCAACTGGAGGAGGGGCCCAGCCACGCGCCCTTGCGGTCACCTGACCGAGCTCTGGACAAACATAAGGTCTCCCCAACACCCTCCACCTCATCAAACACCCTATGAGAAAAACTGATGGAACTCATCTTGGAAAATCCCACCAACCCTTAAAACCCACCAACCAGTGGGCGTGGCTACCAGCTCGGTTCTGCAGTAGATCAGGCACCTGGTTTACATCTCAGAGAATAAGAGTAGAGAGGCCACAGGTGGAAGCTCAAGTCCTCTCACACTGACTACCACCACCACCCTGAACCCAGAGACTAGGAATAGACAACGCCACCAACTGGAAGAAAAGAAAACAGAGTTCTGAGAGACATTTTTTTTCTTTCTTTTTTTCTCTTCTCTCTCTCTTTTCATCCATTCCTCCAGTCTCCTCCACCCTTCTCCCTCTGGTCCCCACAACATCAACATATGTGAAACCAAGAATTGTGCATGAAAAAGGTCTTTAACAACTGAATCACCAGAATAATATAATATAGAGGAATTGCATATGCCCTATCTCCCTCGCCCCCTTTTATTTCTTTTCTTTTTTCTCTTATTTTCTTTTTCCCACTCTCTTTTTTCTTTTTGTTTCCTTGTTATTTGTTTTTCTCTTTCTTACTCCCTCTATCCCACTTTCAACCCCCTAAATTTTACTATTTATAAGTAGGGTAATCTTATAAATACATATAGGAATTTGAATCTATACATTCTTCCATAAATTACCCATCTATTGGTTAGAGCTTTCCAAAGTTACTAAGTTAGATGAACCCCATACCCTCACTCCTTTCCCCCTAAACATAACATCCTACACCTGAAATTCAGTTTTCTTCAAGCTACCAGAAACGGTATGCCTTTCATGAAACTAATGACTACATTTGTAAATGATAATCGAAACCAACATTTGTAGACATAGAGTCTAGCTATAAATGTAGTAATAAGTAAAACATGTGCTTAGATGATGTACTATTGATATTGGGAACTGTTATCATTGTCTTTCTCCACAAAAGGGAGACTTTGCAACTATACAAGAGCAATATAATATATAGGGGGAAAATCAATAACACAACATTTTCACAAAGCAGAAAGAAACGTGAGCAGTGTGAAAAGACAAGGAAAGAAAGGACCACAAGCAATGCAGATCAACTCAACTTTAGAAGAAGTAATATCTGATGGAATGTCAGATAAAGAATTCAGGATATACATGCTTCGGATGATCTGGAGTCTAAAGGAAGACATTAGACAGCAAAACCAGACAATGAAAGATCACTTTGACAATGAATTACATAAACAAATCCAAGAAGCAAAATATCAACCATACAGGGAGATAGAGGTTATAAAAAACAAACAAACAGAAATCCTCGAAATGCAGGAAGCAATAAACCAAATTAAAAACTCTAATGAGAGTACTACCAGCAGAGTAGAACACTTAGAAGATAGAACATCAGACAATGAAGACAAAGTATTTCAACTTGAAAAGAACATAAACAGCTCAGCGAGCCTGTTAAGAAACCATGAGCAGAACATCCAAGAAATATGGGATAACATAAAGAGTCCAAACTTAAGAATTATTGGGATACAGGAAGGTATAGAGGTCCAAACCAAAGGAATGAGCAATCTGTTCAATGAAATAATATGAGAAAACTTCCCAGACTTGAAGAATGAAACAGAATTCCAAATCCTAGAAGCCAACAGGATGCCAGATGTGCAAAATCATAAGAGATCCACACCAAGACACATTATAATGAATATGCCCAACATACAGAATAAGGAGAGAATTTTAAAAGCTATAAGAGAAAGGAAGCAGATTACATTTCGGGGTAAACCAATCAGGATAACAGCTGATCTTTCAACACAGACTCTGAAAGCTAGAAGATCCTGGCACAACATATTTCAAACGCTGAAAGAAAATGTGTTCCAACCAAAAATCATGTATCCAGCGAAATTAAGCTTCAGGATGAAAGATAAAATTAAAACCTTCCACGATAAACAAAAGTTAAAAGAATTTGCAGCTAGAAAACCAGCTCTTCAAAACATCCTTGGCAAAACATTACAGGAAGAGGAAATGAAAAATAACAATGAAACCAGATATAAACCTTCCTTCTACCACATCATAAGGATTGGTAAGAATAAATGTGATTCTGAATTTCACAGGAAGGAAACCTCACCTGTTTTTACAATAAACTGACTTATAGCTGAAAAGAAAACAAAACTAACACACACACACACACACACACACACACACATAATAACAACAAAACCAGACTACCAGCTGGAAAATTTCCCCAAGGTATGGGTAGCTATAAAATGTCGATGAAGTAAATTTGAGAAACAACAATATTAAATAGATTCACTAACTGTTGTAATAGTGAGTATTAAAATCTCAACAGAAGAACTTATTGAATAGATTGAACAGCAAGAGGAAGAATTTCTGAGAGAGAATATTAAAAGATAGAAGAGTCTTCCAGAATATAGCAAATAAAATGAAAAGAAGGGGGAAAAGAGAATTGAGAAGGAAATGAAAAAATCATTGGAGGAGACAGGGAATGCATCAGAGGCCATATCTGAACACATGTGCTTTTAAAACATTTCTTTAGTTATCAACAGGCCTTTGTTTTATTAATTTATATGAGGTCCTGAGAATCGAACCCAGTGCCTCACACATGCTAAGCAAGCCCTCTGCCACTAACCACAACCCCAGCTTAATGTATTTGACTTTTCTAGGAGCAATAAAATAAATTAATCCATAGATTCAATTACACACTCCTACCAGAGGATGACCCTAGAGACGAAACAGAGGATTTAATGTGCTCCCATGTATTCTATGATCATGCAAACAGAAGTAGGGAGGCATAGGTCTTCTAGATTCCTCCTGATGTGGTTCTGTGCTGCGCCCCTCCCCTGACTCAGGCAATGGCAAGGCCCTACTGAGGTGGATGGCGCAAGGCGTCCATCCTCTGGAGGAGCGCAGTATGTTTCTGGGAATGGGCTAATTTGTTTTTGTATTCCTTTAATAAGTATAGTTGTGACTTCTCATGTGACCATTAAGTATGAAGGAAAAAACATGACTTTCCCAATTAATGCAACTACTTCTAAAGAATGGATCTGTTTGCTCTAAATGCAATGATTCAGCTGTGGAGTGTAAATTGTTAATGTCTAATGAAAAACTCCCTGTATTCCTGTCAAGGAAGTTTTTGAGAAATTAAATTAAAATCTAGAGAAGAAAAATTAATGTTAAGAAGACAGATTAGTGCTTAGTACTGGGCAACTTGTTCTTGTTCCTGTGCACAATGGTTTGTGCTCTTACTCTTGTTTGATTAAAATTAATAACAAGTCAACCACTTGCCATAACCATGGCACCGGTTCCAGTCAGTAAGTCAAGAAAGAATAGTCAAGGTATAGGCCAATAGTTTGGGACATTTGTAACTATTATTAAAAGTTAACTAAGCAGAAACAGCTCAAAGCAAAACATGAACTGAAAGTACAAATGTTTGCTTATGCATAAGCCAAGATACATTCTTCTATTCTGATTGTAGCTAGGTAATATTTTGTTTCTTTGAATAATGATTCCTGTTTTGTAACCACAAAATACTGTGAGCCTGCCAAAATGAAAAGTATATATGATCAAGTTCACAAGTAAAGATTGGGATCAACACCTGCACTTTGGTGTCTGTGTTGTTTCTCCACCCCTCTTTCGCCGACTCCTCACCATCCGTTCGTCTCCTGAGACCCCCTGTTGGAGCTGGTCTCCGACAGTTCTGATTCTCAAAGCCTATATTACCTACCTCCTTATTCAACTATTCTTCCCAAGATTCTTCTTTGTTCCAACTGGTGTCTCTTGTCCATGAAGCAATAGCTGAAATATTTTTCTTAAATCTTTTCACAATCAAACCATGTATAGCTACCTTAGTCCTGGGTGAGTTCGGAGTTTGGCAAAATAAACACACAATTTTTGAATGATGCTTTCAGTGAATGATGCTTTCAGTGACCAGACAGGTCAGAATAAACAACCATAATTCTTAGAGAATAAGGTTAATTTGTTATCTCCAATATTAGTAAACTATACAGGGAATGAGGTTGTTGCCTTCAAGGCCACTGATAAGACGGAGATAGGATGATGTAGCCAGGGTAAGTTTAAATACCACAGAACTCTTACTGAGTTTTGGTTATTTTTTTTTCTTGAATAAATATTTGTCTGGGTACTAAAAACTGATTAATTGCCAGGTTCAAATAAAATTAATTCTTATTGCTTTTGACATTTACTCACTACCTTTGTGTTGGTACAAATTTTATAGATTCCTCATTCCGTCAGTTTTGCTCAATTCATCAAATTTTTATTTTCTAAGTTAGCAATATTTTAAGCATCACTAAATTAGATTCCCAAATCAAGCCACATTGGGGTCATCTTAAAAATACAGGAATGTTTTAAAATCGTAATTATATTTATTGAATTTTATCAGGGTATCAAAATGAAAGAGAAAAATCATTTATGGCATGAACAGATTTCAAACAGTTTTTATCATTCCAGACCTAAACATATAGATATAAAAGGACTTTTAATAGGCAATAACAAAAGAGATTCTACCTCTCTCTCTCTCTCACTTTTTTTTTTTTTTGAGGGGGGTATCAGTGATGGAACTCAGGGGCACTTGACCACTGAGCTACATCCCCAGGCCTATTTTGTATTTTGTTTAAAGATTGAGTTGTTTTGCACCTCTCTGTTGCTGAGGCTGGCTTTGAACTTGAGATACTCCTGCCTTAGCCTCCTAAGAGGCTGGGATTATAGGTTTGCCCCCATGCCCAGCTACAAAAAAAAAAAAAAAAAAAAAAAAAAATTCCAAAGTGCAAAAGAACTCAAATATTGCAGACATACTTGTAAAAAGGAAATAAAAGATGGTAATTACTCTCGTAAATTATAAAAATTGGATTGAAATCCTAGTGTTTAAAATGATTTTGCATTGATTCCATAATTGAAAAGTATTGATAATACAGAAAAAAAAAGAACTACATGAAGCTAAAAATTTAGTGAAAATTTTGATAAAGACAGACTTGGCCTATTGAATGATATGAGAAAGATACACAAATTTTTCAATTCATATTCATGAGGCATTTGACTATGGACATGAAAAGATGGAAGTAGATATAAACTTTATACCAATATCCAAAACTCAAGTTCAGATAAGTTAAAGAACTTAAGTAGGCTAGACATGAGGCTGCAAAGCTGTAAGACCAGTGACTTGGGAAAGTAAAACAGGAAGGTTACAAGTTTGAGGCTAACCTGGATAATATAGCAAAACCATGTCTCAAAGAAAAGATAAAAATGGATGAGGTGTTGTTCAGTCACAAAGCACATCTGGGTTCTATCCCCAATACCTTAAAAAAGTCCAGAGCAAAAAATAAATAGCTATACCAGGCCTGGTGACTCATGCCTATAATCCCAGAGGGTTGGAAGGCTGAGGCCGGAGGATCGTGAGTTCAAAGACAGCCTCAGCAACTGAGCCAGGCCCAAGGCAACTCAGTGAGACACTGTATATAAATAAAATATAAAAAGGGCTGGGAATGTGTTAAGCACCCCTGGGTTCAATCCTTGTACCAAAAAATAAATAAAAAGTAAAGAGCTATAAAACTTTGAGGAAAAGATATGGGAGAAAAACATCATCACTGTTGTAGAGGAATTTCTGTAGTAAGTTAAATAGAAATGGTTATAAATTGACCACATTAAAATTCATTTATCCCATCATGTCAGATGTGAAACTACCATCAAAACTTAAATACAGTATGCAACATTTGACATAATTATATAATATATAGTATAACTCAATAATAATAATAATATTAAGTTTATATTATACATTAATTAATACTCACTTATATATCTACATAAGCTCTAGATTATGATTTTCAACCTATTTTAAAGCACCTGTGCTAATTTTGTGAAATATGTTCACAATTGAAAATTGGGACTTAATGTGTTGAAACTGAAACAAATTCTATTGATCAAGGCAATCCTTGACAGAGTGAAGAAACAAATTAATGGATAATATTTTATATAGGAATAAATAAATTGTTTTTAAAATAAAAAAATTAGAGTCACATATGTAAATAAACATAAAACAATAAGAATAATATAGACATTTCAATAAAAAGGCTTGTACAGTTTTAAAAAGCAGAAAATGACTTCATTAGGAAATGGGGAAATGTACAGAAGGGGAAATGATGTAACATTTAAGAAACTGAATTTTATTTTAGAAAGAGATCTTTTCTTAAAAAAAAAATTAACTTATAAGTACCAATTTAAGCCCAAAAGTATTTCCTTAAGATGAAAAATAGAAAACAAAATTATACATACATATTAAAAAGCTGATAAATGCCATAAATTATCTTAGAACCATAAATACACACACACACACACACACACACACACATATCCAGGATATATACATATTCATGTGACAGTGATTTTTGAATTAGTTTCTATATACTATAAACATAATTCAATGTTTTCTCTAATAGTGTTGATAAATTTAATTGATAGTTTGCAAAAGTTTCAGTCTAATAATTATGTTTTATAATATCATGTGAAATTTCCCATATTGCTATCTAAACCTTTCTATTTTCTTCTTGTATATTTACATTAAAGACCTAAGAGCATTTCAAATGTGCTTGCTGACCAATATATTGACAACTCTTATGGTATTATAATGTGAAATATTCCTGATGTCACTATTTCAAGTGAAATTAGCATGATATTTAACTGTATCTAATGTTTATGATTTAATTTTCAATCAAATAACTCAAGGACCTATATATTACATCTATTGTAAATTCATCTCATATTTGTTATAATCTACTTGTTAAACTAACTAGAAGATTGCATTAAATTTTGCTCTTTTGGAAGTGGTACTGGAGATTGAACTCAAGGGCATTCAACCACTGACACATTAACAGCCCTATTTTATACTTTATTTAGAGATGGGGTCTCACTGAGTTGCTTAGCGCCTCACTTTTGCTGAGGTTGGCTTTGAACCCACAATCCTTGGGCCTCAGCCTCCTGAGCCACTGGAATTACAGATGTGAACCACCGTGCCTGGCTAAGTTTAACTTATTTAGCTATTAAATGTATTAATTAGCATTTTTACTGTGATTTGAACAGATTTGATTCCACAATATACGTTTTTATTATCTAAATATTATATATTGGTTTAATTATCTACACTATTTTATATTTGTATTTAACATCTTATTGTTGTTTTCAATTTTCAATTAAAATTTTAATGAAAGTTTTCTTAGTGCTTTTTTTAAATACACGTAACACCCAATGCCATCTCTTTGGTATATGTTCACAGCTTGGTGAAACATTTGTCTTGGCACCTTCATGATGTGCTACAGAGCAAGTCATTGCAGAGCATTCCTGGGAGTCATTTCCACATCTGGGTGGTCAACAATCAATTAATCCTTACACAAAAGCTAATGACAACAGTAGGGTGCATTTTCTACTGAGCATGAAAACTTAAACTTCATGAGCTTGAAGGTTATCTGCCCCTAGGAGAGACAAAATACAGTTAAAATAAGATATAGTAAATTAACAAAAATAAAAAAAAATTCTTAGCAAGGAGAATTTTTATACACTGCTGGTGAGAGTACAAACCAGTATAAAAATTTCAGGAAGTAGAATTATATAACTTAGTGATCTGAAAGATAAGGTTGACTTATGACTCGGCAATTCTAATTTTGGGGTGGAGCCTCAAAAGATAAATGTTTAAATGGTCACCAAAATATGCCTGTAAGAATGTTAATGTAAGTATTGCTTATAAAAGTCGGCATTGAAAGTGACATCTGGGAATGAGAAGATGGCCGCGAAGGGAGTGCAGTAACTCCGAGTACTGCGTCACTGTGAGGGAAAATGATGAGTTAGAACGGCTAAAAGCTATCTTGTCAGGAATTTCCAGCAAAATTGGGGTGCTCCAAAACCTAGTGGAAGGACTTTCATCGCACGAGGATCAGCTTCAGGGGCTCAAAAGCGAGCGATTTGTCCGTACGGAGCGCTGATTGTTCGGCAGATCGCCCAGCGGCTGGAGTCTGCGGCGCGCACTGGGAAACGACGGGCTGGTGCCGCAGAGATACAGCGATGCTGATTCTGCGGGCTCCTGCCAGCTAGGCATTTGCTGAGCTCGGAGCTGAATTCTGGGTTGGAGACGGGGAAGGAAACGGTCCAGTTCGGTTCTCCACACCGGTCAGACCACGGAGGAAGCCAGCGGCCACCATCTTGGAGAGCTGACGTCACCATCCTTGTTTTTGACTGATTGCAGCTCTTTCAGCTATAGATCAGGTAATTTCAGGCTGACAATTGTCTGCGTCTCGCAGACAAATTGCTCAGACTTAGTGCTAAATAACACGCGGAAACTGCTTCCTGGAGCCTGCTCCTATCAGAACACGCACCGAGCCCGGAGCGGCGGAGCTCCGACTACCGGAGCTGCTCTGGCCCAGGGCTATAGAACCCGCGGAAACTGCTTCTTGGAGCCTGCTCCTGTCGGAGCATGCACCAAGTCCGGAGAGGCCGAATTCTGGCTCCCGGAACTGCTCTGGCCCAGGGATAAAGATCCCGCGGAAACTGTCTCTCGGTCCGGGTCCTGCTGAATACTGTGAAGGCCAGAGGGGCGGAGCAGAGCCGCCGCCAGAGCCCGGATCAGGTCCAGCGACCCGCAGGCGTGGTGTCGCGTCGCTCCTGCTAGAGCAGGGGCCGAACAGAGCCGCCGCCTGCGCCCGGAAGAGGTCCAGCGACCCGCCGGCGTGGTGTCGCGTCGCTCCGGCTAGAGCAGGGGCCGAACAGAGCCGCCGCCAGAGCCCGGAACAGGCACAGCGACCCGCCGGCGTGGAGTCGCGTCGCCCCGGCTAGAGCAGGGGCCGAACAGAGCCACCGCCTGCGCCCGGAAGAGGTCCAGCGACCCGCCGGCGTGGTGTCGCGTCGCTCCGGCTAGAGCAGGGGCTGAACAGAGCCGCCGCCAGAGCCCGGAACAGGCCAGGCGACCCGCCGGCGTGGTGTCGCGTCACTCCGGCTAGAGCAGGGGCCGAACAGAGCCTCTGCCTGCGCCCGGAACAGGTCCAGCGACCCGCCGGAGTGGTGTCGCGTCGCTCCAGCTAGAGCAGGGGCCCAACAGAGCCGCCGCCAGAGCCCGGAACAGGCCATGCGACCCGCCGGCGTGGTGTCGCGTCGCTCCGGCTAGAGCAGGGGCTGAACAGAGCTGCCGCCTGCGCCCGGAACAGGTCCTGTGACCTGCCGGCGTGGTTGTCAAAAAACCCCAATTGGAGTAGGGGGAAAGCAGATCCTCCACCCGCGTCCGCAAGGTAGGCAGGCCTGTGACAGTCTGGCAGAACAGCCCCAGCGGCCTGCTGGCGTGGTAGACACGTCACACCACTTGGGGGAGGGGCAGAGCAGAGCCGCTCCCCGAGCCTGGATCAGGCCCAGCGGCCCGCCAGCGTGGCAGTCACATCACTCCATTTGGAGTAGGGGCAGAGCAGAGCCGACGCCCGAGCCTGCAAGGTAGACAGACTTGCGACCGACCGGCGGAACAGGCCCAGCGGTCTACTGGTGTGGTAGACACGTCACACAAATTGGAGGAGGGGCAGAGCAGAGCTGCCTCCCGGAGCCCGCTAGGTAGACAGACCCGCGTCCGACCGGCGGATCAGGCCCAGCGGCCTGCTGGTGTGGTAGACACGTAACCCGTCATCCCAATTGGAGTAGGGGCAGAGCAGAGCCTTCTCCCGCGGTCGGTGTAGGCCCAGCGGCCCGACAGCGTCGTAGTCACGTCAACCCAATTGGAGCAGGGACAGGGCAGAGCCGCCACTCGCGCCCAGAACAGGTCCAGCGACCTGCCGGTGTAGTAGTCAAGACACCCCAAGTGGAGTAGGGGCAAAGCAGATCCTCCACCCGCGCCCGCAAGGTAAGCAGGCCTGTGACAGACTGGCGGAACAGGCCCAGCGGCCTGCCGGCGTGGTAGACACGTCACACCACCTGGGTGAGGGGCTGAGCAGAGCCGCAGCCCGGGCCCAGAACAGGCACAGCGACCTGCCGGCGTGGTAGTCACGACAACCCAATTGGAGAAGGGGCAGAGCAGAGCCGCCGCCCACGCCTGCAAGGTAGTCAGATCCGCGACTAACTGGTGGAACAGGCCCAGGGGTTCACGGACGTGGTGACGTGGTAGACAAGTCACACCAATAGGAGGAAGGGCAGAGCAGAGCCGCTGCCCGCGCCTCCAAGGTAGGCAGACCTGCGACCGACTGGCAGAACAGTCCCAGCGGCCCGCCAGCGTGGTAGACAGATCACCCCATTTGGAGGAGGAGCAGAGCTGCCGCCCGCCCCTGCAAGGGAGACTTTTCAACTATACAAGAGCAATATAAATATATAGGGGGAAAATTTCAAAAACACAACAGTTTCACTAAGCAGAAAGAAACACGAGCAATATGAAAAGACAAGGAAAGAAAGGACCACAAGCAATGCAGGTCAACTCAACTTTAGAAGAGGTTATAGCTGCAGCAGATGGAATGTCAGATAAAGAATTCAGGATATACATGCTGCAAATGATCTGGAGCCTCAAGGAAGACATTAGACAGCAAAATCAGACAATGAAAGATCATTTCGACCACTTCGACAATGTATTACATAAACAAATCCAAGAAGCAAAAGATCAACTATACAGGGAGATAGAGGTAATAAAAAACAAACAAACAGAAATCCTAGAAATGCAGGAAGCAATAAACCAACTTAAAAACTCAATTGAGAATACTACCAGCAGAGTAGAACACTTAGAAGATAGAACATCAGACAATGAAGACAAAGTATTTCAACTTGAAAAGAACATAGATAGCTCAGCAAAACTGTTAAGAAACCATGAGCAGAACATCCAAGAAATATGGGATAATATAAAGAGACCAAACTTAAGAGTCATTGGGATACAGGAAGGTATAGAGGTCCAAACCAAAGGAATGAACTACCTATTCAATGAAATAATACGAGAAAACTTCCCAGACTTGAAGAATGAGACAGAATCCCAAATCCTAGAAGCATACAGGACGCCGAATGTGCAAAATCATAAGAGATCCACACCTAGACACATTATAATGAAGATGCCCAACATACAGAATAAGGAGAGAATTTTAAAAGCTACAAGAGAAAGGAAGCAAATTACATTTAGGGGTAAACCAATCAGGATAACAGCTGATCTTTCAACACAGACTCTGAAAGCTAGAAGATCCTGGAATAACATATTTCAAAAACTGAAAGAAAATGGGTTCCAACCAAGAATCACGTATCCAGCGAAATTAAGCTTCAGGATGGAAGATGAAATTAAAACCTTCCACGATAAACAAAAGTTAAAAGAATTTGCAGCTAGAAAACCATGTCTTCAAAACATCCTCGGCAAAACATTACAGGAAGAGGAAATGGAAAATAACAATGAAAACCAACAGTGGGAGGTAGGACAGTAAAGGGGGGGAAAAATATTCAAAAAGGAAAACAAACCATGTATAGTAACATAAATAAACATTTATGGCTGGAAGAACAACCCATATCTCAATAATAACCCTAAATGTTAATGGCTTAAACTCACCAATCAAGAGACACAGGCTAGTAGAATGGATCACAAAACAAGACCCAACAATATGCTGCCTACAGGAGACGCATTTGATAGGAAAAGACATACATAGACTGAAGGTGAAAGGTTGGGAAAAATCATATCACTCATATGGACTTCGGAAACAAGCAGGAGTGTCCATACTCATATCAAATAAAATAGATTTCAAGCCAAAGTTAATCAAAAGGGATAAAGAGGGACACTACATACTGCTCAAGGGAACCATACACCAACAAGACATAACTATCATAAATATATATGCCCCAAACAATGGTGCAGCTATGTTCATCAAACAAACTCTTCTCAAGTTCAAGAGTCTAATAGACCAACATACAATAATCATGGGAGACTTCAACACACCTCTCTCACCACTAGACAGATCTTCCAAACAAAAGTTGAATAAGGAAACTATAGAACTCAATAACACAATTAATAACCTAGACTTAATTGATATATATAGAATATACCACCCAACATCAAGCAGTTACACTTTTTTCTCAGCAGCACATGGATCCTTCTCAAAAATAGATCATATATTATGTCACAGGGCAACTCTTAGACAATATAAAGGAGTGGAGATAATACCATGCATCTTATCTGATCATAATGGAATGAAACTGAAAATCAACGATAAAAGAAGGAAGGAAAAAACATGCATCACTTGGAGAATGAACAATTGGTTACTAAATGATCAATGGGTTATAGAAGACATCAAGGAGGAAATTAAAAAATTCTTAGAGATAAATGAATGCACAGACACAACATATAGGAATCTATGGGACACATTAAAAGCAGTTCTAAGAGGAAAATTCATTGCTTGGAGTTCATTCCTTAAAAAAAGAAGAAACCAACAAATAAATGATCTCATACTCCATCTCAAAATCCTAGAAAAAGAAGAGCAAAACAACAGCAAAAGAAGTAGAAGGCAAGAAATTATTAAAATCAGAGCTGAAATTAATGAAATCGAAACAAAAGAAACAATTGAAAAGATTGACAAAACTAAAAGTTGGTTCTTTGAAAAAATAAATAAAATCGACAGACCCTTAGCCATGCTAACGAAGAGAAGAAGGGAGAGAAATCAAATTACTAGCATACGGGATGAAAAAGGCAATATCACAACAGACACTTCAGAAATACAGAAGATAATCAGAAACTATTTTGAATCCTTATACTCCAATAAAATAGAAGATAGTGAAGGCATCGATAAATTTCTTAAGTCATATGATCTGCCCAGATTAAGGCAGGAGGATATAGACAACCTAAACAGACCAATATCAATTGAGGAAATAGAAGAAACCATCAAAAGACTACCAACTAAGAAAAGCCCAGGACCGGATGGGTATACAGCAGAGTTTTACAAAACCTTTAAAGAGGAACTAACACCAATACTTTTCAAGCTATTTCAGGAAATAGAAAAAGAGGGAGAACTTCCAAATTCATTCTACGAGGCCAACATCACCCTGATTCCTAAACCAGACAAAGACACTTCAAAGAAAGAAAACTACAGACCAATATCTCTAATGAACCTAGATGCAAAAATCCTCAATAAAATTTTGGCAAATCGGATTCAAAAACATATCAAAAAAATTGTGCACCATGATCAAGTAGGATTCATCCCTGGGATGCAAGGCTGGTTCAATATACGGAAATCAATTAATGTTATTCACCACATCAATAGACTTAAAAATAAGAACCATATGATCATTTCGATAGATGCAGAAAAAGCATTCGACAAAGTACAGCATCCCTTTATGTTCAAAACGCTAGAAAAACTAGGGATAACAGGAACTTACCTCAACATTGTAAAAGCAATCTATGCTAAACCTCAGGCTAGCATCATTCTGAATGGAGAAAAATTGAAGGCATTCCCTCTAAAATCTGGAACAAGACAGGGATGCCCTCTCTCACCACTTCTGTTCAACATAGTTCTCGAATCACTGGCCAGAGCAATTAGACAGACGAAAGAAATTAAAGGCATAAAAATAGGAAAAGAAGAACTTAAATTATCACTATTTGCAGATGACATGATTCTATACCTAGCAGACCCAAAAGGGTCTACAAAGAAACTATTAGAGCTAATAAATGAATTCAGCAAAGTGGCAGGATATAAAATCAACACGTATAAATCAAAGGCATTCCTGTATATCAGCGACAAATCCTCTGAAATGGAAATGAGGACAACCACTCCATTCACAATATCCCCCCAAAAAATAAAATATTTAGGAATCAACCTAACAAAAGAGGTGAAAGACTTATACAATGAAAACTACAGAACCCTAAAGAGAGAAATAGAAGAAGATCTTAGAAGATGGAAAAATATACCCTGTTCATGGATAGGCAGAACTAACATCATCAAAATGACGATATTACCAAAAGTTCTCTATAGGTTTAATGCAATACCAATCAAAATCCCAATGGCATTTCTTATAGAAATGGAGAAAGCAATCATGAAATTCATATGGAAAAATAAAAGACCCAGAATAGCAAAAACAATGCTAAGCAGGAAGGGTGAATCAGGCGGTATAGCGATACCAGACTTCAAACTATACTACAGAGCAATAGTAACAAAAACAGCATGGTACTGGTACCAAAACAGGCGGGTGGACCAATGGTACAGAATAGAGGACACAGAAACCAACCCACAAAACTACAACTATCTTATATTTGATAAAGGGGCTAAAAGCATGCAATGGAGGAAGGATAGCATCTTCAACAAATGGTGCTGGGAAAACTGGAAATCCATATGCAACAAAATGAAACTGAATCCCTTTCTCTCGCCATGCACTAAAGTTAACTCAAAATGGATCAAGGAGCTCGATATCAAATCAGAGACACGGCGTCTGATAGAAGAAAAAGTCGGCTACGATCTACATACTGTGGGGTCGGGCTCCAAATTCCTCAATAGGACACCCATAGCACAACAGTTAATAACTAGAATCAACAAATGGGACTTACTCAAACTAAAAAGTTTTTTCTCAGCAAAAGAAACAACAAGAGAGGTAAATAGGGAGCCTACATCATGGGAACAAATCTTTACTCCTCACACTTCAGACAGAGCCCTAATATCCAGAGTATACAAAGAACTCAAAAAATTAGACAACAAGATAACAAATAACCCAATCAACAAATGGGCCAAAGACATGAACAGACACTTCTCAGAGGAGGACATACAATCAATCAACAAGTACATGAAAAAATGCTCACCATCCCTAGCAGTCAGAGAAATGCAAATCAAAACCACCCTAAGATACCATCTCACTCCAGTAAGATTGGCAGCCATTATGAAGTCAAACAACAACAAGTGCTGGCGAGGATGTGGGGAAAAGGGTACACTTGTTCATTGTTGGTGGGACTGCAAATTGGTGCAGCCAATCTGGAAAGCAGTATGGAGATTTCTTGGAAAGTTGGGAATGGAACCACCATTTGACCCAGCTATTCCCCTTCTCGGTCTATTCCCTAAAGACCTAAATAGAGCATGCTACAGGGACACTGCTACATCGATGTTCATAGCAGCACAATTCACAATAGCAAGACTGTGGAACCAACCTAGATGCCCTTCAATAGACGAATGGATAAAAAAAATGTGGCATTTATACACAATGGAGTATTACTCTGCATTGAGAAATGACAAAATCATAGAATTTGGAGGGAAATGGATGGCATTAGAGCAGATTATGCTAAGTGAAGCCAGCCAATCCCTAAAAAACAAATGCCAAATGTCTTCTTTGATATAAGGAGAGTAACTAAGAACAGAGTAGGGACGAAGAGCATGAGAAGAAGATTAACATTAAACAGGGACGAGAGGTGGGAGGGAAAGGGAGGGAGAAGGGAAATTGCATGGAAATGGAAGGAGACCCTCAGGGTTATACAAAATTACATACAAGAGGTAGCGAGGGGAAAGGGAAAAATAATACAAGGGGGAGATATGAACTGCAGTAGAGTGGGTAGAGAGAGAAGAGGGGAGGGGAGGGGAGGGGAGGGGGGTAGTAATGGATAGGAAAGGCAGCAGAATACAACAGACCCTAGTATGGCAATATATAAATCAATGGAAGTGTAACTGATGTGATTCTGTAATTTGTATACGGAGTAAAAATGGGAGTTCATAACCCACTTGAATCAAAGTGTGAAATATGATGTATCAAGAACTATGTAATGTTTTGAACAACCAACAATAAAAAAAATTTAAAAAAAAAAAAAAAAAAAAAAAAAAAAAAAAAGAAAGTGACATCTGTCATCTGTCAAATGTCTATCTACACTGAACAAATGGATTATGAAATATTACATAGAGGAAAATGAACGAATTGAAGTTATACACAAGAACAAAGATGACACTCACAAGTTAATGCTGAGCAAAAGAATCGAGTTGAAATTGCCTATAGACCGTATGATACCATTCATGTCAATTTCCAAAACAAGCAGAACTAATTCATGTTGTTTAGGGATGCATTTGCAGATGTAACTGTCATAAAGCAAAAAATGAATTTGAAATCACCTTTTATTTTAGTATTGTATTTTTCTCTGGTGGGTTCAAGTGAGGGGTTTATGATAAGATAAAGGTGTCCTGGGTGAGAATTAAATGACTCTTGCAATTTTCTATTTCTTTCTCTGGATGATGATAAGTGGAAGTTGGCTTTATGGAGATCTATTTTAATTCACTTTATGTACTTTACATACTTTTATGTAAGTATATTTCACATTCAAAACAATGTAAAAATATCTACTCTGGGTATTTGCTGATGTTGACAACTGCTCTCTTAACCTTGTGGATCTTTTTCTATTTCAACATTTCTCTGCTCAGTAGGCAACTGGAAATTCATGTGCGCCTGTCTCAATTCCTCTTTTCGTCTTTGAACTGTCCTTCTCTCAGCCTGTTCTGTCTTGGCCAATGACAGTAGTAATTCAGATGTTCTGGTTCAAGTATATGGAATCATTTATTCTTCCTTTCTTTTATTCATGGCTCACTTCCAATGAACTGTAATATCCTTTTAGCTCTGCCTTAAGAATCTATTGTGAAACTAACCACCACTTATCATCTCCCTGTTACTTTCCTAAGTCGTTCTTGTTTGGCCCTTTGTGATTGTATTCTACCCAGGGATTTTTATCAGCACATTCTATTTTGTTATTTATCTCTGAATATTTCCTGAATCTTCTTGCTTGAAGTAATATTTCTTTCCCTTGCAGAATCTGCATTTTGTTTAGCCCTCTCAGTATTTGAATTTTTTTTTTCATACCTTTAATACTTTAGCTTTTGCATAGCTGTGAACAAAATACTTGACAAGAAAAACTTAGAGGAAGAAAAGATTATTTGATATTCATGGTTTCATAGTTCTCAGTTTGCAGATGTCTGACTCCACCATTGCTCTGGACCCAACCCTAGGCATCATGTAATGAGGGATGGCCCCAAGTAGAGGAAAGCCCCTCAGCTCATGGTGAGCTCAGGAGACAGAGAGAGGGAAAGAGAGTAATGGGTCTTCGATAAGATGTACACTTCCAGGGCATGTCCTTAGTGACCCACCTCCTCTACTCATGCCCCTGACCATACTTACCACCTCTTCTGTTCATTCAAAACAGGATAAAACAATTGGGCTATGACTGTCATAATCTAACCATTTTACCTCTGAATATTCCTGCATTAACACAGATAGCTCATATCCAAACCATACTTTCTACCCCTGGAACCCCAAAGCTCATGTCTCTCTCACAATGCAAAATGCATTTTTTTTCCATCTCCAAGAGTCCCAATATCTTAACAGTTTCAGCATTGCCCAAAAGTCCAAGTTCAAAGTCTCCTCTGAAACTGAAGGCAATGTTTTGAATGTGAGCCTCTGTAAATTCAAAAGCAAGTAACATATATCCAATATATAGTGGCACAGAGTAAATGTTCCCATTCCCCAAAAGAGGAATAGAGATACAAAAGAAAAGGGCCCAAGACAGACTGAAACTCAAAAGGGCAGGCAGATTCCTCAAATTCACCTGTAATTCTGTGGACAACATCTAAGACACATGACTATGAGCTGTGAGTCTACACTTTCCAAAGCGCTTGAGCAGTCCCACCCCTTAGATCTCAACCAATTATAGCACACATGAGCTCTCTTGTAGCCTGATTCTTTCTGTCTTTCTGTAGTTAGCAGCCTTTTTTTTTTTTTTTTTTTGATAGACAGTCCATTTCATGGGTATCTCTTAAATCCTAGGGTCTCCATTGCAACTTTGGCTTTGCCTTTACACATTGCCCTCTTTTGAGCAGCATGCAGGGACTCCAACCTCACTACATTTTGCCTTTGCCTCTCAGTTACCTTCTTCTGAAAACTCAGTGGAAGCCTCCTAGGATTCTGTATTCACGCACAACAATTACCACATGGATGATACCAAAATCTCTTGCCAACTGGCTCAACACCTGGGACCCCTAGAATCTTGGCTACAACAGCTTCTAAATATCTTCATAGCTCAACAAGGTGACATAACTTCCTAGGCACCTCTGTGCTAGTAGGGTGTCCCCATGCTCTCTTCTCAAAGGAATTAGAAGAACCCTCCTAAGTCCTGGAGCCCCCAGGAAGTGTGGTCTTACAAATTTTGCAGATGCTCTTGGGCCATATTTCCTATAGTCTCTATGCAAATTATTTAGCATCTCTTTAGTGGCTATAATCTTCAACCAGAATTCCTCAACCCCAGCTTTACATGTGTTTTACTTGCTGAACTGCAATATAAAAATTGTCATAGTAAATCTGGCCAAAAGGTTCTGGCAATATCCTTGTCACTGCCTGAATTCTGTGCTGCCTTGAGATTTTCTTCACCAGAGGAATTAAATTTTAAATTCAGCATCACAAAAATCCTCAGGATATGGGGCAAATGTGGACAACTTCTTTGCCAAAATGTAACGCAAGTGGCTTCTAGTCCAATTCCCAAAAGAGTCCTCAATTCCCTCTGAAACCTCATGAGCACAGTTTATATTCCTATTACTATTCTGGTCTTCTGAGCTCCTACAAAATTACCCATTAAACTCTGTTTATAACATTTTAAGGTTTTTCCGGCCTACATTTCCAATCGTTTCAAAATTGTTCCTTCAAACTAGTTCCAAAGGTTTCTAAACAATTCGATCAGGTTAGTGAGAGCAATGACCCCGCTCCTAGAACTAATTTCTGTATTAGTCAGCTCTTGTGTCACTGTGACTAAAAAGTTGACAAGAACAATTTAAAAGAGGGAATGTTTACTTAGGACTTGTGGTTTCAGAGGTCTCCGTTTATAGACCATTGCTTTTGGTCCAAGGAGAAGGAAGGGTCCAGGCAAGGAAAGCTGCTCAGCACTTGGTGGGGTCAGGAAGCAAAAGAGACTGAGTAAGAGGCCAACTCAGAAAAACCATCTCAGGGCAAAACTCAGTGACATACCTCCTCCAGCCTTGCCTGTAGTTACCACCCAGCCCAAAGCAGGGTGGACTCATAAAATTCTCATAATGTAATGATTTTAAGTATGAATATTCATTGATGAACACAGGACCTTTGTGTGACATCTCATATTCAAACCATAATCACTATCTTTGGTCTAGTGGTAGAGAGGTGTCCTCTGTAATATTTATGCTGATTATAACTCTCTCTTCCTCCTTTTCCACTAAGAAATACACAGTTTTGAATTGCCAATCAGGAAAATATGGTGCTTAGTGTTTTGCATTCATTTATCTGGCCTGGGTATCTCTATTATTTGAAGATTCTGATGTCTAAGTAACTGTTACTCCTAAACAACTCTGCAGATTCTTGTTGAGATACGTGTAATTATATAATATCTAGGATGGATGCTAGATATTGTGTTTCATAAAATATTACTGTTGGTGAGGTATTGCATTAATTATACCTGAACTTGTTATTGTTAATAATACAATTCCATCACAATCCCCCTACAAACTTCCCATGTTCTGATCAACTAGTTCTTATGGACCATTTCACTTGACCCAGTACTTCAATCCAACCATCTTTGAACACTGGAGGAAACCAATTTTGCTGCTATTCCATTCCTTCATTTCCTTCCAGAGAAGTTTTTATCCCATAGTCAATAGTTATAATCTCTTGTCTACAGTCTCAATTCATTGTTCCATCTTCTTCCACTTGCAAAATTACAGCTCCAATTTGGTCCAGTAACAATTTTAGTGCTTAATCGAATTATCAGAAATAACCAAAGGAAACTTCACTTATGGTCACTCATGCCAGCAAAGATCCCAATTCTTGTAGGTGACTTTTTTTTTTACATTCTTATAGATGATATTTTTTATTTCTTCTCTTTCCTCAAACCTCCAAAATCTCCTCTCATTCTACTCATGCTCAGTTATTGATCTTTTCCCTTATTTTGATAAGAAAATATAAGTAATAAACAGATAACATGTGATCCTTTCCACATATCACCAACATGTATTTGGAGCCATAAAATTCATATTCTCTTCTGTTCCTATGGAAGAATCATCTTGCTCTTAATTAAACACCTTTTCATGTACTGCTGGACCAATTAAGCGTCCACTTTTGTGAACTATATTCTAAGTGCATTGGTCATTTTTCATTAAATTGTCTTTTTCTTCTTGGTGTATATCCTTTATCCATTTTGAATGATATATTTTCTCAGTCTTTTTGTATTACATTTTTAACATATTGAATTTCACTAAGTAATGCTATCAATAGATAAATATTCTTAAGGTTGTTGTAAAAATAATATCTGATGTTGTTCATTATGATCCATATATATTTTATTCTGTTTAGAATTTTTTTCTGCCTTATAGGTTGGCTTAAAATCTATCTATAATTAATTTAAGGAAATGGTGTGAACTGAGAATAAAGTTTCTTTTTTTCCTCCACTATTTCAATGGTTCCAACATCATTAATTGAGGAGACTTTCCTATTTTTCCTACTCTGCAAAGCTATCTTCGTCTTAATTTGTATTTCTATACATGAGTCTGATTTTTAGTCTTTTCTGTTTCATTGGTCTTTTGTGTAACTTGTGCTATTGTTATTCTGTCTTAATTAACTGTGGCTTTGTGAGAAATCTTGATATTTGATAGAGCAAATTCTTTTACCTCAATCTTTCTCATGAATACTTTAGCTATTCTTGTGACTTTATATTTGCATATAGTATTGAAGCCAGAATTAGACCAGAAGTCAGTATAGATAGTAAATCTATTCAGGTGGGATCAAGGAGGCCAATTTGAGCGAACAGGGGGAAGGTGGAGACTGCCCCTTGAGGGATTGAAATATTAATTCCTTTAGAGCCCTTCCTCCATTCCTATCAGGAACCTGCTCCTGCTCCAACCTGTTGCTAGGGTAATTAGTCCCAGGAATTGCCCCTCCCTACAGGGAGCTATAAAGTTGCTAATTAATGTGTCCTGGGCTGTTCCATTCCTCTCCCCATCCCAGTCCATCTGCTTCTCACCTTTTGGCCACCCAACTGAGCATCTCCTGGGCCTAGTCTCAATCGCAGGACGGAGAGAGATAAGGGGAAGAGAGCAGGAGAACAAAGGAAGCCTGGGACATATAAAGAGACCAAACACCCTCTTTTCTTGGGATACCAGGATACTACCTATGGCCCCCTTCTCCCTCCCAGGAGAAGTCTATGTTACCCCTTTTAAAATAAACCCTTCTTTATGTGCTTGTTCTCTAATGTTCAAACTTCAACCTGTGAGGGAACAGAACTTGTCACCAATAACCGGTGATGTCAGTATTGTATCCATTCACTATCATTGATCATGTCTTAAGAAGTTGATTCATGGGGCTAGGGCTGGGGCTCAGTGGTAGCACACTGTCCTGACAGGTGTGAGGCACTGGGTCTGATTCTCAGCACCGAATATAAATAAATAAAATAAAGGTCTATCAACAACTAAAATAAATAAATATTTTTTTTTTTTAAAAAAAGAAGGTGATTTCTATGAGCTGTAGCCAAATCTCCCATATAATCCAGCTTCCAGTTATGTTTAACCATTTGGAGCATAGCAGATTGGAATACAGGTGATGGGTGAGATTAGGATTTCTATTTTCCAGACTCTTTCCTATCCAGGTTTTTATGGTTTGATTGTGTCACCCTACCAATAGGATGCTCCTGACTTAAAATACAGAGCTCTCTCAGAGAGTTACCCTCTCTGGGATTCAGTTTCCTCTCTTTACCCTACCCTTTCAGTAAATTTTAGGGAAGGTAAAACCAGAATATCAACTAAAAAAGTTACAGTATCGACCTCAAATCTAGTAGTAGAAACACACAGATAAATTAGTAAGTTTTATCATGTTTTGCTCTTTGGAAAAGTCAATTCATTTAAATTTGTAACTAAAGACTATTCTTTATGACTCATGACTTTTGAATTCTTAAGAAAATTAGTTTTTTATGTTTAAATCTACAATATAGTTCAAACTGATGTGGAGGAACTACATGAAGCAGAAATCAATTTTTTAAACATTACATTTAATACCCTCAAAAGCATTTATTGAAATGATTGTTCTATTTCTTTTCTGCTTTGCAATTCTATATTGTTCATAATTTATTGACAATTACTGTGTTTGTTATCAGAGGTAGAACAGAAAGCCACAAAGGAATACTGGATTTTAAAATTATTTTTAAATGAAAAATAAAAATTATACCCATTTATGGCATACTATGTGAAGTTCTGTTACATATATATGCTGTGCAGTGTACAGGGAAGCTTATCTATACCCTTGAACATTCATTATGTCATTGTGGTGAAAACAATCAAAATCATTTCCTTTTTTTTAATAAACAGTACATTATTATCTATAGTTACCATACAGTGCAACAGGATGTCATATTTGTTTCTATCTAAGTGCCTTATTTATTTTAATTAACATATCTCCAGTTTCATTTATGTTGTTCCAAATGACAAAATTTTAACCTTTTTTGTTGCTGAGTACCATTCCATTGTTGTATGCATACCATATTTTCTTGTTCCATTAGAACATTGTTTGTTTATTCATAAGTGATGAGAAATTGCAAGACAAGCTGAAAGATAAGGCAAAAGAATCCACAAAAACAGAGACAAAGAAAGATTATTGGGGATTTTGGGAATTGTAAACAAGTCTGCATCATTGGCATCTGGTACAAACATTAGAAATGAGATTGAAGTGGAGAATATTGGGAAGGATTTCATTTACAGACTCATGATCAGCTTACATACTTTGTTCTATAGACCACTATAATCCACAAGGTTTCTTTTACAGTTTGATAAGGGCAAATGTATACATGTCAAGAAAAATTGTATCTATTACATATTATGTATGTTATATATTATGTATATATGTTGTCTATTACTTATGTATTTAAGTTTCTTCTCTTCACCTCCCTTATTTTTATTGTTTTATTTGTATTTGCACTGATTTTTTTCACCTTGCCTATAATTTTATTATAAAATCTCCAGTTCTTTTTTGGATCAATTGTATATTTCCATCAAAAATGCAAAATGATTTTAAAAGGATTTTGTCATTTTTCCCAAATTAAGACCACTCAACAGTAAAAGAAATGGAATGGATAGGAATCAGTCAACATTCTAACTGCTGATTATAGTTTAAAGATAAAACAGCTTAGCCACGTAATCACCTATCTGCTCAGGGTTTACAATGGAAGGGGTTGGCTGATTTGTTCATGTGGTTTTTTCTGAGATGTTACATTTGATTAAAATAAATTCTCCCTCTGGGTACCCTTGCACACAATAAAACAGAGATACACTGACAATGATTAGAAAGTCAAAATCTGTAAATAAATTTAGACTTATAGAACATACTGGGCACTGTGTACATTTTATTATTCAATATGTTTTTTGCTGGTGGCATATCTACTTATTCCAGAAGATCCATGTTTCTCTGAACCAAGGAAACATTTAATATCTAATGCTTTAAAGCTCCCTTTATTTAAACAAATGTTCTTAGGCACTTAACAAATAAAGAACATAGATCATTGCTGAAAACATAAGAACATTAGATGTTGAAAAGAAATACTTCCATGCTCTGTAGGGAGCTAGAGGCTGAGAATATCAGAGAATAAACATTCTTCCTCTTATTTTTTTTTTTTTGTTATTCTTGTTTTATTTTCTTTAAGGGTAGGGGCAGGGATGCCCTTGGAAATATATTCTTTATCATACAAAGACTTCAAACCAAAAAAAAAAAAATTCTTGTCAATTAAGAGATGATTTGCCACTTAATTTCAGTGAAGTATTGGTAGACATGAATTTAGTATTCTGAACAGCAAAGCATGATGAAATTAATGAGGCTGTTGAGGCTATTGAAGGAACAAATTCATTGCCAATGCCCACCTAGAAAATGGTTATAAAGATTACTTTCCAAAATTCAATATGGTTATATTGTATTTTTTTTTCAGTGATCTTGTTTAGACTTTACAAATTTTGTGCTATCGTTAACAAGGTGTGGAAGTCAGTGGGAAAGATTAGTCATTCTCAATTTTTTTTTTAGTTACTTCAATTTAACATCCCCCTTCCAAAGTTTTTAGAACCCTCAATCTAGAACTGCTTCTTCCCAGAGAAAGCAGAGTGACATTTAAGAATAGCCAGAACTGGCTGGGGTTGTGGCTCAAAGGAAGAGCTCTCGCCTACCATGTGTGAGGCACTGGGCTCGACCTTCAGCACCACATAAAAATAAAATAAAGATATTGTGTCCTCCTGTAACTAAAAAATAAATATTAAAAAAAAATAGCCTGAAATTCAAATAAAATAAACATAATTTCTGCATATTGTAACTTCGTATATGACCTTAGGCAAATCAGTTAATATTTCTGAGACACAGTATCATCTGTGAAATGGAGATTATAATATTGAGTTTATAAAATTTAATATTACATTTATCATATGTACTAGGATATTAATTCTTTTTATTTTTATAAAATTAATATTAGTATTTTAATATACCTAAAGAGTGATTATAAATCACAAGCTATCATATTTTGTGAACATATAAAATGACACTTGTAAATATTTATCAAATAATAACATATACTCTTAAATTCTTTCCATTCTTTTAGTTATTTTATATTTCTTCTTCTAATAATAATACTTAAGTAAATACTTTTAGTTTTGTTGTTGTTGTTGTTCTGGATATTGAACTCAGGGATGCTTTACAACTGAGCTACAACTCCAGACCTTTGTATTAATTTTTTAAAAAATAAATAATTTAATAAATAATTAACTTTATTTATTGATTTATTATTATGAATTTTTATTTTGAGAGAGGGTCTTGATAAATTGCTAAGGGCCTTGGTAATGCTGAGGGTGTCCTCAAACTTGAGATCTTCCTGCCTCAGCCTCCTGAGTTGCCGGGACTATAGGCGTGCACCATACTTCCCAACTAATGAAATGTTTTTACAATATAATTTACATGTATGCATTTGTGGTTACTTGATCAGTGTTGACTATAGCAGATTATGCTCAAGCAAACAGAAAATGGGTTGGTATTGTCACTGGATGCCTTGTTTAGGAAGAGAATAAAGACCTGTGTTGCATGGATTCTCACAGTAGTGACCAAACTGACTGGCCTGGCCTAAAGCCCACAGGTAGGAAAGGAAACAGATTTGACACCAACACACTTCCAAACATCTGTGTGCAATTTACTTCTTCCATATACTCACACTTCACAGATATGATGCATATATAAATGCTTCTCAAGATTCAGGCCTTGAGTGAGAATTTGGGCTAAACCTCACCCTGAAGGCAATGTAGACAAAAAAACAACATTTACATTTATCATCAATAAAAAGACATAAAAAAATAGATGTGGATAAGTTGTGTCATTTCATTGAACTTGCTAATATAATTTTGAAACACCAATTACATCTTGAAATTTATTATGTATTTAAATCTCAACGATTTAAACCTGAGATATTTCATGTTAATTTTTTTTTTCTTTTGAACTTCAGGTCTAGTGATCTACACTGATCACTAGAAAAGGACCATGAAACCTATCCTCATGACATATCAGGACCCATGCTATCAACCACAAAGGGAGATGTGTCCTACAAAACCCTAACTCTGGCAGGAATAGGTCTTCTATTTTCATTTTTGCTTTTTTACCTAAAAATTAATGAGAAATTATGAGAAAAATAATAAGAGATTTAGTTATTTTATAAGATTATTTTACGATTTGGAAAATTGAAAGAAATGGAGAATTAAGAAAAGTTTTCTTCTAATCTGTTAAACTTAGGTAGATTTCCTTTACCCACATATGTCCCTTAGGATGTCAGAAGACACATGTGAAAAATATCACAGGAGTAGTGTGTCCAGTTTGAAGTAGGTACTGAGTAGTTGATGCAAACATTGTTTTGTGATAGTCGTACATATTTTCAAATATTTTAGCTAGGATATTCCACAAATATCAGTATAATATTTTTTTAAAGTCTTTTGGGTATATACCAAGGAGTGGGATATCTGGGTCAAATAATGGTTCCATTTCAAGATTTTTGAAGAATCTCGGTAATGCTTTCAGAAGTGACTGCACCAATTTGCAGTCCTACCAGCAATGTATGGGTGAACCTTTTTCCCCACATCCTCACCAACATTTATTGTTACTTGTATTTTTGATAATTGTTGTTCAGACTGGAGTGAGATGAAATCTCAGTGTAGTTTTAATTTGCATTTCTCTAATTGCTAGAGAGGTTAAACATTTTTCCTATATTTATTGATCATTCGTATGTCTTATTATGTGAAGTGCCTGTTCAGTTCCTTTACTTGTTTATAGATTGGGTTATTATTTTTATTGGTGTTAAGTTTTTTGAATATTTACATATGCTGGAAATGTATGCTCTATCTGAGGCAAAGGTGGCAAAGATTTTCTCCCATCCTATAGGCTCTCTCTCTATGTTGTTTATTGTTTCTTTAGCTGTGAAGAAGCTTTTTAGTTTGATACCATCCCATTTATTGATTATTGATTTTACTTTTTGCACTTTAGTGTTCATGTTGAGGAAATAGTTCCTAAGTTGACATGATGGAGACTGGGCCTACAATTTCTTCTTATAGGTACAGGGTCTCTGGTCCAATGTCTAGGTTCTTGATCCACTTTGAGTTGGGTTTGTGGAGGGTGAGAGATAGGGGTCTAGTTTCATTTTGCTGCATATGGATTTCCAGTTTTTTCAGTACCCTTTGTTGAAGAGGCTATCTTTTCTCCAATGTATGTTTATGGCAACTTTCTATAGTATGAGATTACTGTATCTATGTGGGTTAGCCTCTGTGTCTTCTATTCCATTGGTTGACATATCTATTTTGGTGCAAATACCATGCAGTATTTTTTGTTTGTTTGTTTGTTTTTGTTTTTACTATTGCTCTATAGTATAATTTAAGGTCTGATATTGTGATGCCTCCTGCTTCACTTTTCTGAGGATTGCTTTGGCGATTCTGGGCCTCTTATCTTTTTCCAAATGAATTTCATCACTGCTTTTTCTATTCCTATAAAGAATGCCATTGGGATTTTAATAGGAATTGCATTAAATCTGTATAGCACTTTTAGTAATATGGCATTTTTTCTTCTTTCTTTTCTTTTTTTTTTTTGGTACTGGGCATTGAACCAAGGGACGCTTAGCCACTGAGTCACATCCCCAGCCCTTTTTATAATTTATTTCAAAGAGACATCTGCTGAGGCTGGCTTTAAACTCATGATCCTCCTACCTCAGCCTCCCAAGTTGCTGGGATTACAGGTATGTACCACTGTGCCTGGCTAGTATGGCCATTTTGACAATGTTAATTCTGCCTATCCAAGAGTCTGGGAGATCTTTCCATCTTGCAAGGCCTTCTTCAATTTTTTTCATTAGTGTTCTATAGTTTCCATTGCAGAGGACTTTCACCACTTTTATTAGATTGATTTCCAAATATTTTATTTTTGTAAGTCTATTATGAATGGGATAGATTTCCTAATTTCTCTTTCAGCTGATCCATCATTGTTGTATAGGAATGTAATTGATTTAGGGATGTTAAATATATACCCTGCTATTGTCTGAATTAATTTATGAGATCTTGAAGTTTTGGGGTGAAGTTTTTGAGTCTTCTAAATATAGAATTATATCATTGGCAAATAGGGTAGTTTGAGCTCTTCTTTTCCTATTTGTATTACTTTAATTTCTTTCTTTTGCCTATTTGCTCTGGCTAAAGTTTCAAGTTGAATATAAAGTGGTAAAGAGGACATCCCTGTCTTGTTCCAGTTTTTGGAAGGAAAATTTCAGTTTTTCTCCCTATAGAGTAATGTTGGCCTTGGGTTTAACATGTATAGCTTTACAATGTTGAAGCACATTCCTACTATCCATGGGTTTTCTAGTGTTTTGAACATGAATGGACTTAAATTAGCATACTATAGTGAAGCATCCACATCAATGTTTATAGCAGATGAATTCACAATAGTTAAACTATGGCACCAAACTAGGTGCCCTTCAACAGATAAATAGATAAAGAAAATGTGGTAAAACATACACAGTGGAATATTACTTAGCCATTAAAAGTAATGCCTTTTGACTTTTGAGGGCAAACTATTATGATAATTGAAATAACCCCATCCTCAAAAAGCTAAATTAGAATCTTCTCTCTGATATGTGGATGCTAATACACAATAAGGGGGAATGGAAGAATAGAAGTTTACTGGATTAGACAAAAAGAAATAAAGGGAAGGGAGAAAGAATGGGAATTGGAAAGACAGTGGAATCAACTGGACATAACATAACTTTGCTATGTTCATATATGAATCCAATACCAGTGAAACTCCACGTCATGTACAACCACAAGAATGGGATTCTAATTAGAACAAGTTATACTTCATGTATGTATAATACGTCAGAATCTACTCTGTCATGTATATCTAAAAAGAACAAATAAAAAAATAAAATAAAATAAATTTTTAAAAAATGAAATAAAACCTCATCAAGCTGGGTGCAATGGTTCATCCCTCTGATCCCAACACCTCAGGAGACTGAGGCAAGAAGATTCCAAGTTCAAATTCAGCCTCTCAGTGAAGTTTTAATCAACTTAGCAAGACTCTTTCTCTTAAAAAAAAAAAAAAAAATCCTAGGGATGAGGTTCACTGGTTGCAGCCCTCTGGGCTCAATCCCAGGTTAAAAAACAAACAAACAAAAAAAACCAAACTTCATCAAACTGTAAAAAATCCATGTCTATATAACCTTTAATCATTTGTTTTTCATTTATTAAAAAAGGAAAATAGCTACTAGAATGCATTGATTTTTTTTCCTTCAATAAACTGCAATTAGGAAAAAAAATGTTATTTATTTACTGACTCATTTGTGTATCCTTTTCTCACATTTTCCATTCCAATGAGACATTATTAGACTTACTTAAAGTTGAAGTTAGCTTTTTAAATTTGACTACTGCTATCTTATTATAATTAACCTCTAAACAGAGTAATTTCTTCCTTAGTTTGCTTGGGATAGTTCACCTTTGCTCCTGTTCCTGGTATTCTCTTTGAATTACTGTCTGTCTTGCCATCTTTCACGCTCAGCGAAGCTTTGTCTCAGACCCCAGGTACCTTACTTGGACAACAGGGCCACCCCATGACAATGAAGCATAGTCCAAACCACAAATTTTGGTACATAAGATACAAATTAAATCTTCTAAACAGAATATTATATAACAGGCAATCTTTTAAAATAATGGTTCTTTAGACCACATTATACATAAACTTGAATTTGCAGAACAAAGCATCTTGGGTTTTCTCTTGATCAAAGGCTACACAGTTATATGAATTGAACAGCAAGCTCTGCTGATTTAAAGGCCATTGAAAATTAAGGCTTTGCAGTAACAAGCTGTGTGAACTTGGTTGCTTTACCTCTCTGAAACTTTTTCTTTAATTTGTAAATTGTAGAATCCCAATTATTGAATGGGAATTATATCCAGGGCACTTTAGAACATTGTCTTTTAATCTTCAAAAACAGTTGTTAAGCTCCATACTGGTGTCTTCACCTTACAGACCAGGAATCTGAGGCTTATGCCACTTTTGCAACAGGCACAGAGCTAACATGTAGCACAGCTGGATTTCAAATTTAGTTTTTCAATCCTTTCTAGTCAGCATATCAATTCATCCTAAAATGATTGAATTATACCAAATCACATCTTTCCCACCTAGTTTATGCCATTTATTGTTCTATGAGGGCATATGGTGACTGTGTCAAAGCCATTGCTTACCCCCTTCCTTATTAGGGAAACAAGGTATATTCCAATGAGCAAGAACAGCTCAAGAGCCTTGTAGGCCTTGAGGGTGGAATTAAAAATAAAAGAATAAATAATAAACAATAAAAAGGCGTTAAAAGTCTCGCCTTCAGAGATCCAATGTGCAAATTGTATTTAGAAAAGCAAACGGGCACAACGGTTGGGATTGGAACTTCAGAGAATAGCATGAGATGGAAGAAGAAGAGTGGCATGCTAAGTTCAAATGTTTATAAAAATTTCCATACCAGGATAAACCTGTCTTATTTTTTTTTTCTTCATAAAAGGATATGACGTAAGGGAAAACTGCTGATTGGCATTTGTAGATAATGTTCAATTGGATCACCATGATCAGCAGAGCATTTCTATCATGACTTTACAGGTGAATAAATGAAAACTTTCACTGTGACTGTCCCCTCCTCTGCAATAAAAATTAACTGTTGCCTAAGGGCTAGTTTGAGTTGCGCATGGGCCAGAACTTACTTTTTTTTTTTTTTTTTGGAGGCACGTTGTGAAGTGCTCTCTGTTAAAAATGAGTTTCAGGTTGGCTCTCTGTCGCTTTATGTCTGTCTCCATCTTTCTTCCTTTGTTCTCAGCCAGTGAATACCAAACACACACACACACACACACACACACACACACACACACATGTTGGCTGATCACTAAATTTATACTTACCTTGCACATAGTCACACAGCTTCCTCCTCGAATGTATGTGAAACAAATAACCAAGATAAATAATAAAAATCAAACACTCCCCCCACAAAATCCTTAGGATCTATTTCTTGCCACAGTCAAGTCTCATGATACAGATCAATGTGATTTACTCTGATAATAAATTCTATACCATCAAATCATAATACCTGTTTATATGAGTGGCAGAGCTAATGATTTTGCTTCAATGGCTCATGTATACTGGATTATTTGCCCTCTCTGCTTTATTCCTATTTATTTATCAAGTTCAAGTGTCTCTGTTGCCTTGGGGCATCCTCTAACTTCTTAGTTTTCTGTATTTTTAAAATTTGGGAAAGTATAATTGCTTGGAAATGAAATATTCAGCCAAATACACTCTGGCCTTCATGATTTGGGGTTTTTTGTTTTGTTTTTTTTACTTTGCACCAAGCACAGGGGTTGCATGTCTATAATCTCAGTAACTTGGGAGGTTGAGGCAGGAGAATCATGATTTCAAAGCCATCCTCAGCAACTTAGCCAGGATTAACTTAGGAACTTAGCGAGAGATTATTTCAAAATTTAAGAAATAAAATAAAAAGGGTTGGGGATGTGACTCAGTTGGTTAAGCACCCCAGGGTATAATCCTCAGTACCCAACAATAAATAAATTAATAAAAATTTTCTTTGCTTAATTTTGTCATATGATTTCTGTGTGGAGCTAGCATGTTAGCTTCATGTGTCTGTGACATCATTCCTGAGAAAAACAACAAAAACAACTTAAAGCAGAAAAATTTATTTTGGCTCATGGTTTCAGAGGATTCAGAGCTTCCACACCATTAGGTCTGAGGTGAGGTAGAACATCATGGTGCCATGGGTATAGCAAAAGTAAACTGCTCACCACCTGGTGGGGGAGAGAGAGAGAGAGAGAGAGAGAGAGAGAGAGAGAGAAATGCAGAGAGGGAGGAAGAGCAAATGCTCATGCATGTGCCAGGGTCTGCCACAAGATACACTCTTCAAGGACACACCTCAAGTGACTTCACCTTCTAAATGCTCCCGTACCTTCCACTAGCACCACCAGCTAAGGACCAGGCCTTTGGGGAACATTGCAAATCTAAACCATAACAACTCCTTTTAATCATTTCTTCCTATGAAACTTTAACAAGATTTTTGATGGAAAGAATCAGAAACACAAGTAAAGTTCCATAATATGAAATCTCCGATATCACAGATTTTTTTATTATTACACATTTTATTTAATTATACACTTTTTTTGTCAACTAATATATGTATTTTATAAATTAAAATAAAATAAGAATTCCCAGTGAAGTAAAATCTAATTTCTTAACAAGAATAAGACAAAAATACATTTTTTAAAAAAACTCAATGGTTTGGTTTTGTTTGTTTTCTGGATATAGGACAGTAACTCTTAATATCTGATCCTGAGGTTTTGTTTTGGAAATATTTGAATCCAAGTTAAATATAAAACTTGTAACAGAGGTTTTATTTTAGCAGAGGGAGGAATATAAAAGAAAGTCTTTTACTATTTGCTTATCCATTTTTTTTCTTTTTCACAATACTTATAGGTTCAAAAAACAAAATTTGTGGAATAAATATGAACTTCGACTCCATACAGAAATGGGTTTTGACCACAACTCTGAGGATTATAAAAATGAAATAAAATTATCAAAGTACTATAATCCATAAGAACACTGTTACCTTAAATGTAAAATGGAAACAAAAAGCCTATTTATAGTAAGTAAATATATGATCCATGACTGTAAGAAGTGTATTTTGATGCATTTTCCAGTTGACAAGAGAGGATTTGCTCCAGAAACCCTTTATTTGCACCCCTTATTGTAAATTAGCATCCACATATCAGAGAAAACATCCAGCCTTTGTTTTGGTGGGATTGGCTTATTTCACTTATGATGATATTTTCCAGTTTCATCTATTTACCAGCAAATGACAAAATTTCATTTTTCTTTATGGCTGAGTAATATTCCATTATGTTTATATATCAAATTTTCTTTATTCTTCCATATGTTGAAGGGCACCCAGATTGCTTCCATAGCTTAGCTATTGTGAATTGAGCTGCTATAAACATTTTTGTGGCTGCATCACTGTAGTATGCTGATTTTAGGTCCTTTGGGTATAAGCTGAGGAGTGGATAACTGGGTTGAATGGTGGTTCCATTCCAAGTTTTCTGAGGAATCTCCATATTGCTTTCCATAGTGATTGCACCAATTTTCAGTCCCATCAGCAATTTATCAGTGACCTTTTTCCCCCCACATCCTCACTAACATTTATTGTTGCTTGTATTCTTCATAATTGCATTCTGACTGGAGTGACATGAAATCTCAGCATAGGTTTAGTTTTTATTTCCCACCATCTCCTGATTTCAAGAGTCATAGTAAGAAGAACACCATTGTTATAGACACCAATTACAAATACCAGAAAGCTACACTAAAATCCTATCTCCTTATCTACAGAAACTCAGTATTGTGTATTCATGCACTACTTTTGGTCAGTGCACAATTTGTGTTAAAGGAGGGGATTTGTTTTTCTTATTCAACATAATATTGTTATAATAAATAATGATATTTATAGGAGTCTGGTACTTATAATTACCTTAAGTTATTCCTTTTTTTTTAAGAGTGAGAGAGAGAGAGAGAGAGAGAGAGAGAGAGAGAGAAAATTTTTTAATATTTATTTTTTAGTTTTCAGTGGACACAACATCTTTATTTTATTTTTATGTGGTGCTGAGGATCGAACCCAGTGCCCCAAGCATGCCAGGTGAGCGCGCTACCGCTTGAGCCACATCGCCAGCCCCAGTTGTTTCTTAAAAATCAAAATTAAAATGTTCTTTTCACTAAATTAAAGACCAGGAGAAAATGTTTGAAAATTGTTTATTAAGAAAATTATATCTTGAATATACAAAGAATCCTTATTTCTTATAGAAATATGAACACACATATAACCTAATTTTCAAATGGGCCAAGGATTTTAGTATATAACATTTTAACATCGTTAGATATTAGGGAAGTGAAAATTCAAGTATAAATTTCAAGTATCCTTGGATTTATTTTAAAGATGAAGGAAATAATAGAATGTAATAGGGTATTGTTTTCAAGCATAGTTAACATTCTTCCCGATGCCTTATGTATGCAGTAGAATAGCTGTAATATGCAGTAGAATAGCTATAATAATAATATAATAATAATGTGTTGGCAAGATGTGGAGAATTTGTATCCCTTATAATTTTCTGGTGACAAAGTAAAATGGTACATCTATACTGGAAGACAATTTGACCTTACCCCATTTAACAAAAGACCCTTCAATTTCTTTCCTAATTTTCTACCCAAGAAGTGTAATTCACTTTCACACAAAAACTTATATATGAATTTTAATAAAAGCATTATTGAAATAACCAAAAAGTGAAAACAATCCAAATATTGATCATTTAATATAAATGGATAATAAATATGGTACATCCTCACCCGAAATATTATTAAGTCATAAGTAGGAGTGAAGCAAAATAGATAAACTACAAAACAGATAAACTCCAAAAACATTGTGATAACTGGAAGAGCCAGTCATAATTGACCATACCCTGTATGATTCCATTTCTATAAAATGTTCAGAATAAGCAAATTTATAGAGCAGGAATATACATTAGTGCTTACTTAGGGATGGGATTTGGAGTGGTGAGAGAACCTGCAAATAGTATGACATTATTTTTTTTGTACTAATATAAGAGTCTGAAAGGTAGATTATAGTACAAATGAATAAATCTGTAAACATGAAAGAGCCAGTTGAGTTTACATCTGAAAGAGGTGAATTTGGGTGGCACATAATTATATATCACAAAGGATTTCTTTTCTGGGGTGTGGAGAAACTCCTGCCATTTATTATTACTAAAACTCTTCATTAAATCTCTATTCCACTGAATCCCCAGTACTATTATGCAGATCTTCACCATGATTATTTCTGTTTAAAAACTATAATTTAAAAGTCACAAGAGAATCATCTTCTATCTGAATTTATTGACCCCCAATAATCAGGAAGAAAACAGTTTAAATGAAATCTGAAATTTATCTACAGAATAATATCAACTTGCTTTCTGAATGTTAGCATGTTATTATTGAATTGGATCACTCTTCATTAGCATATTAATCAGTTATTATATAGAAGTGTAAATTGAAGTCCCAAAGGAATCTTAAAAATCTGTCTTGGATATTTATGGATACTTGCAGTGAATGTCAGTATCATCCATGTGAGGACAGAGGCTCTTTCTTCTTTAATCAGTTCCTTGTCTTTCACCATTAATTTAAGCCATCTTTGAAAATAGCATTGCTAGCTTGTCTTCCAGAATCTGTGATCATATAAAATTTCCTTACAACTTGTCATCTCTGACTCTTCAAAAAGTAATGAATATACTTTTTCCAAATGTGTATTATTTTGAACATATAACACCCAATTGGACAGTCATTTAAGAAGAAAATATACATTTGTGGTTACATCAGGCATCGGGAAGAATGTTAACTATGCTTGAAAACAATACCCTATTGCATTCTATTATTTCCTTCATCTTTAAAATAAATCCAAGGATACTAGAAAATCATTTAAGTATTTCTTGATGTCTATTGCCTATATACAGTTTTAATTTTTTTTAAATGTATTTATTCTTTGATTCAAGTATTATAACAATCTTATGATAAAATTGACATTTTTTATATGAATTTGATGAATTTCAACCCATCTGTACGTTGCTGAAGCCACCACTACAATCAGGAAATAAAACTGTTCCCTCAGCCTAAAATATTCTCTTGTATTGTTCCTTAATAGCAGTACTGTTATTCTTACATATAATCTCTCAAATCTTCGTATTTTCTGCACTCTAGTTTGTCTTTTCTTTCTTTCTTTTTTTTTTTTAATATTTATTTATTTATTTGGTTTTTAGTTTTTCGGCAGACACAACATCTTTGTTTGTATGTGGTGCTGAGGATCGAACCCGGGCCGCATGCATGCCAGGTGAGCGCGCTACTGCTTGAGCCACATCCCCAGCCCCTCTAGTTTGTCTTTTCAAGAATACAATATAAATGAAAACATACAGTGTGTGACTTTTTGAAGCTGATTTCTTTCATTCAGCATAGAGTCTTTGAAATGCAACTAATTCATTGTAGATCTCAGTAGCATATTCTTGTTTATTCTTTAACTCTATTTCATTCTACAGATGTTCACAATTTATCCCTTTAGCCATTAAAAGCCATTTAGGGATATTTTAATTTAAGGTGATTTTAAATAGGGCTGCTACAAACCTTCATGTGCAAGTTTTTGGAAGAATGCAAGTTGTCAATCTCTTTAAAAGATACCCCAAAGTGGATTTGTTGAGTTATATGCTTTTATATCAAATACTATAAGAACTGGCCATCTGTTTTCTAAATTGACTGTCAAATTTTGCATACTTAGCAGTAATGTACGAATATTCCAACTAATTTTCATTGTCTCTCCTTTCCAGCAGTTGGCACGATCAAATTTTTCTCCTTCTCCTTCTTTAACATTCTAACAGATGATCTATATTCTAATTGCCATTTATTGAACTTAATATCAAGATGTATGTTATCAGCTCTGCCAAGAATCTGGCCTTCTTTTCTGAGATGGCTAATCTTGTTTTTAAACTTAACCGAATTGAAGGACGCCTAGAAAGTTAATAAAGCACACATCTGACTATGTCTGTGAGGGTAGCTCCAGAGAAAGAGATTGTTGTGTGGGTCAGAAAACTGAGGGTGACAGACTTCCCCTGATTGCAAGCGGTACCAGCCAGTTGTATGGGTTCAAGCTGGAGCAAAAAGGCTTAAGGGGGAAGCTTGCACATGCTCACACACTCAGACTGTCTTGAACAGGGGCAGTTGTTGCTGCTTCCATGACACAAGACCTTTGAGTCCAGATTTTTTAACATTTGAATACAGAATCACTCCATTGACTCTCCAGGGAAGGATGTGGTATCCTCGTTTTTCCAGTCTGCAGGCAGCCACTGTGGGACTAACCATCCCCTAATTGTGCAAGCCAATCTAATAAAACCCTCTTATAATTATAATTACATATATATACACACACACACACACACACACACACATATATATATAAATATATATATATATATATATATACATATGTATGTGTGTATAAAATCACCTATGAATTTACACATATGTATATTTTAACTATATGATCATATATATATATATATATATATATATATATATATATATATTCTGATTATGTGTATGTGTATGTGTTTGTGTGTGTATATACGTATATTTTTCCCCTAAATCTAAATCAGTATATATATACATTCTGGTTCTGTTGGTTCTCTCCTTGGTACACTTTGTTTAGCTTCCGTTTCTATATGTGCCAAATGGAATTGAGATACTTTTTGTAGTTCCTGTGCAGTTATTTTGTGAAACTGAATTAGATAGAAAAGCTTAAACAGAAAAATAAAGAATACATAACAAAATATGTCTTATCATTTTAAGATGATAATTTTTATGGTAACAGTAAATTATTTTTAAAGTGATAAAATATAAATGATTAATATATTTAGTCCTGTGTCATGAGGTTGTGTGACCCTTGGATATGGATTGAAAGAGTTTTAACATGATTTACCACATTTATCAAGTTTTAATTAATCCAGAATGAATGAATATTCTTAACATTCTGCAGACTCTAAATTGGGAGGTGTCAGATGTAACTGTGAAGGGTCTGCAAGTTTTAAGAACTGCAAATCAGAATAAAAAATATATTTGAACAGTCAAGAAGCAAGGGAAGAATTGCATCTGAAGAGATCAGAGGTATCTCATATACATATTGCCAGTATTGTCCCATTAGTTTTCAAAGATAAATATGTACATAAGCCTGCAAAAATATAGCTCCGCTTTTTCTTTTTTGTTCCACAAGGAAAAATTCTAAGAGAAGAGCTGAGGAATGTAATAATCAGAAGCTCCATAATTCACTTTGTTTTGAGGTAAAGATGAAGGGAAAAACTTTAGCACACACTGCGCCATTTTGACCTGCATAGCAAGTTCTAAATTACAATAGAGCAAATAAGAGCACTGCATACAGTATACTCTGCAAAAATGTATTTAGGGTGAAATAGGAAGCCTATTTTGCATATAAATATTTCATTGAGTACAGTGGACTATATATGCTAAATATTTTACTTTGGCTTTTTAAATACTATTTTTGCTTCATATTGCTATAGTTTGCTCATTTACAGAGAAAGTGTTAGAATAATTTTGTCACTTTACAAACTAGATCAGAATATTGACTGTTACTTGCATTTGGGTACCACAATTTTACCCAACTTGCCATTTATTTCATTACAAAGCCCATTTTCATATTTTGTCAGAAATGATGGTCATGCTAGTTAGGAAAAGTTTCCAAATTTTGATAAAAATATTACAGCTTACTTTTTTTTTTCTATCTTACCCATGGTACTGCCATCCTGTACTTCTACTTAGGACAGAGAGCTTTGTTTGTCAAACTTATCATGACAACAGAGTTGTTTCTGTTGTTGTTTTGATAGAAATCTTTGACTACAGAAGCTACAATTGCTTCCTCTACTTTTTTGGTAAAATTTCCATTTCAGATTGTCCACATAACATCTTCTATCAGGCAACTGTGCAGTTTTCACTAAAACAATCTGAATTTAGAGTTAGGAGGTATGGTTTAATTCATGGTCCTACAATTTCTTATGTGTTAGAACTTGGTCCAATACTGAAATTCACTGAACTTACTCATAAATAAGAATGGTAATTTAAAATATCAGTAACATCTACTGCAAAGAGCTTTTGTAAAGTAAAAATGATACACTATATATTAAAATGTTTTAAAATGCAGATCATTTGACCATGTGGATATAATCATTAGTATGATGTTATTGAATCATAGTCTATCATAAACCTTAGCTGCCTATAAATTCATGATCATCTGAACTTACATGCAGAATTAATATTTCTGAAAGACAAATTAGATTTCTCATATTTTATGGACCCTTCCACAGTTAATATGAGGCAATTTTTTTGAAATTGTTTAAAACCTACTTCTTTAAGACTTGATGTTGGTGGTGGAGAAAGACCACTGCTAAGGAAGAGCAGTCATAAACACATGAAACAAAGAAAAATATGTCAGAAAATTCTTACATAACTAATATAATTGTCAGAAGCATGTTTTGAGGGCATTTATTTCTAATCAGCCATGGGCTCAATATTCTCCATCTACTCCACTCAGTCTTGTGTCTTTCTGAAATCACTGGTGTATATGGGCACTGTGTCTGATCAGCAATAACTTGATCAAAGGGTTCACATTTGTTGTTTCTCCTTCTTTCCAAAATTGTCTGATCCAAGCATATTTTGAAATTGTAAATTATCTTGTATTCATTAGAGCTCCAAATATCTTGTTTTGTTTATCTATGCTGCAGTGGAGGTGAAAACTATGAAGGGTTAATATATAATTAAATGAGGAGTATATGAATGAATGAAAAGTTTAGGGTTACAGTTTCCAAATCTCCTAACTTACAAGATAAGGCTATCAGAAAAAGTGATACAAGCAGGAAGTCAGTAAGGTAGGCAGCAAATATTGCCCAGATAGTGTTATTGAGCAATATGAGTTATCATCTTTGGCACAAAACTATGCCACTAACCTAAAAACAATCCATGCATTTGTAATGAGTAGAGAGGAGAAAACAATAAACATGCAAATTTGCTTCTGCTTTTTACAAATACATTTTTTATATATATTTTTTCAGTAGACGAATGGAGAAAACAGGTACAGAGAGGAAAAGCAAAGTTTAATATACTCTAGAATAAGATATGAAAACTGTATTATAGTCTGCAAGTGTTGCCTAAAAATTATTAGACTATCAGGATAATACATGTGTCTTACATAATAATCAGCTATTAATTATTTGATTCATATTATAAATTTCGGAAAATAAAATTACTTTCATTCATGAAGTTTCAAAAAAATCTAAGAAAATATAATAAAGTGACTAAAATTTCCCCAAATTTAAAAACTTCAACCTACAAAGTGGCAAGTTCAATAAACAAAGTATTTTTGAAATGGAAAATATACCTCCTTGACAAAGTTATGGAACACTCAGGGTGTCACTGGCAATCAAAAAATAATATTTTTGACATGTTATTATCCACTAATCAAAACAAGCACTTTTCCAAGTGATGGTTTTAAAAATACATACAGTAGAGGGAGTGATATCAGCAAAATGTCAGGATTTAGAAGCTAAAAACTGTCTAAGAGAGAATCACTAAATAACAACAACAAAACCGAGTCACCTGAACTAAAGGATTACATCAACTAAGCAAATGCCAAACCAGGAAGAAGCAGTTTTCAAAATGGCCATAAAATATCATGACATTTTCACTCACCCTTTTCCTAGCTATCACCCAATGCAGTAGTAAGTTTTGCCTTGAGCCATAGCAACTGGGTGCTCTTTTCCCCCTTGGAATAGGAAGAAGCAGAGCAGATCTTATTTGCAAATAACTGGTAAGCCTGTTCTGGGCAGACTAAGGAATTTCCTACAGGACAGAAGCAAGGATATTATCCCACTTTGTATATCTAATATGGCAAACAAAATAAAAACAGGCACTGTTCACAAAACCTACAGAGTGACTACAGATATCAGGGACAAGTGATCTGTGCTAGAGAAGAAGATGGAAGAAAACTCTGGGAATTTAGAACCTTCAAGTCATCCACTTAAATGAGGTAATATAAACGACATGAAAAGGCCAAGGCATATCTGTTGAGAGAAATTCTCAGACCTTAATCTTTCACCTTGGGAAGATATCTAGGGTTAGATAAGTCCTTTCTAACCCTAGGAGTTATGAAGGAGTATCCTAGCATAGAGCCATTCTGTAAAGAACGGAAATGTTTGCTGTTCTTTTCTTTTCTCCTCCATCTTTTCATGCTTTGTCAACTCAAAGAAATCTCTGTCCAAATATTAGCTGAACATGAATGAGGTAAAGGAACAAAAACTTCAGAGATCACACTCAACAAATAATAGTGTCTGCTTCTAAAAAATTTTGAAAAATCTCAAAACAGAAGGATCATTACAACCATCAGATAAGGAAAATAAAAATAAACCAGGACAAAGGGGGAGAATCTGGTTTCCAGAGTCAGCGGAATGAAAAAATTAAATGCACAATTTTCAACCTAATTCATAAGACACACTAAAAAAATAGGAATAATTAAAGGGAATAAAATAAATGACAACACTTATTCCCAAAGAAGCCCTGACGTCTGAATTAAAGAAAACAAGTTTAAATCATTTTTTCTCACATAATTTAATAGAGTTAAAGGAAAACATGTACAAGGGATTTAAAGAAAATCTTGAAAATATTATATAATCAAATAAGATACAATGAAAGTGTAAAAAGAAACCAAAAATCAATTTTTGAGCTAAACTGAAACACTCAGCAGAGGGCTTCTCAGAAGATTTAGGCAGACTACAGAAAGAATTAATAAACTTGAAGAAAGGGGAATTGGAAATATTAAATGAGTAACACCAAAAATAAAGATCCTCAAGAACATGAGGGACACCATGTAGACCACATAAACAGAAAAGGAAAGGAATAGAATGATTGTTTGAGGAAATGATATCTGAAATATTGCCAAATATGAGAAAAGATATGAATCTGCAAATCCAAGAAGCTCAATGAACTACCAGTAGGACAAATCCAAAGAGATGAACACTGGGATATATTATAATCTGACTTTCAAAAGCCAAAGAAAAAGAGGGAATCCTGAAAACAACCAGAAGAAGCAACTTATCTATAACAGGCATCTTTAGATTATCAGCAAATTTCTCAAAAGGAATTTTTAAGGCCAGAAAGCATTGGGATTCCCCACTGAAACGACTAAAGAAAACGAAACAAAACAAAATAAAACAAAACAAAACAAAACAAAACATAACAAACTGTCTACTGAGAATTCTGTATCTGGAAGAAACAAGTTTTCTAAAATGAGAGAAACTAAGACTTTTTTTTTTTTTTTTTTTTACAGGAACTGGAAGAGTTCCTCATTAATGAGTTAACCTACGAGAAATGCTAAAGAAGTTTTTTAAATGAAACTAAAGGAGTCTAAACAGAAGTTAAAAATCATAAACAGACCTAAAATTCCTTGGAAATAGTAAAAACATAGGTAATTATAATGTTTAAATTATTTTTGAAAATTTTTCCAAATAAAAATTATAGATTTTAAAGATAGAAACAGTTCCATAATTTTAAATATTTTACTAATATTTAGATTTTATTTTCAATCCATTTTATTTATGTATTTGAATTTTTATAAGGACTGAACACTGGATATTTTATATGGCCCTGATTCACATCCTAAGGACAGAGGAACTCTATTTTAAAAATAAAACAGTATTTCCAGGAAAGAATTATCAGTGATGATCTTTGATTAGTACTTACCATTATCCCAGAGTTACTGTACCATGCTCCTATATTCCTAAGTTTTTTTTAAAAAGTCTATTAATTTGTATAAGTTGTGCAGTCTGCCTTCTTACCTACAATGAAAACTAAATATTTTTCTACATTCCTTTTTTGCTGTTAACATTTTATTTTTTCATATTTTCTTCAAATTGATTTTTTAAATTTATAATAATTTGTTCTTGAATATTTTAACATTTATATATATTATTGTTTAACAGCATTTGTTTAAAAAATTTGAATCTTTTGTAAAAGTGTAATAGTTACATAATCAGGAATAATTCTAAAACTATGAACACAAAATTTTGAATCTGATATTTCAGATATTAAAATAGTCATTTTTGCTACTTTATTAACTATTCTGTCAACATAAAATATTTCTGTAAATCAGAAACAATAAAATAATTTTATGACTTATTTTTTGTTCATGAAACTATTTATTCACTCTTAGAAGCAATCATTCATAATCAAGCAAACTTAAAGAAACCTCACAAGAGACCTCTCTACAAACAGATAAGTTAAATATAGGTTACATATTCTAACAGCCCCTCAGAGGGTTCATATGCGAATTCTTCCCTCTTTATAGAGGATTTGTGATTATTTTCATGTGTCAATTTAGCTTGGCCACAGTGCCCAGATATTTGATCAAACATTATTCCGAGAGTTTCTGTGAGACTTTTTGAATAAAATTAACATTTAAATTGTTATGCTAAGCACATCCTTTCTATAACATGGGTGGGCCTGCTTGAATCAGTTGAAGGCCTTAGTAGAACATTGGCTGATTCTTCCCAGCAAGAAAGAATTGTGCCAAGAGATGCTTTCAAATTTGAGTTGCAATACTGAATCTTCCCTTGATTCCTTATCACCTGTTTTGAAGGTTTTGGAGCCTCATAATCACATCAGGCAACTTTCTTCCAATCTGTCTTTGTGATAGGTCCCTAGCTATGGAAACAGATATAGATACAGAGATAGATAATAAAACAGAGTCAGAGATAGGTAGATATATAACTGTCATCCTATTGGCTCTTTTTCTGGAGGACCCTGACCATTATAAGGGTTATTTCAATTTCTTTTACCTTAGCCTTACTCTGAATTTATTATTCATTTTGATGCCTCCCTAATCTTAATTTTTTGACCTTGGAAAATCTCCTTGATCATATTCTTCTCCTCCACCTCTTTTCTTTCCTCCTTTATATCTTCTTCTCCTCCTTCTAGTCATTATGCTATTATGATTTCTCCCTACACATACATTTCCTTTCTATGTGCTATTATCTAAACAACTACCAATACTGCCTCTTCCCACCTTCCTGCCTTGTTGAGCACCAATCTGCCACCCCTTCATCTAGGCCTGCTGGGCTGTGATTGGAATTTATGGATTATGACAGTACAGTCACAAACTACCCCTTTGACATGTTTTTATTTATTTTTGTCTTTTTATTTGAACACTTCAGTCTACAAAAGAATTTTGTATTTGAAAAATTGTATATTAAAAATGGGAAAATTCACATTAATGGGGATTTTAAGCCTCTTTGGAAAACAGAATAGTCTAAAACAAGGTTTTCATGGCAACAAAACCTGGGTGGAATAGAAACTACCCCTTACGTGTGGAACATATGTTTTCCAGTTCATCTAACCTCGTCACCTTTTCCTTAGCTCACTCAATCTGTAAAAGTTAGCTGGGTTACTTTATCTCCCTGTGAGCATTTGATCTTAGGGCATACTTCAACAGCTGTCTCTGAGGAGTTTTTAAGAAAAAAATCTCATAATTACTGAAACTCTTATGATATCACTGAAATATTCATGCATGGATTATTCAAAAGGAGAAATCAATGGCACCCATTTCAAGCTGTAATGTTTGCTATATTTTTGTAAAGAGACACACTCAAACATATACACATACACACTTCAACAGTTTCATTACTTAATAGTTCCACTGCATTTACTTTTATGGTGTTTATGCTATTGCACATGTAAGATTATTGCATTTTCTCATCCTTTCTAAGAGTTATATGAAGTGTTAACTTTGGTCCGTGGTGATAAGCTGCACAATAAATTCAATTAGAATGCATTATTATTTAATTAATTTCTTGATGCACTTACTGACCTGACTTTAGCAATTTCTCTTCATTTGGATTTGCTAAGAACAGCTCTTTGTCATACCATTATTACTGAATGGTTGGCAACTTCTTGCTTCAAAATTTGTATTGTCTCTGCCCCTTGTTTTGAGAAGAAATCAGTGTATTGAGCCCCTGGAATTATTTGGCTAGATAACCATGCTTTATGGGCCTTCAGGTACCATTGCTCAACTCCACACCCACTTAGGTTTTTGAGTTTAAAATATGAATAATCAGGTTGGACTGTTAAGACAAACATTTCCTTAAATCATATTTTGTCAGGGAAGTTTCACAGGATTGCACCTTCTTTATGTAATGTTGGATTCTTTTCTATTGTTTTTGTTTTATTTTTATATCTTTTTGGAAATGCCTAGTTGATGGATCTTGGATCTCCTTAATTGAAGATACTGAATGTTATCCTCTAGACATTTCGAGAGAAAAAACAAAATAGTGTCAGTGCCTGTAAGTGATGACAATAAGAATAAATGCTGTTAATTGGTTTCAGGATAAATTGAATCAGTTCTGAAATGTTGTTATTGAAAGATATTGTGATTGCCTATTGTACAATCTTCAGAAAATAACTAATTTCCAATGCTTAAAACAAGCCAGACCCTGGAAAGGATCCCAATCTAAATTGGAGACTGTATAATAAATAAGATTTTAAGTGGCCCATTAAGTAAAATTGATGTCATTTTTAAAAGATAATTATTTTTATTTAATTTTCAGGAATTTTCCTCTCTGGTGCAAATGGAATTTCTTAAGCTTCTGATACTTCCTTTTTTTTTTTTTTCAGATATTATGGTTACTTTTTATCCTGTCTCCATTTTATTTATTTATTTATTTATTTATTTTTAAGATTTATTTTTTAGTGGTAGTTGGATATAATACCTTTATTTTACTTATTTGTTTTTTTATGTGGTGCTGAGGATGAAACCCAGGATCTCATATGTGGAGGACGAGCGCTCTACCACTGAGCCACAACCCCAGACCTATCTGTCTCCATTTTACTTCCCAAGGTTATTCTGTTCATTCAACAGCTAAGGACATATCTTAATTCAACATTTGTACCTTGAGGGGACTAGGTCTGTAAAAATTATTCAAAGTAAAGAAACTGCTAAGGGGTGTGCATATGTGCTTAGGTGTGTGCCTGTGCATAAGACAGAAGTAACAAAGAGCAACAAAGCTTCAACTATCATAATATGATGAATTATCTATCTATCTATCTATCTATATATATATATATATATATTTGTAGTTGCACACAGTGCCTTTATTTAATTTTTATGTGGTGCTGAGGATTGAATCCCAGCACCCCTCGCACATGCTAGGCGAGTGCTCTACCGCTGAGCCAGAACCCCAGCCCCTTGATGCGTTAGTTTTCTATTGCCGTGTGACTGACAGTTGACTGAAGGGTGCCCTCAGATCCTTGCCATGTGGGCCTCCATATCTAGCTGTTGGCTTTATCAGAGCTGGCAAGTGGGAAGGCCAGTGAGGTCCTAACAGATGTCACAGATTTATCGACGAATCTTGAAAGTATCATCCCATCCCGTCTGCTTTGCCTTATTCTGTTTGTTATGAGCAAGTCACGAGGTCTGGCCCACACTAGAGGGAGAGAGAACCCAAAAAAGGGTGTGAAGCCCAGAGACAGGGATCATTAGGAGCTACATCTGAGGCTGCCAGACAGGAGTGCTGTCAAAATTTATTTGCAACTAGAAGGTTTGGGAAATGCTGTAGCCTTTGAAAACAAAACAATTCAAAAATATTTATTTATTAATTGATTAAAAGGTTTTACTTGACAAGGCTGCTGACAGAAAAAGAAAAGAAAAAAGAAAAATTAACAAAGTACATGTCTTATACCTCCAAGAAGTCCATGGCCTAAATCATGGAGAGAGAGAGAGTGACAGATCTTTACATCATATCAGAGTGTTAGGAGAGACTCAGGGAACAAAGAGCAGAACCGCAGTCTTGCGGTCTTTCTGTGGTTCTTTTCTCTTCTTGGAGGTAGGGTGGCAAGGGTTCCAGGGGCCGGCAACACAGTGCAGAAGGAGCATTGAACTCTGAAGTCTTAAGAGGGAGAAAGGTTGTGGGGATGATAGGCAAAGCATGGGAGTGAATCATCATGATGTGCAACGAAATCCAAGTAAACACCAAGTCCAAGTATGCAGAATCACCAGAGCGTCAATTACAAAGAAGAACTTAGAGGGATGAGAAGGAACAGACAAGCCAAAGAATAGCCAGGAGTATGTGTCTGTGTGTGTGTGAGTGTATGCACACATGCATTGCACTGGGGTAGTAGACCCATTTGTAATAATGCCACAGGACTGGCACCATAACTTTTATGTAATGGCGAGTGGTGAGCCATTGCTGTAGTTTAAATGGCATCGTCATTGTCATGTGGGTATTTAGGTAAAGGATCAATATATCAAACATTTCCAAAATTTCTGCATTGTGCTATGATCTATAATGCTATCACTATTCCTCATTTCCCCCCATATTTTAAAAGAAATATAAAAAATCAAAATACTACACAATTATCTTTTACTTCCATAAAATGTCATGATTTCTCCTCTCCCTGGGTCACATCTTTGAGTTTGCCATTCTTTCCACATCAAATAACCTAGCTATCGTTTCTTGTTTGAAGAGGTAGCAAGCATATCACGAAGAAACAAAAAAAATAAGTGAGTTTAAATGTCCTGCTCAGGTTCATACTAACAAAGAGAATGTGATCTATTTTCTCATCTGAACAATGATGATAAACACTTGAAGGGTTGTGAAAACTGAGTTATACTTACACCCATCCCTAGATCCTAGAAAAAAGGGTAACTAATCTCTTTATTAATCTTTTAAGTTCCATATTGCAAAGCCTTCTCTGATTTATTTAGGCTACAATTCTCCCTCTTCTGAGCTCCCAGAACATATTCAAACTGAATTACATATTTGGCTCTTACTGTATACTTTCTTATTTGTTAATATTTTTGCATAAAATTTCTAAATATAAATTCTTAGAGTTTATTTTATTTATATTTTTATATTTCTATGTACTTATTCTTTGATGGATCTCTTGTCTTATATATAATATACTCACCCTTTTTGACTTTCTATACAGATAGCTGCATATACAGAGATAGAAAATAGATTAGTTTATACAAACATGGAGTACATCTTGCTCTAATTAGGATCTCAGTCTTGTAGTTGTACATAATGGAGATTAACTGTGGTGCATCCATATATGGACAATGGAAAGTTTTGTGAGAAACATTCAAAAACAACAACAAAAACCAATTTAGAATGGTTTAGGCAAGAAGATCACAAGTTTGAGGCACACCTATGGGCACCTGGTGAAATCCTGTCTCAGCATTAAACAATAATAAGAATAAGGGATATAACTCAGTGATAGAGCACCCCTGTTTTCAATCCCTGGTACTGCAAACAAAATCCTTAGGGTATCTTAATAAATAAATTTCAATACATACACATACACATTACTTAATGTATATTAATACATTATGTTATGCACATATTCACCATTACTTAAAAAGCAAATGAATATCTTTGGAAAAACTAAACTTGTGAACTCTAAAAAGTAGCAAAATAATTCTAGTAGCTAATTAACAATAACCGATGGAATGCTTCTGTGATAGATGCTGTCAAATATTCTTTACTGCATGTCTTTTTCCTCCCCTAAAATTTAACCATAAAACATTACAAATATATACAGTAGGAGACAGACTACTATAGAGAACTGCCCAGGATTAGTGTTCCAGCTTCAGCAATTAATTCAAGGCCTAATTTGTTTTGTCTATCTATCCACTGATTCCTTCCTCAATATTATTTTAAAAGAAATCTTAGACATCATACTATTATATCTATAATATATTTGTATGTGTCCAAAAGATAATTTGGAAAAGAATCAGAAAAGAATTATAAAAGAGGAGCTCAAACTATTCCTATTTGCTAATGACATGATTCCATATTTATAACACCCAAAAATCTTTGCCAAAAAGTTTCTTGAATTCATAAACAACATCAGCAAAGAAGCAGGATATAAAATCAAGACACATAAATCAATTGTGTTCCTATACACCAATGACCAAAGAGCTGAAAGAGAAATCAGGAAAACTATTCCATTCACAATAGTCTCAAAAAATAAATAAATAGAATACTTGAGAATCAATCTAATGAAAGATATGAAAAACCTCTAACCTCCATAACTACAGAACAATAAAGAAAAAAGTTAAACACTTCTTTAAAAGATGGAAAGACCTCCCATGTTCTTGGACTGGCATAATTAACATTGTCAAAATGACCATACTACCAAAAGTGCCATAAAAATTTAATGCAATTTTTATGAAAATTCCAATAATGCTCTTCATAGAACTAGAAAAACAGTCATGAAATTCATTTGGAAAAATAAGAGGCCCAGAATGACTAAAGCAAGACTTAGCAAGAAAAGTGAAGTAAGTGGCATCACAATACCAGACCAAATTATACTACAGAGTTATGGTAAAATTAAAAAAAAAAAAAAAAGAATGGCATGATGGTATTAGGACAAAAATAGAATTGAACATTAATGGAAAATAATAGAAGACATAGAGACAAAGCCATATAAATACAGTTATCTCCTCCTAGACAAAGGCACCATAAACATACAATGAAGAAATGATAGCCTCTTCAACAAATAGTGCGGGGGAAAACTGGAAATCTATATGTAGTTGAATAAACTAAATGCTATCTCTCATCCTGCACAAAGCTCAACTCAAAGTGGATCAAGAACCTTGGCATTAGACTAGAGACCCTGCACCTACTAGAAGAAAAAGTAAGCCCAACTTTCCATCACATCTGCTCAGCAACAGACTTCCTCAACAAGACTTCTGAAGCACAACAAGTAAAACTGAAAATCAATAAATGGGATGGCATCGAACTGAAAGCTTTTTCCACAGCAAAGGAAACAATATGGACAGAGAGCCTACAGAATGGATTCCTTTGCACCTCAGATGGAGCATTCACTAATCTTCAGGTTATACAAAGAACTCAAAAAACTTAACAACACCCACAAGTAACCCAATCAATAAATGGGCAAAGGTACTGAACAGGTACTTCACAGAAGAAGAAATATGAATGGTCAAAAATATATGAAAAAATATTAAACCTCTCTAGCAATTAGAAAAATGCAAATTAAACCAAAACTGAGATTTCATCTCACCCCAGTTAGAATGGCAGTGATCAAGAATATAAGTAACAATAAATGTTGGCGAGGATGTGAAAAAAGATTTTTCTCATACCTTGCTGGTGGGACTACAAACTGGTGCAATCACTCTGGAAAGCAGTATGAATATTCCTTAGAAAACTTGGAATAGAACCACCCTTTGACCCAGTTATCCCACTCTTTAGCTTATACCCAAAGGACTTAAAAATCAGCATACTACAGTGATGCTGCCACAACAGTGTACATAGCAGCTCAATTTACAAATAGCCAAATTTGGGAACCAACCTTCAATGGACCAATGGATAAAGAAAATGTGGTATATAAACACAATGGAATATTACTCATCAATAAAGAAGAATAAAATTATGGCATTTTCAGGTAAATGTATGGAACTGGAGAATATCATGCTAAATGAAATAAGCCACTCTTAACAAAGCAAAGGCCGAATGTTCTCTCTGATATGTAGATGTTAACCCATAACAAGGGAGGGTGGGAAGAGAAAGTATAGAATTTCATTGGAATAGACAAAGGGAAGTGAAGGGGAGTGAGGGGTGATGGGAATAGGAAAAACAGTAGAATGAATATGATGTAACTTCCTTATGCTCATATATGAATACACATGAGTGTAACTCCACCTCATGTTCAACACAAGAATGGGATCAAAATTGTAATGGGTTGCATCATGTATGCATAATATGTCAGAATACATTGTTTTGTCATGTATTTCAAAAACAACAACAATAAAGAATCTGAATTTCAACTGTAAAGAAAAAAAGAAAAGAAAGCCACAATGCCATTCTCAGACTTAAACAAACCAGTTTGTAGATTTTAGATACATAGCTGGATACTTACCTTGTTTATTTTACATCTATGTAAGTACATATTATATTCTATAACATAATATTATACCAACATTAATGTGATATACACATGGTTATTTTGTGTAAGGCATTTTAAAAGCACTTTTATACATATAAATTGGTCTGTTATTCTCTTATCTTTCACTCTCTGAGGAATTAAATATAAATTAACTAATATATCCTATGAGGTAATGATAGTTTGAAACCAATGTTAGTACCAAATGCTATTTTCCATCTAATAATAATTCTATTCTTAAATTCAATGAATGCAACTGGAGCACTGAAAGGTATTTACTATGAAGTTTTGTTTTCTGTAATTTTAACCATTTTTAATGGTGCATTATCATTTTATAGGTAAGTGGGATTCATATCTGTATATGTATGTAAGATAATTTGTACAATCTCCTTCCCCAGTTATAATACCTAGAGGCAGGTATTATTTATCATTTTTATAGATGACTAAACCAAGGATTGAAGAAGGGAAGAGGGTCAACACTTCTCCCATGATTTTGTACCTCTGTTCTTCCATCAGAAACAGGAGGCTTGTCTAAGTGAGTCGGATTGCAAGGAGCAGGCTCATGTTCTGCAGAGTTAGGTTGGGCCAGGGAAAAAGAGGAATAAAGGACTCTGAGCTGAAGACAGTTGGTTTGTAGCTCCTCCTGAAATCACAGCACACAGTTTCCTGGGTGTTCTGTATAATGTGATCTGGCTCACCAGCATGGGTGGTGGTCCTGAAATAAGCATTATGCATTTGGTTGAGGTGCTCACATAACATTTTTTCATCTAATTTAAGATTGCAATTATAACAAGAATCAGATACCACTGAAATAAGAAAATGCTTCCAAGGATTAGATGCATGCAGGATTGAGAGTGATGAAACCCATAATACTCCAAGTTTCAGATGATAGGAGACTTAGACACTCAAAAAGAAACACAATGAGGTAGTATTGTTGGGCAGATGCTATTGGAAAACACTCATATCATTGTCCACAAATAGTATTTGTTGAATTTACATATACAGCAATATCACATACTACCTTCTTGACTTTTTTGATGTGTTTGTTTCAGGGAGAGCTGGGCAGTGGGAGCAAAACAGACAAACAAGTAAATGTAAAACAAAACAATGTAAATCATGCAACTTCCAGAGATCTGGGCTCATAAACATCATCTATTTGTAAGTTGCAATTTTCTCTTGCTTATCTGCCACTTCAAAATGACCATAGTGATACCTCCTTCACAGGCTTATATGTATTTAATGACATGGATTGTGTACAACACCTGGCACAATGTGGGTACAGATCCCTTGTTGGGTAAGCTTTGTCCTCACTTCTTCTCCCTGTGACCTTTTGTGTCTGTGACTTTTGTATTATCCAAATTATGAACTTCTGAGAGCAGCTCAACTGACATGGAAACCCAGTAAGCTCAGGGGAGTCAGGAGGTGGAGGCCGCATCATCGATCTTATTGGGTGGTGGGTAATATGAAAGAAACCGTGCTAATAGCATCTCAAATTAGGATGCAGAACACCCCAGCTTCCATGAAAATGTGAACCCCAGTGCTGGCTCATTTAGTGAGACGAGGATGGGTGGAAGTAGTGAGGTTTTCTATGGTCATTTGTTAAAATGACTTTTTAATGATGGCACAAACTGTTTTCCCATCTTAGGTACACAGCAGAAATGGAAGCATAAATAAATCACATTCTTGAGCTTCTGGCCCAAAACAAGTGAAAGAATTAGAAGACTTAAAAATTTTGAAGAATAAAAAGAAAATTTACATTTAAATATGCTCACTGATGTTCGATTTGCATTTAATTATTTTAACTAAAGAACAAAGATTTCCACAGGTCAGAAATTACCTTTTAATGCATACAAAATTCCATTTTTCTAATAATCACAATTTTAAAAAAACAAATTAGTTATTCATGTAAGATTGGTTTAATATATTCCAAAACGACTTTCTGCGAGTTCCTAAAAGTTTTAGGGGATAAACAAGAGCAACTTAGGCTTCTCTGTTATTGTTAAGGTATGTGAGATCATTTAATAAAATTTCACAAATAAAAATTGCTTATATAAGGTAGATATTGCTGAAGCAATCTCTCTATTTCTGCCACATTGAGGAAAGAATGGTGCCCTTGTCTGTCTGCCTTCATGAACAGCTTGACTGACTCAGATTCAAGATTCACGTTGTGTTTCCTCAGTAATGCTATGAGCCTCAGTCACACTACCCCGATTAGAGCAATGGCACCAACCTTATCTTCTCCCTCCTTTTTATTCTCTACGGTGCTTGGCAGTAACCCAAAATTGTTTTCAATGGTATTTTAGTGCTACTGAGATTTTAATTTATCTAGGGAGAGAGAGATTTGGGCTGATCGTGATGGTGTCTTTATCTTTGTGTGGTTTTGCCTTGGCAACAGATGCAGGATCTTGATGAGAACACACCTGGGATTACCAAGGTAGAAAATCAAGGATACTTGCACTTACTGAAGTCAGAGCCACATTCTACATCTTCCCATAGTCCTTGATATTTGCCAGTTAATAATGAAAAACATAATACTTATGGCAAAAGAATATTTTTTAGAAACTATTTGATTCCTTCATCCCCAAGATTTTTTCCCCTGAAAAATGGTAATATTCTTATATAACTCAAAACATGCCACTGGTATTGTCATTTGGGCTTATAGAAAAAAATCAAAATAGTTGACAATAGACCAATAGACGGTGTATTTCAGTTGATTTCTCTTTTTCTGATGACCTATGAAACACCAACTCATGTCAACAGGATTTGATTGGAAGGTGGGAGTGCACACATACCAAATTATTTTAGATGGAAATTGCCAAGATCAACATAAATTGGAAAAAAAATCTGACTACACATGCATTCTTTTGAGAATCAGAGAAGTGAGTATGTGAAAACATTCTCAGTATTCTTCAAGTTTGTGTTTTCTAGTAGTTGATTCTCTTACTTTTTTAGCAGTATACAGAGAAGAACTTTGCTAACAAAACCACATACATTTTTAACAAATCTTAAGACAGGAAGTCAATATTTTCCACTAATCCAAGGAAGCATATACTTACAAAAGCCACTGAATTAAGGAGTATGGCTGGCTTTAAAATATCCAGAGGCATGAAGCTATTCTGGATATCTTACCTTTCATAGGATCAGACAGATTCCTTGCTTTGGCAAACATCTTCATCCCATCCCCTGCCTCAGGGGGCCGAACCTGAGAAAGAAAGAATATACCGTCAGCTAAGCCATATCATTTAGGGTCCACGATGTGGTCTGACTAAAATAAAGAGGATGATGTGTTCATGCGTTTTTTAGTTGGTTAGAATTATTTATGAAGAGGAGTTTGAGAATAGTTTTCAATCATGACAGAAATCTTACACTAACAGCTCATTCTTCTACTATGACTATTTGAAGAACAGTGCCAAACAAAGTAAAGTCTCAGCAGCACTATTCTTAGTCACTGGAGTCAAAGATCAGAGGAGGATGAACTTCCCAAAATAACTGATTAGGATCCAGGATGCTGCAACCTTAGTGAAGGTGGCCTTTCCATCTTCAAGCCTATAATGGAGAATCTCTGTGTTAGTCAACTTTGAGTTTCTGTGACCAAAACACCTGACAAGGACAGCTTAGAGAAGGAAACATTGATTTTGGCTCTTGGTTTTCAGAGGAATCAGTGTATGTTCAGCAGGCTCCAAGGCAGAAACATGGCAGAAGGGTATGACAGGAAAGTTTCCCAGTTCATGATACCTGGGAAGCAAAGGGAAAGAGACAAGAAGGGGACAGAGAAAAATATGGTTCCCAAGACTCCCAGTGACTTAATTCCTCCATACGAGATGCACCTGCCTACAATTACCACTCAGCAGTTCATTGGAATTATTAATCCATCAATGAAGCCACAGCTATCCTCACCTCTGAACCTTGCTTAATTGGGGTCCAGACTTTCAACATATCAGTTTTGGAAGGAACATTTTAGATCCAAACCATAGCAATCTTCTTCTTCAGAAGGAGCCCAGTCTTCTTTAGGGCTCAGTTGATTAAGTCATGTCAACCCAGAATAATCTTCCTTTCTTGATATCATCTATGCCACATAACTTCTTCATGGGCATGAGTGTCATGTTCACAAACCCTGGGAATTATAAAAATGTGTATTTCTGGGGCTGGAATCCTGGAAATTACTTTAGGACATTACTTACCTCAGAAGGGACATGTGTGATTGGTGCAAAATTTTTGAGACTCTATTGATTATGTCAAAAATATTAATGGTTTCCAAAGACATTAAGAGAAGTTGTGAACAAAGGGAAGGAAGAAGCATACCAAGATATTTCAGTTGAGCTAAAATCAAACAATCAGTTTCATGAAAGTGAGAGTCAGCAGAGTTATATAGAGTAGAATTGAATGAACGTTATAGTAGCTGTTGAGGATGATTAAAACAGAGATTTACTGTCTGGCTGCTGGTAGTGTGTAGGTCTCACCTCCCCCTCTGATCCTTGTGTCTCATATCTGGGAAAACTTCTGAGAAAGCTTGGCATTCCCCTCCCAGCTTTGCAGCCAGTGAAAGATTTAAACCATGAAAACCTCAAAGCCTCAATTACCTAAGAATTCTTAAATTAACCTAAATAATCACCCAGTCCCTCTCCTTTGCTGGCTCTTAAGCCATTGCACATTGCTGGAGAGTCTAGCTTCTCTCATGTTAATAATGCCTTAAAAATTGCTTTATTTAGAGTTAATGCACAACATGCAATACAAAGTTAATACTCATGATTGGTCATCTGCTTTAGATAGATATTTTATTCTCAAACAGACATTACCAAAAATGTATGCGAAATACAGGGTTCCACCAGACCCAGGATAACAAGATTCTATGCCTCTGACCACATGGGAAAAATGATAGACTGCTATGTTAACACCAACAGGTCCTGTTTGTACTCCAGCTTGATGCCTGAGACCTATTAATTATGAATGGTCATCAGAGACTCACAACCCAATACCCAAGTTTCATTTGACCCTGGATGAGGAGATCTCCACCAAACAAAAAGAGCATCACTCTCCTTGAAAGAGAAGGAACATTATAAGAGGGCCCTGAGATACTCAACCTCCAGTGACTTGGGGAGATATAAAATCCTTAACAACCTCAGCTCAACAGCTGCTGGCTCAAAGGGGTTAAAATACACTCTGGAAAATTTGGTTACTGCTTTGTTTGCTAACCTTACACAAAACTCTGTAAATGTTTTGATCCTTATGACAATGTTGTTCTGATGTTGTACCCCAGCTATGGGAAATCCAGAAAAAAAAAATGACTCCTTATTCATAAGTGGGTGTTTACTGATCCTGGGATTATAATGTTATGCTTGTTACTGTCAATGTTTACCCTATTTTTGCCTCTTCCAATATTAAAGAGAAAACAAATGTTATTCATCCAAAATGCCATACAAAAGAGAAAAGGGGTGCTATAGGGATTCTGACAGTGGAAAAATACAGGGAAGCATTCCTCTGGGGAGCAAACCTCCAGGGGGTAACAGACACTCTGTTTCCCACTCTTAGAATGCCCTGTGGTCTCTCCTAGGAACTACTAAGCTAACTAATACGTGTGTAATTCCTGGATGCTGGGAAAACTTCTATGCAAAGACACAGAATGCCTAGCTGCTGTGGCAATGCCCTGCATGAGGAGGCTCTGTGCTAGAGTCTTATCAGCCTTGACCTTGATCTTAGGCACATACTCCTGGGAATAAAGGAACTCTCTTGATAGACAACCACAGTGTTTGACTGAGCCTAAACCTGACCACATAACAGTAACTTTATACAATGGACTTTCTTGAGAGCTACACAAAGCTCCTAACATTGCACATTGCAATTTAATATGTAACTGAGGAATAAGCTGCATAATGTTGCTAAGTTTGTAACCTACCTAGTAATGAACAATATGTACTAATGATGCCAATGACCTAAAGTAGCCTATAGACAGAAATAAAGCTGGCAGCTTGGGCATTCTGCAATTCTGCCATCTTTCCTGCCTCAGCATCTTGTCTCTGTGTCTCTTTTTATTTTCTTTACAAGGGAGGCCTTCCCTGCTGTCTCTAGAAACCTTAATTATGTAAGTAAGTCCTTTTTCATAGCCTATTGGTGTATATGTCCTAGGATCAGATGAACTTTAGATGATGATGCATTTGCAGGAGGACTATGCCACATACATACGCACATGACATTGATGCAATCAACACCTACATGTTAGAAAATTCTTCAGTTTAATTCTTGGGGCCCATGATTAGCTTCCTTCTGCCTAGCAAATTCTTCTTTCATCCTTGCTTCACTTTATAACCCCACAACACGAAGATTATCCATCATATATAAAACTCTGCCTAGGAAATCAAACCTGTAATGCAAATTAATATTAACAAATAGTATGATTTTTAATTGTATTTAACTAGTTGAGTTTTAAAATAAGATTATCTAGTTGAAATAAATATAGCCATATTCACAGAGTACTGGTGGACATTCAAAAAATTGTAGATGTTCTGGAATATAATTTAAAATATACATTAAAAGCCCAAATGTGCATGACACGTGTTTTCAGATACCTCAAATCTATTGATTTAAAGTGAAGTGATAATAAAAAATGCAATGATATTGAAAATGGTATGATGTGGACTAAATAATTTATTTATGTAGTTATATATTTATTAACCAGAATGCTAATGTGGCTAATACAAGTAAACAGAGAATAGAGGAGTTCTGCATTACCTTGATCTCCTGTTCAGAATGGAGATATGATCAATTTGACTGGACCACAGGGTGCCCAGATTTCTGATGAAACATTATTTCTGGTTGTGTCTGTGGGAATACTTTCAAGAGAGATTAGCATTTGAGTCTTGAGCTAAGTAAAACAGATAACCTCCTATTTCAGTGAGCTTTGCATCTCTGTAGCCAAAAGACCTGACAAGAACTCTTTAGCAGAGGTGGAGAAGTTACATTTTGGTTCAGTTTCAGAGAATCAGTCCATGGTCAGTGTTATGGTTTAGATATTTGGAGCCCCCAAAAAGCTCATTGTGAGACAATGCAAAAAAACATTAGAGGCGAAATCATTGGTTATGAAAGCTTTAACTGAATCAGTGCATTAATCCCCTAACAGGAATTAACTGGGTAGTAACTCTCAGTAGATAGGGTAGGGTTGAATGAGGTGGGTCATGGAAGGGGGGCATGCCTTAGGGTACATATTTTGTCCTTGGTGATTGGAGCTCGATCTCTCTGCTTTCTGGTGGGAGTCCTGAGATGCTTTCCTCAACTACACCCTTCTACCATTATGTTCTATCTCATCTCAAGCCCCAAGTAATGAAATTGACAATCTATGGACAGAGACCTCTGAATCCTTGAAAAGTTTTCCTAAGGAAACTTTTCTTCTTCTGAAATTGTTTTTATCAGGTCTTTCAGTCACGGCAGTTAAAAAAAAAAAAAAAATATATATATATATATATATATATATATATATATATATATATATATATATATATATAAAACAGTCAGTTTTAGTAAGGCTGAATATCATGGCAAAACAGCATAATGTAGAAAAGCAGATCAGTTTACAACAGCCAACAAGCAGAGAGAGTTCAGTTCATCAGAGACAAAACATAAACCCTAAAGACATCCCTGCAGTGGTCTACTTCCTCCAGTTGCACCCTTCCTGCTTACAGTTACCACAATTAATCTAAACTAATCAAACTAAATTGATCAACTGATTGGGTTAAAGCTCTTATAAGCTGATCATTTCACCTCTGAACATTCTTACATTGTTCCACAGATGACCTTTTTGGGGAAAATTCATATCAAAACCACAACACCTCCTCAATGTAATTGAGTAGTATTTAAACTCTAAAGTGTTATATATATATATATATATATATATATATATATATATATATATATATAAATAAATATATATATATGTATATAAAGAGAGAGAGAGAGAGAGAGAGAGAGAGAGAGAGAGAGAGAATGAATTTGCTGTCTGCTTAACTAGGCTGCCAGTCTCCTGCCCTCAGTTCTTCAGATTTTTAGCACTTTAGATAGGAATGAAATCCTGGCTCTCAGACATTTGAATCACATCAACAAACTTTCTGTATCTGCAGATTGTGAAACTTCTGAGTATCCATAATCATGTAAGCCAGTTTATTATATACACATGATTATTTGATATGATTGGTTCTGTTTTTCTGGAGAACCTCTTACTATCTGTAGCTTTCCTCCAAATACTCATACTTATGGAAAATATTAAAGTAAGCATATTATCAGGAAATACCTTTAATTATTAAATGTAAATATTTTAAAATGCATTAATCAGTCAAATGTTACTTTATTTAATTAATGTGTATGAAACCAAAAAAAAGGTAATTACCTTGTTCTATTTCTACATCATAGAGTTATACTTGATTAAAATTATGTTGACAGTGTGATATATTATAAAGTAAAAATGTAATTTATATTATCTTATGTTTATGTATTTAGACTCATTCTACTCCAAAGAAATTTTTTGAAAATGGAAATATTCTAGATCTGAACTTTCCAATAAAGTAGGCACTAGCTAGGTGAGATTAAGCACATAATTGTGACTCTAATGACTAAGATATTGAAATATTGATGTCATTTAATTTTAATTTAGGTATAATGGTAATATATGGCTAATGACTATAATTTTAAATGGAGAAGATCTAGGATATATAGTGTGTAAGAGTGTGTGTGTGTTTTCCATATTCACTTAGTGAATAATTATTTCCTATTATTTACCTTATGCCTCCCACTATACTAAGTATCCTGTTTTTCCAGAAAAAAACAAATCTGCACCAACTTGTTGACACTAAATGATTCGTGGTTATGACATTTATTTTACATATTTCTGTTCTGCTTAGTTCCACTCTACATTTTATAAATTAGTGGCTCTCATTATGTGCTTTCACAGACTCTTCTCCAAGACATATTTACAGGCCTGTAAAGTCAAAAGTATTTTCATAATAAAAAGAGGTGTGAGTGTCTTCACTGTGCTGAACTTTGCATTGAAAGTATAAAGTAATTGTAGGTAAAGCTGCTAGGTCTTAGCACAAATCAAGGTGGTAGCAGAAACTCCACACTAGTTAGCATTCTGTTCTTCACTATCATTGTACTGACAGTACAAATTCGGATGTTTCATTTAATATTCTTGATGAAGAGGTCAAGTATAAATTTAATGAAATAATTATGACTCAGTATTGCATACAATTTTAATGTTTTGTGTAAAATAATCAGAAAGATCTATGCAATATTTCTGTTGCACATGGAAAAATAATGGATGCCTTAAGGGAAAGTGTTTATGTGAGAGACTTTCCAAGTCAATCTGCTCCTTGTTCTGTGGAACTTGACTTTGACTGTAAAGAATGATTGAAAGATAGACTGGTTATTCAGGAGATTTGTCAGACATTTTGATAAAAATGAATGAAGTGAACCTGTGACCTCAAGGAAATTATCTGAAAGTAATTTTTTTTTTATTTTTTTATTGGTTGTTCAAAACCCTACAAAGCTCTTGACATATCATATTTCATACATTAGCATACATTAGCTTCAAGTGAGTTATGAACTCCCTTTTTTACCCCAAGTACAGATTGCAGAATCACATGGGTTACACATCCACATTTTTACATAATACCATAATAGTAACTGTTGTATTCTGCTACCTTTCCTATCCTCTACTATCCCCCCTCCCCTCCCCTCCCATCTTCTCTCTCTACCCCTTCTACTGTAATTCATTTCTCACCTTGTTTATTTTCCCATTCCACTTACAACCTCTTATATGTAATTTAGTATAACAATGAGGGTCTCCCTCCGTTTCCATGCAATTCCCCTTTTCTCTCCCTTTCCCTCCCACCTCATGTCTCTGTTTAATGTTAATCTTTTCTTCCTGCTCTTCCTCCCTGCTTTATTCTTAGTTGCTCTCATTATATCAAAGATGACATTTGGTATTTGTTTTTTAGGGATTGGCTAGCTTCACTAAGCATAATCTGCTCTAGTGCCATCCATTTCCCTGCAAATTCCAAGATTTTGTCATTTTTTAGTGCTGCGTAATACTCCATGGTGTATAGATGCCACATTTTTTTAATCCATTCATCCATTGAAGGGCATCTGGGTTGGTTCCACAATCTAGCTATTGTAAATTGTGCTGCTATGAACATCGATGTGACAGTATCCCTGTAATACGCTCTTTTAAGGTCTTCAGGGAATAGTCCGAGAAGGGCAATAGCTGGGTCAAATGGTGGTTCCATTCCCAGCTTTCCCAGGAATCTCCATACTGCTTTCCAAATTGGCCGCACCAATTTGCAGCCCCACCAGCAATGTACAAGAGAACCCTTTTCCCCACATCCTCACCAGCACTTGTTGTTGTTTGATTTCATAATGGCTGCCAATCTTACTGGAGTGAGATGGTATCTTAGGGTGGTTTTGATTTGCATTTCTCTGACTGCTAGAGATGATGAGCATTTTTTCATGTACTTGTTGATTGATTGTATGTCCTCCTCTGAGAAGTTTCTGTTCAGGTCCTTGGCCCATTTGTTGATTGGGTTATTTGTTATCTTATTGTCTAATTTTTTGAGTTCTTTGTATATTCTGGATATTAGGGCTCTATCTGATGTGTGAGGAGTAAATATTTGTTCCCATGATGTAGGCTCCCTATTTACTTCTCTTATTGTTTCTCTTGCTGTGAAAAAACTTTTTAGTTTAAGTAAGTCCCATTTGTTGATTCTTGCTATTAACTCTTGTGCTATGGGTGTCCTATTAAGGAATTTGGAGCCCGACCCCACTATATGTAGATCGTAGCGAACTCTTTCTTCTATCAGACGCAGAGTCTCTGATTTGATATCAAGGTCTTTGATCCATTTTGAGTTAACTTTTGTGCATGGTGAGAGGAGGGGGTTCAGTTTCATTTTGTTGCATATGGATTTCCAGTTTTCCCAACACCATTTGTTGAAAATGCTATCCTTCCTCCATTGCATGTTTTTAGCCCCTTTATCAAATATAAGATAGTTGTAACTTTGTGGATTGGTCTCTGTGTCCTCTATTCTGTACCATTGGTCCACCCGCCTGTTTTGGTACCAGTACCATGCTGTCTTTGTTACTATTGCTCTGTAATATAGTTTGAAATCTGGTATCGCTATACCGCCTGATTCGCACTTCCTGCTTAGAATTGCTTTTGCTATTCTGGGTCTTTTATTTTTCCATATGAATTTCATGATTGCTTTATCTATTTCTACAAGCAATGCCTTTGGGATTTTGATTGGCATTGCATTAAACCTATATAGAACTTTTGATAATATCGCCATTTTGATGATGTTAGTTCTGCCTATCCATGAACAGGGTATATGTTTCCATCTTCTAAGATCTTCTTCTACTTCTCTCTTTAGGGTTCTGTAGTTTTCATTGTATAAATCTTTCACCTCTTTTGTTAGGTTGATTCCCAAGTATTTTATTTTTTTTGAGGATTTTGTGAATGGAGTGGTTTTCCTCATTTCCATTTCAGAAGTTTTGTTGCTGATATACAGGAATGCCTTTGATTTATGCGTGTTGATTTTATATCCTGCTACTTTGCTGAATTCATTTATTAGTTCTAGTAGTTTTTTTGTAGACCCTTTTGGGTCTTCTAGGTATAAAATCATGTCATCCGCAAATAATGATAATTTAAGTTCTTCTTTTCCAATTTTTATGCCTTTAATTTCTTTTGTCTGTCTAATTGCTCTGGCCAGTGTTTCGAGAACTATATTGAATAGAAGTGGTGATAGAGGGCATCCCTGTCTTGTTCCAGATTTTAGAGGGAATGCCTTCAATTTTTCTCCATTCAGAATGATGCTAGCCTGAGGCTTAGCATAGATAGCTTTTACAATGTCAAGGTAATTTCCTGTTATCCCTAGTTTTTCTAATGTTTTGAACATAAAGGGATGCTGTATTTTGTCGAATGCTTTTTCTGCGTCTATCGAGATGATCATATGGTTCTTATCTTTAAGTCTTTTGATGTGGTGAATAACATTTATTGATTTCCGTATATTGAACCATCCTTGCATCCCAGGGATGAATCCTACTTGATCATGGTGCACAATTTTTTTGATGTGCCTTTGTATCCGATTCGCCAGAATTTTATTGAGGATTTTTGCATCTAGGTTCATCAGGGATATTGGTCTGTAATTTTCTTTCTTTGAGGTGTCTTTGTCTGGTTTCGGAATCAACGTGATGTTGGCCTCATAGAATGAATTTGGAAGAGCTCCCTCTTTTTCTATTTCCTGAAATAACTTGAAAAGTATTGGTATTAATTCTTCTTTAAAAGTTTTGTAAAACTCCGCTGTATACCCATCCGGTCCTGGGCTTTTCTTGGTGGGTAGTCTCTTGATTGCTTCTTCAATTTCCTCCATTGATATTGGTCTGTTCAAATTGTGTGTATCCTCCTGACTCAGTCTGGGCAAATCATATGTCTTAAGAAATTTATCGATGTCTTCACTATCTTCTATTTTATTGGAATATAGGTTTTCAAAATAATTTCTAATTGTCTTCTGTATTTCTGTAGCATCTGTTGTGATATTGCCTTTTTCATCCCGTATGTTAGTAATTTGAGTTCTCTCTCTTCTTCTCTTCGTTAGCATGACTAAGGGTCTGTCAATCTTGTTTATTTTTTCGAAGAACCAACTTTTAGTTTTGTTGATTTTTTCTATAGTTTCTTTTGTTTCAATATCGTTGATTTCCGCTCTGATTTTAATTATTTCTTGCCTTCTGCTGCATTTGCTGTTGTTTTGTTCTTCCTTTTCCAGGGCTTTGAGATGAAGTGTAAGCTCATTTATTTATTGGTTTTTCTTATTTTTGAGGAATGACCTCCAGGCGATGAATTTCCCTCTTAAAACTGCTTTCATTGTGTCCCATAGATTCCGATAAGTTGTGTCTGTATTTTCATTTATCTCTAAGAATTTTTTGATTTCCTCCTTTATGTCTTCTGTAACCCATTGATCATTCAGTAACATATTGTTCATTTTCCATGTGATATAGGATTTTCCCATCCTTCTTTTATCATTGATTTCCAGTTTCATTCCATTATGATCAGATAAAATGCATGGTATTATCTCCACCCCTTTATATTTACTGAGGTTTGCCCTATGGCATAATATATGGTCTATTTTTGAGAAGGATCCATGTGCTGCTGAGAAAAAAGTATATCCACTTGATGATGGTTGATATATTCTATATACGTCAGTTAAGTCTAGGTTATTGATTGTGTTATTTAGATCTATAGTTTCTTTATTCAACTTTTGTTTGGAGGATCTGTCCAATGGTGAGAGAGGTGTGTTGAAGTCACCCATAATTATTGTATTGTGGTCTATTTGATTCTTGAACTTGAGGAGAATTTGTTTTATGAACGTCGCAGCACCATTATTTGGTGCATAAATATTGATAATTGTTATGTCTTGTTGGTGAATGGTTCCTTTTAACAGTATATAATGGCCTTCCTTATCCCTTTGGATTAACTTAGTCTTGAAGTCGATTTTGTTCGATATGAGGATGGCCACACCTGCTTGTTTGCGAGGACCGTGTGCATGGTATATTTTTTCCCAACCTTTCACCTTCAGCCTGTGTATGTCTTTTCCTGTCAGATGTGTCTCCTGGAGGCAGCATATTGTTGGATTTGTTTTTTTAATCCATGTTACCAGTCTATGTCGCTTTATTGGAGAGTTTAAACCATTAATGTTTAGAGTTACTATTGCTATATGGTTTGTACTTCCATCCATGTTTGATTATTTGTCTCTCTCTTTTTTTTTTTTTAAATTTAGTTTATTTCTCCATGATTAGCTTTCCCCCCTCCGTCAGTCTTTACTGGGGCACTTCCCACTGTTGGCTTTGGTTATTGTTTCTCATTTCTTCCACTCCTGATTCCCCGTGCAAGAGCTGGGCGGGCGGGGCCTTTAGCAGCGCCCGGCAGGCGGGGACTGTCCACACGAGCGCAGGGTTGGGGGTTGGGGTGGTTGTTTCCAGTGCCGAACCGCCAAAGGCGGCTCACAGAGCTGGGAAGGCAGGACTCAGCCTTCTGTATGCTCGCTGCAATGTGTGAGCAGCGGTTTTTTGGCTGAGCCGGCGGGACTGCGCCCCAGTGGGAGCTGTTTACACGAGCGCGGCGGGGCAGGGGTGGGGGGTGGGGGTCGTTGTTCACAGCGCCGAGCCGGCGGGGGGTGGGGGTGATCGGAGGGGGTGGTCGTTTGCAGCGCCGAACCGCCTCTGCGCTAGGCCGGCTGGGGCCCAAGCAGGCTGTGACCGTTTGTAAGTACGCTGCAAAGTGTGGGCAGCAGCGGGAGTTCAGCGTTGGCCGTGAGTTCCTGCTGAGTTTCACTCGCTGAGATTCACTCGTCTGGGACAAAGTGACCCCTCTAATAGACTTACTAATTCCCGGCAGGTCTCCTTTCAGCGGAATTTTGCTAGAAGTCCCTCAGCAGGCCATATGCAGGTGAATTAATGGTCCTCTCTGCTCCGGTTCCTGCGGAGGCATTGAAAGTGCTGCCTCCTTGCCGGCAGCCATGTTGGGTCCCCTGAAAGTAATTTTGCCAATAATACATTTCAGACTTTCCAGTGAAAATCAGATTTTCAATAACTTGAATTGGCCACCATGAGTGTGACACCTTCTTAATAATATGAAGCATTTTTCTTATGAGGTTGGTGACACTATTAAGGATTATAATAGTTTTGATATTGTATAATAAAACATGTCAACGTTTGGGAGATCTGTGTAAATTTATGAATTAATATTTTATTTATGTATTTATTGCTAACAACAGAAATGTATTTCTCGCAGTTCAGGGGGATGGCAGTGCAAGTTCAAGAGGTTGGCAGTATTGAATTTTCCTGAGTTTTCTCTCCTTGACTTGTAGATGACCATCTTTGCACTCTGTCTTCACTGGACCCTTTCTCTGTGCATAACTCGCTGCTGTATTTTCTCAAAAGGACACCAGTCATCCAATCATAATGAACTTGTATTTTCTCAATGCCAATAGAAGTATGTTTCAAAAATTATGAATAAAGATTTATTGAAAATTCACAGTAGACCAATTCACGTTAAAGTAGTAGAGTTCAAAAGTTCTTTAAAACTTTTTCAAATTCCACGTTGCAACTAATCTTAGGAAATTATCACTTAGTAAGTTCAGGTATAATGTCAAAGAAAGCTATCGACAATGATCTAAAGAAACTATTCAAATAAATTCTCTTTCTTCCAACTCTATATCTAAGTGGACCAAATTTTCTTCATATACTTACAGAACAAATTGCTATTGACTGAAAATGCAGATATGAGAATATGGCTATTTCCACTAAATTGGACATTAAAGACATACAAACTCAGGCACGGTGGCACACATTTTATAAATATAACCACTGAGAACAAACTCACAGTGGGGAAAGACTCCCTTTATCATCTAGCGTTAACTCCCTTTTGTATTACCCTTAAGGAGAAAGATAGGATACTAGGCCAACCCTTCAACAAGTATTTATTGAGGCAGTGACAGCAGCTGCAGGATCTGTTGCTTTTTGTGTCTGTCTGGTGCAACACCATAACTCAAGCAGAGACTTCTTCCTTTGTATCAGCTCTTATCTGTGAGGCTGTATCATAAAACCTGTCCGATTGTCAATGTTTGTAAACAGACTCACATAAGTTATCTGAATGTACACACATCCATGGGAATACAAGGAGACACTGTCACTATGCAGCCATGGACACCGTGTGGGAGAGGCACCAAGGACGAATGGCTTCATTCGGGTGTGACTCTATGAGGAACTAAGTTCAGTGGACTGGTGAATTAAACTTATGCTCAAGATTGGAGAGAATGATGAACATCACGTATGAATCTATGTCTTGACGATGATTTCATTAATAAAATCGGACTGTCTTCATGCATTCATTATGGGCCTGAACACCCTTCAGGATAACTTTCAAAAGTTCAGGAGTTCAATAATAGACATAGCAAAAAGAGACAGAACTCCAATTTTATTCACCAGTAGGTATATGCTAAATATTTCTTCTGCACACAGCCTTAGACACTTTAGGAAGTACTTTTAAATTACACACACATGCATATGTACACATAGTTTCATCTGCATCAATATCTCTTTCTACATCTACATATTCATCTTTATATCAATATATGCATATATCTATATTTCTTTGAAATAGGAAAAGTGTTATTTGTATCTAATGAAAATCCTTTGCCACATGGTTAACAGGAAATCATTAGTTGGTAACATGGAAGAAAATAAATATTCTAGAACCATTAAATATTTTCTGTGTTAGGGAGAATAATGTTTTCCAAAAGATCTCTACAAGAATCTGTGAATATATTTTCATATATGACAAAAGAAATTTTTTCTCAAACCCAACTGAAGTTAGGACCTAGTGATGGAGAAATTACCCTGAATTGTCCAGGGAAGGTCAATTAAGTCACTTCAATCCTGATTCTGACCAGAGAAAGCAGATCAAGAAAAAGTCAAAGATTTGATGGCTTTGAACATGGAAGAAGGGGACCATAAAATAGGAGATCTGTGTGGCCTCTAGACACCAGAAAAGGAAAAGAGATGAATGGATTGTCCTCTAACTTCTCCAAAAAGAAATGCATTCCTGCCTACACCTTGGTTTTAGTCCAGTAAGACTCCTGTTGTGGGCTGGGGTTGTGGCTCAGTGGTAGAGCGCTTGCCCAGCCACATGTGAGGCACTGGGTTTGATCCTCAGCACCACATAAGTAAATAAATAAAGACACCTGTTGTGCTTTTCCAAGATAGTAAGTCAATAGATGTGTGTTATTTTAAGGCACTAAATTTGTATTATTACTCATTAGGAAAAAAAAAATTATCCTCATTCTTTGTGAAGCAAATCTTATTTTACCTTAACTCTACCCAGCCTGGTCCTAGAAAAAGCATCCATTACCATCAACTCCTATCTCCCAAACACCTCAAGCAAATCCTAATTAACCCTTCCTTTTGACCACCAGATGTTTGGTCATAACTTTGTTATCCTAACTTTTCTTCTAAGTTTAGCAATTACTCTTTGTATGACAGTGATTTTGATTTGAATCCTGTCCTGCCAGAGCTGACTCTTTGCTATTGTATTGTGACCATATAGCACAGCACCCTGAACATAGGAAAATTCCTGGTAATTAACTTTGATAGAATTAACAAATCTCATTATTCAAGTCTAATGTAAGTCAGAATTTTTATATAAAATAATCTTTATTACTGTATTATTCATAAATGTAATTTATTTTATTTATACAAATATTTTTCATACAAATCTCTTTTTAAATTTTCCATAGCAGTTGTTTGTTGTTTATTATTAAATTGTTTGTAGATTTTTTTTTCTAATTGGCTCAAATATTTTGATTTTCCAGGTGAAGAAACAAACATCTTGAAGATAATAGCATGTTTTACTTCTCTTAAATTCTTCCACTTAAATGTTCACAGATGAATAAATAACTGTTTGAAGATTTCTAAATGAGAATATGCATAATTCAACAGTAGTTTACTTCTTAAAAATCTAATTTAAAGACATACAAAAGTTGGTGATTTTCCAGGATTCTTCATAGCATGGAATCAAAGTATTTTATGAGCAGCAACAATGCAACAAATATTTGTATGTCCAGTAATAAAATGAAAAAAAATAAAAATAGATGTTTGAAATGTGAACTCATACTGAATTAGGGAATCATATAATAAATTATGAAGAATTCAGAATAAAAATAGCTGTTAGTTACAATTATTTGAGAATAACCTCCCAGCATCTAAAAATAGAGAAAAGTGTGAGGGTTTATGGTGCATTCTTACCAAAGGTGTGCTAAGCGCCTTTAAGTCTTCAAGTAGGAGACAGCAAACTATTAAGATCGCAAGAGGGAAAAAAAAATCATAGAGATGCCAACTTGCCATTGCAACTGCCAAAGAAATTGAAGAAACATATTTAAGTGACTGCCTCACCTCATTTAAGGAGTGTGATCATTCCCATCCTAATGAGAACTTCTAAATTATGCAGATGTTCTGCATTATTGATATAACATAGTCACTTTACTGGATTTTAGTAACACATCAAAAAACCTAGAAGATCATCCACCTGAGAAGCAAGCTAAAAGCAAACTGGCTCATTTCCTGTTTGTCAACAATGCCTTGGCTTCATAAGGCTCACAAGATCCAAAGTTTTGCATCACATTTAAGCCTCTCCAAGTCAGTCATCATACTGTCTTTCCTGGAGTAGATCCCATTATGAAACAGGGATATTTCTGAGAAGGAAGGAGTCCAGAGGTGTTTCATTGAAGAAGAAGAGGTGCTCAGGTGCTAGATAAGGACAACCAGTGTTTACCATGCTCCTTGAATGGACATTAACAATGGGGATATGCTTTGCAACCAGGATGTTTGTGTTTTGTGGGATATTTTGGACTGTTTTAGGTCTTTTATCTATAATCAATAGATACATTTCGTCAGCCTACCAACCATACATTTGCTCAATACTTTTTAATCTATGAGCTTGTCTAAACCATACTTTATATACAGCAAACAACCAACGAATACTTGTTATGGGACTTGTTTTGTCTACAGACATGATTCTTCATGTGTAATTTTAGAAAGGTAGTGAATCTTAGCTAGAGAAAGTGTGTGGAGAATACAGTTTATGTATTAGTGAGTTGACAAAATGTTTTATCCAGGAGGAAAGCATTTTTTGATTACTCTCAATATGGCCTAGAGTAGATGAGAATAAACTACTTTATCGAATAACATAGCAGCACCTCAAAGAATGATCTTGCCAATTCTCACTTTTATAAATGAACTTGATAAAAAGCTAAGAGACTATCTAATGGTACCAATGAAGGCAGGCAATTGTGCTGGCCATTGCTGAACAAGAGACATGCAATATCTGTCCATGCCTCAGGTTAGTATCCTTTTTTGCTATGCTCATGTGTGTAACATCAGGGAGAAGAAAGTGTTTTTTACTGACTTGGAGTAGCACAGAAGATACAACACAATTTAAAAAGAAACAGCTGGAGTGTGATCTAATCTCCATGTTCCAATTTACTTATGTATAAAACATGCATGAAAAATTAAACCTCTCTGAACAATTTGTCTGCTCTCTCTTTCTAGTATGCCTTAGCACTGCGAGAGCAACAGCCCTGACTTGAGAAAACCCAGGGATGCCTTCAAATAATAAAGAGATTATTTGGAGAATACAGTTTTTATGAATTGAATATTAATTTGACTACACCATGGTAATTGTATCTAAACCATAAATATGTCTTCATGTTCAGGCCTCCCTTGTGGATGCCACTTGACCTCCTTAACTGTGACAGCAGGAACATATAGCTCTGTACCAGTTTGGGGAATGACATCAGATTAAATTAAGCACTCATGCATTTATGGATCAGCATAGGAAAACGGGAATACATCCACAAGGAGTGAACAATGAAAAGAGAAGTTGTTCTGTGCTCCCTAATCATATATATATGATATATATGTATATATATATATATATATATATATATATATATATATATATATGTCCTACTTGGACCACCTTCAAGGTGGCTGTAACAACAAAGAAATAGCTTTATATTTTATATTTCAATCTTTTATCCAAATTTTTATCAGCAAAAGAATAATTGTTTCACAAATATAATTCTTCCACTAGCAATTTCTTTTTGTTGTTGTTTGTATTAACTGAATGATTACTATGTGCTTAAGACTGTGTTAAAAATATAAAACCAAAAGTGTCAGTCCTTAAGAAATTAAAATCCAAATGTCACCATATCCATTAGGATGCCTGCTTTCTAAAAACAAGAACAAAAACAATAAAATAGCAAGTGCTTGGTGAGAGTGCAGAGAAATGCTTGCATTGTGTTGATAAGAATGTAAAATGAAGCAGTCATTTTGGAAAACAGCATAGTGGTTGCTCAAAAAAATGAAAAATAGAATTTTCATATGATCCAATAACTCTAGTTCTGGATATATATCCAAAATTAGTGCAGCAGAATTTGGAAGAGAGATGTCCACACCCATATTTATTGTAAATAAGTCAAATATTGCAAACATTGTAAATGTTCACAGGAGGCAAAAGTGGAACAACTGAAAATCCATCAATATACAAATGGATAAACAAATATGATATATGTATATATATAATACATATGTATAATATCTATGTATTTTATATATGTATATAATGACATATTAGTCAACCTTGAAAAGGGAACATGCTGACACACACCACAACATGAATAAAGCTTGAGGACATTACAGTAAGTCAGTAAGACAATTGCAAAAGATAAAATATTGTATGTTTCTACTTAAATGAAGTATCAGCATTTAATTCAGAAACATAATGGTAACAGGTAATTGCTAGGTACTACAGTAAAGCAGTATTGTGTTGCATGACAATATGAATATATTTAATACTACTTAACTTTATACTTAGAAATTGTTAAAATGGGGGCTGGGATTGTGGCTCAGCTGTAGAGAGCCCTTGCTTAGCATGGGCGGGACCCAGGTTTGATTCTCAGCACCACATAAAAATAAAGGCATTGTCTTGTGTCCATCTACAAAAAAGATATTCTCTCTCTCTCTTTCTCTCTCTCTCTCTCTCCTTTAAAAAAAAGGAAATTGTTAAAATGGTAATGTTTATGCTATTCATTTTTATCACAAAATATTAAGTCTATATAGGTAACTAAATTATTCACACATGATAGTTAGAAAGTAATATGAGGATAGATTCTGAACATATAAGAATAGTGTATATGGAGACAAGATTGGTCAGCCATTCATGTTAGGCTATCTCATATGATTGCTGCTCAACACTGTTTGTGTCAATGCATAGAAACACACACAAATATTATTTATGCATATGCATAATCCCTACCCTAAGAGCTGGAGAAAAGAGGCAAGGAGTTGGACCAAGAGAAATGAAGAAATCCGACGCTTTCAAGCGAAGCACAAAGTCCTGAATGCATTTCTTCCCTAGAAGGATTGGCATACATCAGTGTGGATGAATAGGAAAAAGTCAACTGGTTTCCATTACCCCCAAAGCAGCAGATGGCCAGGGTTAATTGTTAAAATTTCACTAGCCATCAAGAAAGAGGCAAGATCTAAGAATAAGTTGGAGGGATTGGAACATTTTCAAAAGAGATGAAAAGATATAGTGGAAGCTGAAATACATGCACAGACAGGATGAGAGGATAGGGGAATAGACGAGAAAGGGAAGGAAGAAATAAATGAGAGAGAAAAGAGGGAGGGAGGGGATAAATACAGCATATTGTCTTCATTTTTAAGAAACAGATGAAGTACTTGATGAAATGTGAAATTATGTTTCAGCATTAATGTCTTACTCTTAGATCTTTCACTTCCCACTCCAAATGTTTACAGAATGAGTCACATGGATTATCAGATGATTCTCTTCTGAGGAAATACTCTTTAATTCATAGTTTACTGAACATTTTATCATAAAAGTGTATTGGGTGATAGCAAATCTATATCTGTATTTGAAGATCACGTGGTTTACCCCATTTTCATTACATTTGCTAATGCTATGACACATTGATTGACTTTGAAATGTTAACCCAATCTTCCATTTCTGGAATAAATCTTATGTCTTTTCTCTTTTGTATATTAAATCTGCTTTGCTTTTTTGCATAATTTTTGCATCAATGTTCAGGAGAAATAGTGATGTCTAATTTTTTTTATCTGCTTTGTTAACTGGGTAATTCTAGTCTAAAATTAAAAAATAGGAATATTTTTTCCTCTTCAAGGCAATCTGTATTATTCTTTCTTACTTGGTTGACCTTTCATTAGTTTTCTTTATGGGAAATCTTTAAAGTACATATTTACTATCTTTAAGAGATAAAGGCTGTTAATTTGATCTATTTCTTCTTGAGTGAGTTTTGTTGTTCTTTCATTAAAGGAATTTACCCACTTTGTCTAACTTCAATATTTATTGCCAAAAAGTCATCAATAGGCCTGCTTAGGAGGCATCACAACATCAGCCTTAAACTATACTAAGAGTCATAGCAACAAAAACAGGATGGTATTGGCACCAAAACAGATGTGTAGGCCAAAGGTAAAGAATAAAAGACACAGGACAAACCCATACAAATATAGTTATCTCATACTAGACAAAGGTGTCAAAAATATTCATTGAAGAAAAGAGAGCCTCTTCAACAAATGATGCTGGGAACACTGAAAATCCATACATAACAGGATGAAATTAAACCCCTATTTCTCACCCTGCACAAAACTCAACTCAAAATGGACCAGGGGCTTAGGCATTAGAACAGAGAACCTTCACCAAATAGAAAAAAATATATATATAAGCCTAAATCTACATCATGTCAGTTTGGGAAATGACTTCCTTAACAAGAATTCTAAAGTGCAAAAAGTAAAATCAATAATCAATAAATGGGATAGTATCAAAACTAAAAAGCTTCTTTACAGCAAAGGAAAACAATCAAGAATATGAAGAGAGAGCCACAGAATGGGAGAAAATCTTTGCCACCAGTACCTCAGATACAGCAATAATCTCCAGGATATAGAACTCCAAAAACTTAACACAAAAATAACAAATAACCCAATCAATAAATGGGCAAAGGAACTGAACTGGCACTTCACAGAAGAAGAAATAAGATCAGTGAACAAATATATGAAAAATGTTCAACATATCTAACAGTTACAGAAATGCAAATTAAAACTATACTGAGATTTCATCTCACTTGAGTCAGAATGGCAATTATCAAGAATACAAGTAACAATAAATGTTGGCAAGGATGTGGGAAAAAGGTAGACTCATATACTTCTGGTGGGACTGCAAATTGATGCAACCAATCTGAAAAGCACTATGGATATTTCTTAGTAAACTTTGAATGGAACCACCACTTGACTCGCACTCCTTGGTTTATACCCAAAGGACTTAAAATCAGCATACTACCATGATGCAGTCATGTCATTGTTTATAACAGCTCAATTTACAATAGCTAAGCTATGGAACCAATGTAAGTGGCCTTCAACAAATGGATGGATAAAGACAATGTGGTGTATATACACAATGGAATATTACTCAATCACAAAGAAGAATGAACTTATTGCATTTACTGGTAAATGGATAGAACTGGAAAATATCATGCTAAGTGAAATAAGCCAATCCCCCAAAACCAAAGGTCAAATTTTTCCTCTGATGTGTAGATGCTAGTTCACAATAAGGTGGGTTGTTAGGGAAGAACAGAATACTCTGGATTAGACAAATGGGAATGAAGGAAAGAGAGGGCAATGGGAATAGTATAAATGTTAGGATGAATCAGACACTGCTATCTTATGTGCATATATGATTACATAACCAATGTAATTCTATATCATGTATAACCAGAAGACTGAGAAATTATATTCCATATATAAATCATATGTTAAATATATTCTACAATCATGTATGACTAAATAGAACAAATTTAAAAAGGGAAAAAAACAAAATTACTTAATTATTTTTTAATATTTTTAGAATTTGTAGGTATGTCATCTTTCTTAGCTTATTAGTGATAATTTGTGTCATCTTTGTATTTTTTAAAGATATCAGAATGCCTTTATTTTATTTTATTTTTATGTGGTGCTATGGGTCAAATCCAGTGCCTCATGCATGCTAGGTAAGCACTCTGTCACTGAGCTACAGCCCCAGCCCATTTTTGTATTTTTTGATCTGTCTATATCAATTTTATTGATAGTTTCGAAGACCTACCTTTTTGTTTAATTGATTTCTGTTAATTCTCTAATTTTGTTCATTTATTTATTTCAATAATTTTCACTATGACCTTTATTATTACTTTCATCTGCCTTGTTTTGCTTTAATTAGAATTCTTTTCATAGTGGCTTTAGGTGGAATTTGAGGACATTAAACTGAGACATTTCATTTTGTCCATTATAAGCATTTAATAACATATAATTTTCCCTGTGAATTGTTTCAGAAGAAACCCACAATTTTTGATATTTGATATTTTAATCTTCCATCCATCTAAAAATCTATTTAAATTTTCCATTAGCTACATTTTAAGTCTCATGGGTAATTTTAAGATGTTATTTATTTTCCAATAGTTGAGGACTTCGAAGAAATCCTTGTTGTTATATACTTTTAATTTAACTTCATTGTGATTGGTATGATTTAAATATTTGAATTATTTTTTTAGAATTAGACTTTTTGTTCTATAGTATTTTCTATCTTCATAAATATCTCATGTGCATTTGATGTGAATGTGTAGTCTGCTCTTCTTGAATGAAATGTTCTATAAATGTAAGTTAGATTGAGTCACTTAATAGTATAGTCTAAGTAGTCTAGATCATATTCAACGGATCCTTGAAGCTTGGTAATTTTGTTTCTGTTCCAGATATTGTAAATTTTAATTAGTCTGTTGTTGGATGTTTTTCCCCCACCTATATCCATCCCTTGGAAATAGTTTATCCTTCTGGGTTTTGATTTTTAGATGGGTTCATTATGGATGATTTGAGAGGTACTGTGCACCCACCCAATACCACATCATATATGAGGCTTTCCATTTATGCTGATGGGAACAGACAGAATTTCCAATCTTGTGCGGAGGCCAGATGTCGTTACCTCTAATCCGTTAGGTGGTTCTATTCCTAAAATTCTGTAGTTTCTTTACACAAGTGCACTTATCAGGATTCTGAGGAATACTTCAGGAGGATCCTGTACAGATGTGTGAAATTGTCTCTGCATGTAGCATCTGAACCTCTGGCAATCCCGTCTGTCAGTGTCACCTCCCTAACACAAGTCGACTTTCTGTTTCTCCCTTGGATTCCACCCTCCAGCGCCATGTCCCAGAAACTTGATCACGATTAATGTATGTACATGGAAGTGGAAAAGGTATTCAGATATTACCATGCAAGTTGGTTTTATCAGCAATCTGTGCTGTTTTCTTTAAAGTTATATTATTCTTCTAATTTATTAGAAAGGCTACCTAACTCTTCAATATTACAAAATCCTAAGCGTGTGTGTGTGTGGACACAGATACATGTTATACACATATATTTCATCTTCTCATCCTATAATCTGGTTTTCAGGGTCTGTTTGTAACATAGCCACCTATTTAAATGATAAAATGAGGGAAAAAAATGTGTATGTGTATGATTTTTCACAGTCTACTTACTTAAAAAATGCATTGGCTCAAATAAAGGAAAAAATAGTGGTTTTGAATGTTATTCTTTTTCAATATTCATAGATATTTCTACAGAGATAACAGAACTCTCTTAATATTAGATCTCAGTAAATATGATAAATTATGTGACAAAAATAAAGAAATGAACAAAATATTCTGAAAGACAGCAAGCAGAAGTAATGACTCTTTTGTGGAGCAGATGGGTACTTGAAGGTTTCCAGAAGTCTCTTTATACCAAACCTTTGGGAAATGATTGGGTATTCAGTAGGCAGAGATAATTGGTATAGACCTGCCTGTCACAAATAGAAAAAAAAAAACAAAAAACAGAAATTGGCAGAAATTGTTCCACAGTATAAATCATGAAATTCATTATGATAAAGTTCTCCCCTTTTTTGACAATTAAATGTGTGCACATTTGACTCTAGTTTCTAACTTTTTTTCTATTTTTTAACCTTGAATGATACATATTTTTCCATAATTATCCATATCGGATATATCTTACATTCATTGATATAAGACCCCTTTAAGAGAGCATTTTAAATAATAATTTGGTACTGCAGATCTATAAAGTCACAAATATAGGCCTAAGCCAGATGTCCAATTATCATTCAATCTGGCACTAGCATGAGATATGGATCAAAGAGCAAAACAATTTGATAAAATTTTTGAAAGTGTTGTATTATTTAATAAATTATTTTAATTTTAGCACAATACTCATGAGTGACAGATATTGTACTAGGCTGGTAATATAGACCTAAACATTCATACTTTTGATTTGCCTTGGTGATGCTTCCTATACAGATTATTTAGTACTTCCTATAAATATTTGTACAGTGATACAATAAGAAATATACAAGATCTTTTAGGCAGTTTTTTGCCTCATAACCAAAAAGCCTGAAAGAACAATTTTAGAGGAGGAAAAGTTTATTTGGAGGCTCATAGTTTCAGAGGTCTCAGTTCATCAGTGACCGACTCCATTGCTCTGGGCCAAAGGTGAGGCAGAAAACCTTGGTGGAAGAGTATGATGGAGGAAAAGGGCTCAGGACATGGAACTAGGAGAGAGAGAGAGAGAGAGAGAGAGAGAGAGAGAGAGAGAGATAGAGAGAGAGATATTCCCCTCACCACTGACAAAATATATATCCCAAAGGCATGCCCGCAGTGGACCACCTCCTCCAGCCACACTGTATCTTTGTACAGTTACCACAAAGTTAATCCCTATCAGGGTATTGAGGCACTGATTAGGTTAAGGCTCTCTTAACTCGACCATTTTACCTCTAATTTATTTTGCATTTTCTCATACATGGGCTTCTGGGGAATACTTCGTTTCTTCATAGGGAACTTATTAAAGGAACCCAGAAGCATCAAAAATTGATGGTTAAAAGTACATGTAGTAGAACCTTGCAGTTTAGGTGTACATTTCAACTTTGTCAATTACTTCTCTGTGACTCATTTTGCAAGAAAGCAGAGATGGCATTTAAACTTATGTCCTGGAAGTTAAGCAAAAGATTTAATGAATAGAGGAACCAAACAAATAGGGAAGGAGGAAAACTGAATACAGATGAAGTGTTACTAAGGTAGCCACATTTCTTATGAAAGTATGGTTGGTCTCTCAGTCTACCCTGTTTTCATGGAAACAGTGTATTTAACCCATGATCGGTACAGCAGTTTGCTGGAAAAGTTAACAGATGCATTCTGTACCTCATTGTCAATGGTGGGGCTTCAGTTCATCAATCATTTAATCACTGAACTTCTAGGTTGTGTGATCTATTTTTGTTTTGTTTTGTTTTTTTAGAAAGGGCTAGAAAATTAAAAATCAATGACTGAGGCTTGGCACTTCCTCTTAGTCTACAAGTAGTTGGAGTACATATTTAATAATGAGTTTTAAGTATTTTTTCTACATTTTAAATATCAGTTTTTTTTTAAATCAGATATCTTGTCTAAATGTTTTCTCCCAGTCTAAAGTTTGTGTGTTAATACTTTTAATAATGTCTTTCACAGAACAGAAATATATTAATTGAATATAGAACAATTTAGCTCTTGGTTCATGGATTGTGTTTTTAGTCTTGCATCTATAAACCTAGCATCAAATTCAAGGTCCTAAAATTTTTTCTCTAATTTTCTTCTAGAACTTTTATGAGCCTATCACTTACATATAGGTTTATGAGCAATCTTTTTGTTAAAAAATTTCTAAGTACAAGGCCTTGTCCAAATTGCTTTTACATGTGGGTTTCAAATTGCTCCAATACCATTGGGGCTATGGAAACAACCTAGTGACCTTCAACAGATGAATGGATAAAGAAAATGTGATATATATATATATATATATATATATATATATATATATATCTCCATATACACAGACACACACACACACACACACACACACACAATTAGATATTTCTCAGCCTTAAAGAAGAATGAAATTATTGTATTTGACAGTAAATGGGTGGAGCTGGAGAATATCATGCTAAGCAAAATAAGTCAATCCCAATAAACCAAAGGCTGAAATTTTTCTCTGATATGTGGATATTAATTCACAAATGGGGGTGGGGTTAGGGAAGAATATAGTTACTTTGGATTAGCAGAGGGGAAGTGAAGGACAGGTAGGGTGTACAGGTGTAGGAAGGATGTAGAATGAATCCAATATTATTACCCTATGTGCATATATGACTGCATGACTGGTGTGATTCTACATCATGTACAACCAAAATAATGAGAAATATTCTCCATTTATGTATGATGTGTCAAAGTGTGTTCGACTGTCATGTATAACTAATTGAACAAATTCAAAATGCAAATTAAAACAGTAAAAAAGTCTCTTTAAAAAAAACTAAATTTTCCTTGTCATTTTGCACGAGTCTATTTCTGAGCTTTCTATTCTATTCTATTGATTGATGTATCTATTATTTGGCTAATACTACATTCTATGGGTAATCGTAGCTTTAAAGTAAGTCTTGAAATTAGGTGGTTTGAGTTCTGTAGGGCTGTTCTACTCTTCCAATATTGTGCTGATTATTGTACATGCTTTATATTTTTATCTAATCTTAGGAATCACTTGTTAACATTTACAAGGCTTGCTGGAATTCTGGGATTCCTTTTAATCTGTAGATCAAGTTAAGAAAATTAATACCTTAGGAATATTTAGGATACTTATATAAGGGAACAAAATACGTCTCCATTTCTTTAAGTTTTCTTCAATCTCATATTAGTGTTTCATTATTTCTCATACTCAGACCCCTTACATTTTTCTTTTAAAATCTATCTCCAGTTGCTTCATTGTTTTGGCACTATTTTCTGCTATTTTAAAAAATTTCCAAGTCAATATATCCATTGAATTGATAGTATATGGAAAAGCAATTTAATTTTTATATTAACATTGTATCCTGTGACACTGCTATAATCCTTGCTTATCAGTTCTAATAGTATTTTTCTAACCTTTGGGGTTTTGCTACATAAAGAAATATGTCATATTTAAAGAAAAATCTAAATGGATTTTGAAGCTTTAAACTTTAAATTATTGATATTTTACATTTTTTATGTGTGGTAGAGTAGTACTTAGTCATATAATAATAGTGATAATAGCTAGAACATCATGTGCTAAGCATTATTTTGGATACTTTTCATATATTAGTATTTTATCTAAATTTTCCATCCTAAGACCTGGTTTTTAATGTGAGATATGTTTTACTATTAGCCTAGAAAAAGACAATGTTTCTCTTACCATTCACAAATGATACATATTTGCATTTGCCTAACTATGAAAAAAGTCCATTTATTAAACCTCCATAACACTTCAATTTTTGAGCATGTTGTCTAAATATTAACTCATTTTTATTAATATATATTCTTTGTATTCATTCCACAGCCATTTTTCATGCCTACTATTTTCCAGGTTTATTAAAATATACATTATTTTCAGACTGTTTCCAAGCACAGGTGGTTTATCAGCTATAAATGTGAACATTTTTATTCAAGCCTAATTGGATCAAGGTACTCCAACATTCTGTTTATGTAAATGTTTTGAAAGCTTAAGATATCGCACAACCTCTGTTCTTTACAACTAAACTAAATTATACCTGTGATGCCCCAAATGGAAAAGCACAAGGGACATGACCTTAAAGCTATTTAAAAACACTCACAGATTGTTTGATGCGTGTGCTGCTGAACCTACAACGGATGCGTGCAAAATGCCATTTAAAGCAATAGATCTAAGGAAAACTGTTAATTAAAAGCAAATTGAGAACCAAGAAGTACTTTTTCCAAAATACCCTTAAAAATTATGACTGAAGAATCACACTTCTAAGTGTTTTCATTAGCATGTAAACTGTCTTCCGGAATAGATTTCCAGGTTTACAGGGAAATGTGGCTTTTCATTTTGTAGTAACTAATACCACAGTTATTAAAAGTAGGGACTCTATAAATATTGATTATCTGGCTGTCAAGAAAGGACATAAGAAAGTTGCCGGCAACTATTTGCAACTTCTATGAATCTCATTCCATTAACTGAGACACATACAGCCTATATAGCTTTCTTTATCCATCTATTTAATTCAACTTTATTTCTATTTTCAATTTGCATTTCATGATGTAGTGACGATCTCTTTATAATCAATCCAGTTTTTTTTCTCTCATTTCTTATTGATTTTACTGCCTTGAATTCTGTCAATCTTTAAAGAGCCCAACAACTAGCAAGCACAGTTCTCAGGGCATATTTGGCACATCTCCTGGGAATATTTCTTAAATACTACCCTCTCAGTATGGTTCCATTAGACTGCTCTTGAGCTATTGAACTTCAACTCTATATCTCCTTTTGTAGATGAGGGGTTTAACTCTACTACAACAGGTTTTTCATAGGCAATATTTGAAGAAATTATTCCACAAATCGTGTCAAAAAAAGGAGAACTGAGAAAAAAACTATAAAGAAAACAAAAGTATAATATGGTCAATTTTACTGTTTCCCAAAATATACTAAAAAAATGAGAAGCATCGGTCTTTTAAATTAGAAGCAAAACACAGAAAAAAAAAGAACCAACAGAGACTTATGCAGCAACTGACTGACATTTTGAGAGACAAAAGACAACAAAAGTGACATGTCCAAGAAAATAGTAAAAAAATAAAATAAAACTAAAAAAATTACTTGCTGATGTAAAATCAAGAATCAACAAAAGGGAGAGAATCAAACAAACAAAAAAAACACTTCTTCACAGCAAAGGAAACAAGAGCAAGAAGAGAGAACCTAAATATCTGTCACCTACACCTTAGAGCATTAATCTCCAGGATATATAAAGAACTCAAAAGACTCAAACAGGGGCTGGGGATGTGGCTCAAGTGGTAGCGCACTCGCCTGGCATGCGTGCGGCCCGGGTTCGATCCTCAGCACCACATACAAAACAAAGATGCTGTGTCCGCCAATAACTAAAAAATAAATATTAAAAAAAATTCTCTCTCTCTCTCTCTCTCACTCTCTCTTAAAAAAAAAAAAAAAAGACTCAAACAAACAACCCAATCAATAAATGGGCAAAAGAACTGAACAGGCATTTCACAGAAGAAGAAATAAGATCAGTCAACAAATATATGAAAAAAAAGTTCAAAATCTCTAGCAATTAGAGAAATGCAAATTAAAACTACAGAGATTTCATCTCACTTGAGTCAAAAATGCAATTATAAACAATACAAGTAAGAACAAATGTTGGCAAGGATGTGGGGGAAAAAAATATACCTGATGGGACTGCAGATTGGTGTCACCACTCTGGAAAACAAAATGGAGATGCCTTAGAAAACTTGAAATGGAACCACCATTTGACCCAGCTATCCCACTCCTTGGTCTATATCCAAAAGACTTAAAATCAGCATATTACTTTCAGTGATGCAACCACATCAGTGTTTATTGCACAATTCACAATAGTTAATCTATGGAACCAACATAGGTAGCCTTTAACAGATGAATGGATAAAGAAAATGAGGTATATATACACAATGGAACATTACTCAATCACAAAGAAGAATGCAATGATTGCATTTGCTGGTAAATAGATGGAACAGGAGAACATCATGCCAAGTGAAATAAGCCAATCCCCCCAAACAGAGATGGAACTGACTCTGGTTCTTTTTAGGTCTCCTGCAAGGGATCCCCATACATACCACATTACACTTCTGGTCCTTGTACAGAGCCTGGAATTATCAGTCTGATGTGCAGTTCAAGATAGAGTGAAAACAAGCCTCGACCTTATTAATCCTAACCACAACCCCTCATATCTCTCTTTGTGGGGAAAGTGTGGGCTATATCCTAATTAGCACCTCCTGGTGGTCCACTCAGGAATGAGCCTACAGGAATCCATTAGGAGTTACCACCACAATGTGAGCAGTATGCACTTGTGGTTAAATATCTTAATTTCAACCACAGGAAACGTGGAGAATATAAATTGTATTAAACCCATTTTCCTTATGAGGGAACATGCTAAGGGAGATCAGTAAAAATGGAATTTGAATCTATGTGGTAACATGGCTCTAACAAGTATGGGGGAATTAAAGGCAATACAAAGGACAGCTGTATTACTCTGTCTCTGTAGATATTTGTTCTACCATGCCCTGTATTTTTTAAACAAAAATAAATTGAACTTTCTAAAACAGTTTAGTTTGTAAGAAAGCTGAGTGGAAAGTAGAGATTTTCTACATAGACTCTACCCCCTGACACATGTGGTACAAATTGTTATAATTGATGCCAATATCGGCACAGCATAATCACAAAAAGATCATATAGTAGTTGCACATTATATGAGATTTGACAAGGTTACAATGATGTTTACCAACACTATTGTATCATATAGAATAATTTAATTGGTCTGAAAATCATCTGGGCTCTGCCTATTCATTCACATTCAACTAATACTGTATAGCTTCATGGTTAGTTCAGTTACCTAATTCCTCTCATCTCTTGTATAATTCATTTTACTTTTACATAAGATAAGCATATATATATATATATATATATATATATATATATATATATATATACAATCATATATACATATATGTGTATATATATACACACATAAATACCTGTATATATATAATTTTGAAAACCATCATCTGTAAGATAATTTTAAAATAAGACATATAAAGTGTTTAATTTACTTTAACTTTTTTTTCTCTAATGCTCATCTTTTCTTTATGCAGATCTGAGTTTCTAACTTAAAAAAAAAATAAGTCAGATCTATCAGCAACAGATTCACTCAGTGTTGGTTTGCCTAAGGGGAAAAAAAATGTTCTTTTTCTTCACTGTTCTTTGAAGCATTGACTCACTCTCCTGTCCAGGCTGGTATTTAACTCCCAAGCTGAATCAGTCCTCCTGCCTCAGCTTTCCTAGTAGCTGGGGCTACAGGCATGTGCCATTACCACCCAGCTCTCTACTCTTAATGTATAATTTGCATGCTACATATTAAGGGTTGGTGAGACTTTTTTTCACAACACGTTAAACACTTCATTCAATTTTATTTTTGATCACTTGGATTCTGAAGAAGAGTTGAGTGAATTCTAAGATTTTCTTCTCCAAAGGTGTGTGTTTCTTACCTTTATTTGCTTTTAAGACCATTTTTTTCTTTACCTTAGATTTTCTGTAGTTTGAATATGATCCTCACTAGTAATAGGGCATATTGTTGCTTGTTTTTTATTATGTTCTCTGCAGTTCATGGAGTGGGGTTTCTGTATATAATATTGATTTGGAAAAATTCTCAGTCAAATATCTTCTTTGATATAAGGATTCTGATTCATAGTGGGATAGGGAGGGGGAGCATGGGAGGAACAGATGAACTCTAGATAGGGCAGAGGGGTGGGAGGGGAAGAGAGGGGGTATGGGGTTATTAATGAGGATGGAATGTGATGATCATTATTATCCACAGTACATGTGTGAATACACGAATTGGTGTGAATATACTTTGTATACAACCAGAGATATGAAAAATTGTACTCTATATGTGCAATAAGAACTGTAATGCATTCTGCCATCATATATAAATAAAATTAAAAAATTAAAGAATTTCTGTTCCTTCTGGTTTTCCTGTTATGAATACGTTTCACCATTTGTAGTTGTCCCTTAGCTCTTGGGTATTTTGTTCTTTCTTTTCTTCCTTCTTTCCTTTCCTCCTTCTTTCTTCCTTTTCTTCTTCTTTCAGTTTTGGAATGTTTCAAGGTAATATTCTCAAACTCAAAGATTCTTTCTTTAGCCAGTTCCAGTTTTCTAATAATATCATCCAAGGTACTTTTCATTTCTTTTATAGTGCTCTTGATGTCTAGTATTTGTTTTTTCTTTCTTAGAATTTCTAATGTTCTGTGTATATTATGCATGTGTTTTTACATGTTGTCTACATTTTCCATTAGAGCATACAAAATATTAATCAAAGTAGTTTTAAGTACAGATTCTAATGATTCCAGCATACCTGCCCTAAACCTGGTTCTGACGCTTGTTCTGTCTCTTCAAACTCTTTTATTTTATTTCATTTTTGCTTGCCTTTTAAATTTGCTGTTGAAAGCTGGACATATGCAAAGGACCAAAATAACAATGGCATATATTTCTTTAGTAATATGGTGAGGTACATAAGAGGTTTTGGTGTTTCGGTGAGCTTATGTCTTTGGCTACTAACTTCATAAATAGCTTTTTTACCTGAAGCTTTAGGTGGGGGAAGGATGCCTGGAGGAGCTGCAGTTGGGTTTTTGCCTTCTTTATATGGAAGGCCAGAGCAGACTGGAGGTGGGAATTATCTTCCTACAGGTTGCTTAGGCTCTGGAGATACTACAATTGAGAAATTACTTCAGCCTATACAATTGATAAACAACAGTATAGTATTTTAATCAGCTATTTCACCATTTGACAAAATAAGCAAACAAACAAACAAAAAACTGGCAAGAATAATTAAAGGAGGAAAAGTTTATTTGGGGGCTTATGGTTTGAGAGGCCTCAGTCAATAGATTACCAGCTTCATTGCTCTAGGCCCAAGGTGAAGCAGGACATCTCGGAGGAAGAGTGTAATGAAGGGAAGTGGCTCAGGACTTCACACCAAGAGTAGAGAGAGAAAGAGAGAGCTTTTCTCACCATAAACAAAATATAAACCCCAAAGGCAAGTTCTCAGTGACCCACCTCCACCAGCCACACCCTACCTACCTATAGTTATCACCCAGTTAATCCTATCAGAGTATTTATGCAGTGGTTATGACAAAGTTCTCATGATCCAATAATATCACTTTAAACTTGCTTCCATCATCTCACAAATGATATTCTGGGTGACATCCCATGTAAACTATAATAAATAGTTTTTCCTGAATGTCGTCCTTGTGAAGAACTGAACACTCTGGGGTATTTCAAAGGGTCACCCATCCATTCCGGAAAAATGCAAGGACTTTTATCTGATTTTCACTGTGAGCATTTAGCAGAGCTTGAGTATGTTCAATTCACAAAGTGTGATTCTACCACTCAACCCAAAGTTTTATCTTACACACATATTTATAAAACACTTAGCAATTTTTCCATTATGGTTCAGTTTTTTTTCTACCTTAGCACTAACTACTTGAGATACTACCCACCTATCTGACCTCTTTGACTCATGTTCAGAAGGTCCAGTTGTGCTTTGTTGCTTTGGGCATTCTTACATAATATGATCCCATTTTAATTGGGTTATGTATTTGTCCTAATTTATTTCATGTGTGTTACTTTGATAACGACTGTGGGACACAACCTGAAATATTATGCAAGTAAAATCTGAAATATTTATGCAAGCAATCAAAGAACAACTCCAGAGAATTGCCCACATATTGGCACTGAGGCTGAAAGCTGCATGCCATGCTTTGTACAAAATCCAGAAGTCCCAGGATGTTTGGTAGATAGTAAGGAAGGGTTTTAATGGAAAAGAGGGAGAAATCATGAAAGCACGTTTCCATAATTCTGGAAAGTTAGGCTGGGGCCATAATTAGAGAATTTGGTACTGTGAAGCCATGAGAAGATGTCAATGTTTGGTTGCCTACTCACTATCTCACTTTAGCACCAAAGACCAGATAAAAACACATATTTCCCAGAACCTTTTTATGACTCTATATTGTCTTAAAAATCATTGAATTCAGTTTTTATTCCCTTTTAAATGGCAACATAATTTCCCAGAAGAGCTGCACAATTGTCTCAGTGGGTGATATTTTCAGCTCCACTTTGCATGTGCAGTTGTAATCATGCTGTGATTCTCCAGTGTCCCAGTCTACCCACCAATGAACTGTGACTTAGAAGGTTCTGGCACACCAAATAGATTCAGGCAGAGGCTTCACTTGCTTATAGATTTGTGTCATGTTTGTGGTAATTAGTAGAGTTGATGCATCAGGCATGGCTGTTGGAGAAAGTTGGAATGAAATCTTGTAATGAATAATATTTAGAACAAGAGCATTATGTCCAGGAATCAAATCCCAGCTTCACTATTTACTAGGTAGTTCTGACAAACAACAACAAAATAAACAAGAAGACAAAAGAATATAAGTGGTCTTTCCCTGAGGCTACTTAATGTGAATAAATAAATAATATTTATCTTTATTCTCCATGCATCTACTATAAATAATGTATACAGAGGAATCAGATTCATTTCCTATAACTTCGAATCTGAATAAATAAAAATACATTTGCTTTTCATTTGGCTGCCGGGTTTGAATGCAAAAGCCTTTCTGATAATCCAGTTTCCCAATAACATATGTCATCGATATACTGAAAATGTGCTCAAGCACAGGAACCATGGGGCTTACTCTGTGTGTGGCACAGTTCTGGGCATCTACAAAGTGCTCAGAAAACACTTTCAGACAAAAGTAAGTTGAACTTAAATTAAGATACAGAAGCAGGAGTAGTAGTCTCTTGACAATTCAATTAATGAGAGCAAAAGTAGTTGTTTATTACAGATGTGTGTGCCAATACTGCCAGACAGAAGGGAAAAAAAATATTCTAGGGAAGCTAATCTAACAAACCAAAGCATATTTATTTATTAGAAAATTTTGGTGTCATGCCTCCAACAACCTCCACATGCTGTGCATAAGATTTTTAAAGCATGGAATATTCAAAAATAGCCCTGAAATGTTTGGGGCAAGAAAATTAGAAAAAGAAAAATCAGTGATGCTTAAAAAAAGTTGGGAAGAGCAGGCAGCAGCAACATTTTAAAATTGACTTTACACTGTGAACTTTAACACACACATAAAATTTTACAAACATATGCATATCTCAGTAAAGTACTCTAAGTATTTATTTTATATAACCACTTCCATCAGGGGAAAGAGCAATGCCAGCAATCCCAGACTCCCTGAGAGTCCCTTTAGCATCAAAGCCCTCTCCTTCTCAGGAGGTAATGTGAGAGTGCCTCTTATGGAAATTACTTCTCTCTCTCTCTCTCTCTCTCTCTCTCTCTTTGCTTTGTTCTACAGCCTTACCACTGTATGAATTGTCCAACATAATTTGGCAACTATTTAGCTTTGCATGCTTTTGAGTCATACAAAATTTACATTTACATATTTTAATTAATGATACATCTTCAAATACCACTATGAACTCATGATGTATTTTCTCTTTAAAAAAATTAATAGATATAAGGATGGAAGTGTATCTCAGTGGTAGAATGTTTGCCTAGCATGTGCAAAGCCCTGGGTTTGATCACAAGCACCACAAATAATAATAATAATAACTATTATTATTATTATATTTATTATTAAATAAATTACCTTTGTTCACTGATAAAATCTGAAAAACAAAGCCAAGCAATTATCAATGTTCACTCTTCACACAGAGATAATTTAGTATTCTACTTAAGGAAACCAAGCCTCCTTGAATAAAAAAAAAAGGCTAATTCTAGATCTAGAGCAAGACATTCGTACATAAGCCTGGAATGAATTTTTATAGCTGAAATCAGGGTGCTATCAAACGGCAGGGAAAGGAAAACAAGTACAGGTGTGGGATTTGTGGAGGAGCTTGTTATTATAATGAACTCGACATCTGATAAATGAGAGGTGCCTGTGTGATTGGATGAATGTGTATAAGGCTGGTTGTTTAATGGCGGAATAAATGTATTTTCAGTTAAATTGCACTCTAATTTCATTTGAGACATCCTATGCAGGTCTTGTGGTTGAGTTGAGAATTTACCTATTCCATTGAGTTTTTATTGATTCTATGACTGCAATGATTTGGTTGGCAGTTATCAATTCCATTCATCAGATGACAGCAGGAGACCATATTGAGTATCCCTTATCCAAAATGCTTAGGATCAGAAGTGTAGCAAACTTAGGTATTTTTTAATTTCGTAATATATGCTTATATATATAATGAGATATTTTGAGGTTGAGACCCATGCCTAAATAAAAAAGTTATTTATGTTTCATATACACGTCATACACATATGATGAAGGTAATTTTGTACAATATTTTTGGTGTGCCTGCAGTTTGAGTGAGACCCAACTTATGGGGTCATGTGTGGAATTTTATCTTGCAAGAGCATCAATGAGTTTCAAAAGCTTTCAGATTTTGTAACATTTTGGATTTTCAGATTAGAGAGTTTTAAAAGTCCTTTTAGAAATATAAATTCACATTCCTCATAATTTTTAAAGTAGTTTTGTTCATTAATAGTTGTTTTGGTTCTTCATGCTCCATGATGTACTTTTCCTGGTAAAATTTTTCAGTAGCTGAACATCACCCATAGGATATAAGTCTAGATCTCAATCCAGCTCTAATTCTCTGGTTACTTTCAACCTCTCTAATTTTATCTTCTTCAAGTCTTTCACCTTACTGGTCAGCAACTTGAAAGTACTTTATTAGTTTCCTGGATATACTGTGGTATTTCTCTTTTTGATGGCTTTGCTAACAATAGTGACCACTACCCTTTACTCATGCCCTTTGCCTCCTCTGGTTAACTTCTGACATGATTTTAACATGTAAAACTCACATCTTCAGTCAATTTAGCTTCACCATTTGGGAAACTACCACATCAGAGATGGTGTTTGTACCTGCAGGACACACCAAAGACCTGGCATAGAGCAAGTTTTCAGGAAGTATTTATTACTTTTACTTTTTTAGCCTATGGTGGATTGTTTTGTTGTTGCTGTTGTTGTTCTTTTTAAATCATTTCCAACATAACAAGTATTTTATTATTTCAATCAGGTTTGGTTAACTATGAGATATATTTATTTAAAATATCTACACATACACATTAAAAACTGTACAAATCTCTATATTTAAATCAAATGCAGACAAGTGTTTTTTGTTTGTTTGTTTGTTTGTTTTTCCTTTAGGGAGGCCCAGATAGAAAAGTTATATTTAAAAGAAAAAAATGTACACATGAGCATCTAGATTAGGACTAGTCTCATATTTAGCTATAGGTTTTTATACATGAGTCCAGGGTAAGTCTTCAACCAAAAGATGAACATTTATGCACAACTATTTAGACAACCACCAGAAACCTCACAATAGTACAGTTTTATATAGTATAAGATGAAGCAAACAGTTTGCAAAAGTGTCTCGAAGTGAACTAAATCAGCCCACATTTTGGGGCATCCTGTAGACATTATTTGTAATGCTTTTTCCTTTGCCCTTAATTTCATACCTTTTTAAGCCCAGTGGGAAATCTCAGTTAAACTAGTTCTTTTCTCCTTTCCAGTAGAATTTATTATAATTGTTTTCATTGAAATTTGTTTTACCTCCTGAAGTGCTGAGATATTTGCTATGTGTATCAATCAAAATTTTATTGCATCTTCCTGTAACTGCTTAAAATAATTGATCAGACAATGAAAATAAAAATGGACATTAATTATGTTAAGGAAAGTTTTACTTCTTCTTCAACTTAATACATTTTTCTTCTCCAAATGCTTTAAAATTGCTAAGAATAATTTTATGGTACCAATAATAAATTTGAGGAGCAAAGTTGAGTAGATAGAAAATGACAAACTTAACTGCATTTATATTAAAACATTTTTCTGCTCATTAGAGTGAGATGAGAAAATTAATATGTAAACCATTAAGTTATACCCAGATGCATTGTGTTCTGCAACTGAAATAGATATTTGATGATGCTATCACCAACATTTGATTGCAATCTCAAAGGGAAATGCTTTATAAAAATTATGTGACTACATTCAAAAGATGTTCATTAAAATATCATACATTTTGAAAGATATAACCCATGTTAACTTGTTTGCTAAGTCTTTTTTTTTATATTGTATACATATTTTTCATGCACAAAATTTTTTGAATCTTGTAACAATATTTCCATTTATAGTACATAAAAGCATATGAACTCATTGGCAAATTTAGATTAGTGACATAATTTTCTCTTTGATTCTTGGCTACCATAAAAGTAAAATTATCTTATACAACTAAATTGAATATGTTACTTAAAATTTAAAAAAGAAAACACAGCAATTTATTTACCCCTTGAAGGGTTTATATGTTGAAATCAGAAAGGAATATAAGATAACTGAGAAACTTGTGGGATATTTCTGGACTTGAATTTTCCCAATTATAAAATTAAAGATACATTTAACCTATTTTACAGCAGCCCCGTTAGTGTATTATTTTAATAATTCAATCATTTATCAATGGTGAAGTAATATTTCTGGCAGTATTACAAAACACCACCTTGCAGAATCCCATCCTTCTTAACTGTTGAAAACTAGTTTGGCACAGTGCCAGATATTTCTGAGTATACCCTGGAGGTAGTCATAAATGAAATCAGGATATGACTTACAGCTCAACATGCCACCTGGGTCTGGAGACTATCTATTTCCTGATCTGTTGGAAGTATTTAGTTTGCTTTGCTGTGAGGACCTCTAGAAGCTTCTGGAAGAAATGGTTCTCAGGATTTCCCCCTCCCCCTGGCATACTATTTCCAAACTTGAATGGGTATTGTTTAGTTAATTTCCCTTAGTATCAACTGAAATTAAGTTGGATCTTTTTGATAAAGACTCTGTGATAATGAAAAAAAAAGTAAAAACCAACATTGTAGCTTTTAAATAAACTTGGAATCTCTCAGGACTCATAAGCCCAGGTGGCGTATCAACTATGTAGTTAATTATTCAGAAAATTCTATGCAACTTTCAAGATTAAAGTTATGGAGCCCCTGGTATAGGCTGGGAACTCTCATGGTTGCTGATGATATGTGCTAAGCAAACAGATAAAAATTACTGCTTTTACAAGACCTGCATTCTAGTGAGGAAATAGGTTAAAATGGTAGAAGTCATAAATTTTCAAAAGAAATGAGTCCTGTAGAGTGTGACTGGTACAGTCATCCTTCAGTATCCATGGGTTGGTTCAAGGTTCTCTGGAGAAAAGCAAAATCTGCTGATGCTGAAGTCCCATATATAAAATGATTCCTTTCATGTAATCTATGCACATGCACCAATACTTATTTCAAATCATCTTTAAACTGTTAATAATACTTAATATAATGTAAATACTAATGTAAATAGTTGTACTGTACATTTAGGGAATAATGACAAAAAATTGGTACATATTAAATACAGACACAACCATCATTGACTTAACTATACAGTACACTAATAAGATACCAAGCAAACAATGCTCAAAGAAATGCTGGAGAGAGACTGAGGGTCTGTGAAGTGGTGGGGAGCTACAGCAGGGGACACCTTCACATCCCCGCATTTGCATGGATTCAGCATAGGGCTCAGAATGTAGCAAACTTAAGTTTGGGTTTTTGTAACTTTCTGGAAGTTTTTTCAAATATTTTTGATCCTCAGTTGGCTGAATCTACAGATGTGAAGCCCACGTATACACAGACTGTTCTATTAAAAATAAATTGGCATCAGGTAATTTGGGAGATTTGAAACAGAGTATTCTAATTTGAAATGGAGCACTCAGGGTGGAACTCATTGAGAATGACAGTTCAGTAAAGATGTGAAGCACTCAAAAAAAAAATGTAGACAAATTTGTACAAGTGTGTCCCAGTACAGAAAATATCATGCACTACAAAGACTTTGAGGTGGGATCTGGACTGGCCTTTTTTGGTTTTTAATTGTATAAAATAACATTGTATGCACTTTACATTGTAATCACTTTTATGTCTGGAGTCAAGAGCCCTGAGCATATTCACATTGCTGTGCAAATATCAACACCATCTACCTCCAGAATATTTTGTTTTTTATTTTACCAAACTGAAATGCAGTATCTATTAAATAATAACTTTCCATTCCCTTTCCCTTTGTCCCTGAGAGACATGATTCTACTTTCTGTTTCTGTGAAGTTAGGTACATTGAGTAGCTCAGAGAAGTAGAATCAGGGTATGCCCTTTTGTGACTAGCTTATTTCATTAGCATGTCTTTAAGGTTCATCCATGTTGGAGCATGGGCCAGAATTTCCTTCCTTTATATGGGTCAAAATGTTCCATTTTATATGCTTGCCACATTTTGTTTATCCATTCAGCCATTAATGAACAGTCCAGTTGCTTCCAAATTTTGACTACTATGAATAAAATTGCCATCAAAAATGGATATATGTATTACCTGTTTTCGCTTCTTTTGGTAAATACCCAGGAGTGGAATTACTGAACCATACGGTAATTCTATTTTAATTTATTGAATAACACCATTGTGTTTTCCACATAGCTACATTATCTTACGTTCTGACAAACAGTATACAAGGGTTGAAATTTATATATATATATATATATATATATATATCCTCAACATATTTTTCTTTTTAATTCTTAAACATTTTTTCAGAGTAGTTTTAGACTCACAGTAAGATTAGAAGGAAGTCACAGACATTTCCTGCATACCTGGGAAAATACATGGCCTCACATGTATAACGACTACCTCTATTATCAATACCCCTTGCCAGTTGGGACATTTGTTAGCTGTTGTAAAACCTAGGTGGATATATCATAATCATTCACACAAATCCTATCGTCTAAACATTAGGATTTATTCTTGGTAAAGCATGAGTCTAGTAGCAAGGAACACCTTAACTTTTTTTTTTTTTAAATCTGGGATTGTTTTTAATTCTCTTTCATTTTGAAGGATATGTTCACTAAATGCAGAATCCTTTGTTCACATAGATTTTTGTTTGTTGTCTTCCCTAACTTTAAATATATCATTCCATTGTCTTGTGGCATCCAACATTTCTTTTGAGAAATTTGGTGATCAACTTCTTGAGGATCTCCTGTACACGATGAATCACCTCAATGAAACACTTTGTTCCTTTCAAGATTCTCCTTTCTTTTTCACTCTTAACTACTTGATTATAGAAAGGTGTGTCCCTTTGATTTTGACACTCATTGAGATTTGTGTATATACATATCAATGAATTTCTTCAAATTTAGGAAGATTTTTGCCATTATCTCCTCAAATTTGCTTTCCACCTTGTTTCTCTTGGAACTTTTATGTGTGGGTCAGTCTTTTTCAATAGGGTCCTGTAAGTATCAGGGCCTCTGCTTACTTCATTCTTTTTTCTTTTCATTTCTCAGTCTTGATATTATAATTGTATGTTTTTAAGTTCACTCTTCCTTCTGCTTTACATCTGCTATAGAAGTCTTGTGGTAAAATTTTCAATTCAGTTTTGTTCTTTCTCAATTCTAGAATTTCTATTTGGCACAGAAATAATTCTGATTTTTCAATATGCTCCTTTGGTTCACATATCATTTTTCTGATTTTTATTCATTTTTTGTGTGTGTATGTTTGTGTTTCCCTTTCAACTTTTGAGCATAGATGGAACAATTGTTTTAAAATATTTTCTAATAAATCCAAACCTTGTGTTTCTTCATGGACAGTTTCTGGAGCTGTTATTTTTGTTCCAGTGAATTGCACATATTTGGGGAAATTTTGTGTCTTAGTCTGTTTTGTGGTGTTATAATAGAATACCACAATGTGGGTAGTTTATAATTAATGGGAGTGTATTGAATCACAATTTCAGAGGCTTGGAAATTAATATTGAGGTGCTGCCATCTGGCCAGTCTTCTTGCTGCATCATCATCAGGGCAGATGGACACATAGAGAAAAAGAGGGAAATCTCACTCCTTGGAGAGCTTTTATTAAAACATGACACCTAAGCATGAGAATGGTATAGTCATGATCTGATCACTTCTTTTTAAAAAATATTTTTTAGTTGTCGATGAACACCATACCTTTATTATTTATTTATTCATTTTTATTTGGTACTGAGAATCCAACCCAGTGCTCAAATGTGTTAGGGAAGTTCTGTATCACTGAGCCACAATCCCAGCCCTAAGCACCTCTTTTAAAAAAAAAAAAAAAAAAAATTGTTCTTTTTAGTTATATATGACAATAGAGTCTACTTTGACATATTTATATGAACATGGAGTATGTCATATGCTAATTAGGATCCCAAACTTGTGGATATATAAGATGGTGACATTCATTGTGGTGTATTAATATATGTACATAGAAAAGCTGTGTCAGATTTACTCCACTGTCTTCCTATTCCTAGCCCTCCCCCCTTCCTTTTATTCCCCTCTGCCCAATCCACAAAACTTCCTTTTTTCCTTTCCTCCCCCCTCTCTTGTTGTGTGTCAGCATCCAAGTTGCTGGTGGATGTGACAGGACTGGATTATTTCCTCCAAAGGTGATACACCCTGCCAAGGAGGAGGTGGCACAAGGGGAAATTATACCACAATGGACTTTCCTGCCATTTTGATTGTGACTTTACTTGATTGCAGTTCTTGTGTTTGCTATGGATATTGAACTAATTTTAGGAACCTCTATAAAATTATTTAAGTCAGTGTCTAGTTGCTTATTTAATGTTTCCATAGAAAAACAAGGGTTTAAAATTGGGGTTTATAATATGAGTAAAGGAAAGAAGTTCAGAATGACTTCAAGATCATTGGCCTGAGCAATTGAAAAGATTGATTCCAAATAAGTTTAAGGTGGAGAATATTTGGAAATGTTTGACACAAGTTTTTTCCATTTTGTGAGCAATCAGCTCATGGCCACCAATGTGAATCCTTTAGAAAATATTCACACTCTAAATGTTAAACTACCTTTAAATTCCTAAAAAAGAAAAATTCCTTACTCCTTATTTATTTTAAGGCTGGCTTCCACATTCTTCATCCCTCCTTCAAAATTAAGCCTCACTTTAGGATATTTATGATGAAAATATCTTTTTTTTTCCTTCAGGAAAAAATTTCATCAAGAAGTTACGTGTTACCACATTGACCCAACGTAAAAATGACCTCAAAACACCACAATCTGACATCATTACTTTCATAAATAATTCCATATGTAGTGACAAAAAAATTGGAATCCAGGTCAAATTGAACCATACTCTTTAGAACTCCCTGTTACTACCTTTAGGTATATTTGTGGTCTTTTCCAGCCATTTCCATCTCAGTTTTACATTTCCCAGGAATAACTGCTCAAACAAAAACTCAAAGGTATCTGATGATCCTATAATAGTGTGTGAGATGGAATACACTATATACATATATCAGACAAATGAAACTTCAACCAGGTAGAATAAGCTTTCCTTGGACAGCCAAAATACATATGAAGTCATGTTCTTTATGGCACCACATCTGACTCATCAACAACCCATATTCAGAAATACTTAATGTATTTTCCTTATGAACAAATATTAAGTGAGTACTTATTGACATTTTTTTGTTATTAAAAGCTCCATTTCATGGATGAATATGGAGAATGTCATGTTAAATGAAATAAGCCAATCCCACCCCAAAGACTGAATGTTCTCTCTGATATGCAGAGGCTGAATCACAATAGATGGGTGAGGTGGAGGGAGGAGTGGAAGTTCCCCAGATTGGGCAAGATCCAGTGAGGGGAAAAGTCCAGGGATGGGAATGGAAAGGACAGTAGAATGAATGGGACCTAACATTCCTGTGTTCCTATATGAATACATGACCAGTGAAACTCCACATCATGTACAACCGCAAGAACAAGCTGTGCATGAAGTTATACTCCATGTGCATATGTCAAAATACATTTTACCGTCATATATAACTAAAAAAGACAAATAAATAAAAATTAAGAAAAAAAAATCTATTTCAAACATGGCATAATATCATATGGAGAACAACTACTAAATGTTTAGATTTAGTTTTCATAGTTTACTAGATGGAAACTGCTTATAACTTTTATGTATTTTTTCTTGTCTTACTATAATCTACTAAATATATTTAAATTTAAATTTGGGGCATAGTTTCAGGATAATCACCTTTTATGTAGTGATTATTAATATTCTTTAGAAAACTGATAACCAATTTTTGAAAAGTTAACAGGTACTGACTGTTACTTATCTACTGATGGTAGATTTTAAAATTACATTTTGTTTTTAAAATAAGAGGTCTTTTGTTTGGCCTCATTTTAACTTGATGACATAAGAATTGTTAGATATGTTTTAATCTTTGGTAGAAGATGAGGATTTCTAAATTCCCTTGAAGAATTTTTAACTCTGGGGAGTTATTTCTAAGTTCTAGATTTTAATTAAAAGATAAGGTGGGCACAGGGATCCTGTGACAGTCTCTCAGAGGTCAGGCTGGGGATCAACCCCAGATACATGGGTTTACACAGGGAATATGACTGACAAGATTAGAGCTAGAGGAAAGGTATAGGGGATGGAAAAACAGTCATCGCCTCCGCAGTTAGACAAAAGAATGTAGTTAGAAAGAGATGCCAAAACAAAAATTCCTCAAACACTAGGCTGATGAAAGACTGAAGATCAGGAGACAGAAGGCAAGTGTCACATTGTCTCAGATTAGCCATGGGGGAGAGAAGACAGGAGCACATGGCAGATTTCTGAACCAGAGCTTACTCCTTGGTCTGATTTCTCAGGAGGATCTGATCCTAGGTAAGGGGAAGTTTAAGTGTTTAGGATGAAGCAGGCAGGGAGAGAGCTAGGGAGTTCTAAATAAGATGCAGGGCCTAGATACTGGAAAATTCCCAAACCTGACAATGCACACCTCAATTTGATTGTGACTTACATGCCTCAGGCCTCTACATTTCAATTCTTACCTCTTTTAGAATTATTTTTAACATTGGTTCTCTACTCTTAAAACGTATGAAATATTTTGTAAAGTAATTTGTAAGACAGCCCTTGAACAAAATAAAGCTTTGAATTTGGCAATATTACTGTCATATAGAAAGGGAATGGATGGAAAATATTATAAGCTATGTATTTTATGGTGTGTGTATTTAAATGCTTAAATTTAATCTTGAAATGGAGGAAAGTTAAGCCATTCACTTTGATTTAGGTTTGATTAATGATCTTCAGTCTTTCATTTGGAAAGTATTTCACCATTGATCTGACAAAGTATTTATACTATTTAAGTGTTTTGTAGGGGAAAAAAAACAAGGCAATTTAGTCGGATATGTTGCAACCACCTCTAAAATTGTTTTCCAGATTGCTTTACTCACTCATAAAGGTTCAAAATACAGGAAACTCTGAAGGCTAGGCTAAGCAAAGATGACTAAAAAGTCCAATATGTAATATGAATCATATGGGAACAATCTGAGATTTTTTTTTTTCAATTTGATACTAATAATTGAACCCATGGGTACCCAACCACCAAGATTCATCCCCATTACTTTTTATCATCTATTTTGAGACAGGGTATAACTAAACTGCTGAGACTGCTCTCAAACTTTTGATCCTCCTGCTTCAGCCTCCTGAATCACCACTGAGCCTGGCTAATCTACAATTTTTTAATGGTATTTGGTGCTAATAAAAATTTGTGTTCAAATATATATACATATATAACCAAATATATATACATATATATATATATATATATATGTATATATATTTGGTTTCAATCCATATATATATAAAATGGGTCTTAATTTTTCAATTTTCGAAAACTTCTGATTTTTGCAGTGGATAGTGCAATATCCTCTGAGTGAATTTATGTCATGATTTTTAAAAATGTTTTGTCTAACTCTTAGTGATTAAAAGGATAAAGACATAATGTTAATGTTGTGATTATTATCCACATTTATATTTCTCAATGTCCACAAGATGATACTTTTTAGGAAATGTTTTTGGTAGGCCTAAGTCGATTTTGAAAGCTTTGAATTTGTATATAATGCAAATAGTTTCATTTTTGTAGAATTTGCATATAAAATTTCAGTACTTTACTATTTTTACTCTATTTAAGATTTTATTATTATTTTTTACTTAATTTCAGTGGACCTTAATTTATTTTTCTAAATGATAGTCATGGTGTTAATACATATCATATACATTTTTTATATTATCTGTTAATTCATCGAATCAACATTCCATATGAGTTTGCAAAGATAGTAAACTTGTATTTTATTGACTTATAAAGTGTTTTCTCCCTCTTTCTACACATATGTGTATATTCACTTTTATATATATGTTTACAAAGTCTTTCATATATATATATATATATATATATATATATATACACACACACACACACAACACACACACATATACATATATAAACAATCAGAACTTGCTGTTTTTCAAAATAGCAGTATATCTCCCTGATATATCTTTTTTTAGTTGATCACATACCTTCAAGTCTTTGTCTAGTATAAACCTGGGTAAAGTCTGGTGTGGTGGTTCATGCCTGTAATCCCAGAGGCTTGGGAGGCTGAGGCAGGAGGTTAGTGAGTTCAAAGTGAGCCTCAGCAAAAATGAGGTGGTAAGCAACCCACTGAGATCCTGTGTCAAACAAAAACTACAAAATAGGACTGAGAATATGGTTCCGTGGTCAAGTGCCCCTGAGTTCTATCCCTGGTACCCCCACCCCTGCAAAAAAAAAAAAGGGTGAGGTAAGAAGTCCTATGTATTATTCCATTTATTGCCATAAGAAAATGTTATCTGTGTCTTCCTTTCCATCCCTTCATGTCTTAATGGCTTATGATTCATTATTTCCTTTCCAACTTTTTTTTTTTTTGTGTGTGTGTGTGTGTATACATGATCTTATCTGTTTTATGTTAGACGACTTAATCAACACTGCTATTCATATGGAATAATCTTAATTAAGATCACTATTAATATTATCTGGAGTGCTTATAGTGTTTTGGAGTTTTGTTTTGTTTTGTTTTGTTTGAGGTGAGAGCAAAAAGTTTTATTTAGAAGAGAAGACAGAGAGGGAGAGAGAGAGAGAGAGAGAGAGAGAGAGAGAGAGAGAGAGAGAGAGAGAGACTCCTCCTCAGAGACAGAGGAAGGGATCAGAGTTGGAGTGTTTTGGAGTTTTATTGGCTCTTCTAAATTACCTATCTGTGTTTCCACATTTTTATTTTCCAGAATAGGTCAAACTTACTAGACACGATGCTACGATTTGGATAGCTGTCCAACCATATGGCTAAAGACAGGGACAGCAGCCTGTGACACCATTGGGAAGTTGTGGAACCTCTAGGAGGCAGAGCCCAGTGGGAGTAAGTTAGGTCACTGCACCTGTGCCCTTGAAGAGACCCCAGGTTCTTAGTCTATTTCTTTTATTCTGATATGAGGTGAATAAAGTTTTTCATACATGTCCCTACTATGGGCCAGTCAGCTTTTCATCACTGTGAACAAAACACCTGGCAAGAGCCACGAAGAGGAGTAAAAGTTTATTTGGGGTTCATGGTTTCAGAAATTCAGTCCATCATCAGCTGGCTTTACTTTATTTCTTTTCTTTTCTTTTTCTTTTTATTGCATTGCTGGGACCAAAATACCTGAAAAGAATGACTTAGATAAAAAATTATTTGAGGCTCATAATTTCAAAGGTTTCAATCCATAAATGGTCAATTTAATTTCTCTGAGGCCTAGGTGAGGCAGGACATCATGGTGGGAAGGACCCAGATGTGGAAAGCTGCTTTCCTCATGACAGCAAGAAAGGAGAGAGAGAGAGAGAGAGAGAGAGAGGGACTCAGAAGAACAACCCTTTCAGGGAACACCCCCATTGACCCACCTCCTGCAGCCACATCCCGTCTGCCTACAGTTACCACCAAGTCAGATCATTCAACCTAGGATGGACTGACTAGGTTACACTTCTCATAATCTAATAATTTTACCTCTGATTATTCCTGAACAAAAGGAACCTTTGAAGGACACCTCAAATCCAAACCATAACATTTGACCCCTGGCTCCAAAACTATATCACGACAAAAAAAAAATGCATTTAATTCATCTCCAAAAGTTCCACAGTCTTGACAGTTTTAGCATTACCCAAATGTCCAACCAAATGTCCAAGTCCAAAGTCTCAGTGAGACTCAAGGCAAAATTTTTGCTGATCTCGGATGGAGATATATATATATATATATATATATATATATATATATATATATATAAATTATATATATTTTACATTATATATATTTTACATTATATATTTTAAAAATTACATATATTCAAGTTACATATATTCAATATACAGTGGTACAGAGTAAGCATTCCCATACCAGAAAGGAGGAATGGGGTATAGAAAGAAGGAATGGGGCCAAAGCAATATTAAAGCCTATCCAGGCAAACAGGTTCAGCAACTCTGCATACAGCATCAGGGAGATGTGCTCTCCAAAGGGCATAGGCAGCCATGACCTTGCCAGTTATAGTGCACATTGAATTTCTTTTAGCCTGACTCTTTCCACAGCCAGAAACTTTTCTCAGAAGATAGTTCGTGTTACTGGCATCTCTTCATTTCCAGGGTCTCCATTTCAGCATGGCTTTACCTTCACAACTTCACTCATCACCCTCTCAAAGACAGCCTAGAGGGAATCTGACACTAATACACTTTATCTGGTCTCCCAGGACTTCCTTTGAAATCTCAGTGAAAGCCTCCATGACTCCTTGACTTTAGTACCCTGTATTCTGCAGGATGATGCCAAGGCCAGCCACCTGCTCATGCAGTACCTGGGCCCTCTAGTACCATGAATGCAGCAGCCCCTGAGTGCGTGTGTGACTAAGCATGGTGAGACAACTTACTAGATTCCTTTCTCTTGCTCCATTCTCTCACTCTCTACTTTATTGCTACCATGAGGGTTAAAGCTTTCCTCTGTTGGGAACCTCCCCCATAATAAGAAGCCTCATCTTGGGCCCAGCGCAAAAACATCAGTCATCTGTGAACTGAGACCTCTGAAACTGTGAGCCCCAAATAAATGCTTCTTCCTCTTAGTTGTTCTTACCAGATACCTTAGTCACAGTGATGAAAAATCTGACCAAAACAGAAATTGGTACCAAGAATGGGTTTGTTGCTATTTTTAATTTGACCATGTGATTCAGAAGACTTTGGAGTTGGTTGGAGAGAGAAATTTTGAAGAAAGTCAAGATGCAAGTTTGAAAAGCTTTAGAAAAAAAACTATCTTAAACAGAACTTAATTATGGGTTTCTCTGGTAGGGGCTCAGAAGACCAAAATAATTTTAGGAATTTAGACTGTTCTCATGGGGTTTCAGAGGAAATTGAGAATTCTATTGGGATTTGAAGTAGACACCAAAGAACTTGGTTACATTTTTGACTATGTCCTGAGAATTTAGTGAGGTTGAATTTAAAGGCAATGAACTAACTAATCTGGCAGAGGGAATTTCAAGGCAGCACAGCATTCACTCACTGGTGTGGCTATTACTGGAAGCTCTTAGTTAGATATAGTGTTAGAAATTGAAGCAGAAAACAGAGCTAAAGGATTTTAAAATTCTTCAGTTTGGCCAGAAAAGTTCAAATAATACCAAGGAAGTTGTGTTTGTTGAAGAGTTACAGCACCTAAAGAGGTGCTAAGTATTTGGCTCAAAGAAAATAGAAAGGATTCCTTGAAGGCATCTCAGGGATTTGCAAAACCACATCCATTGCAAACTCAAGAGTCTAGAAAGGAAAATTTCCCTGAGAAGAGATCATGGGGTTAGAATTTTCTGAATAGGTGAAGGATGTGAAGATCTTCATGTCCTGTGTAAATGCTCACCAAAAGGTAACCTTGCAGAGGATTTTAATAGGTAAATGAATAGGATGATTCAGTCTGTGAATAGCAGTCAACCTCTTTCCCTATCATCCCAGTCATTGCCCAATGGGCTCATGATTAAACTGCCCAGGGTGACATCAGGGAAGGTTATGTATGCACTCGGCAACATGGACCTCAACTCACCAAGGCTGACCTAGATATAGCAACTGCTGAGTAGCCAATTGACCAGAAGTGGGGACTTCTATTAAACAGACGATATGACATTGCTTATAGTGATTAGCCAGCAATCTGGTGGCAGGTTAACTATATTGAACAACTTTCATCATGGAAGAGCCAGCAGTCCATCCTCTCAGAAATAAATACTTATTCTGGGTATGGACTTGCCTTGCCTACACATAATGCTTCCAAAACCATCATCCATGGACTTACAGAATGCCTTATCCACTGTCATGGTATTCCACATGATGTTGCTTCTGACCAAGGAATGTACTTCACAGCTAAAGAAATATATCAGTGGGCTCATGCTCATGAGATCCACTGGTCTTACCATGTTCCTTATCATCCTGAAGTGGCTGGGTTGATAGAACAGTGGGACTGACTTTGAAAGATGCCGTTATAGTACCAATTAGGTGGCAATATCTTGAAAGGCTGGAACAAGATTCTCCAGAAGATGTTCTATGCCCTGAATTAGCAACCGCATCCTATATATAGTAAGGAATAGTAAGTATTTAGTAAGGAAGTAGAGTATAGTAAGTATAAGTATACTAAGGAAGCATATGTCTGGAAATTTGGGGGGGTTGTCTCTTTGTATTATTATGTGCTGTTATTAAGGTCGATGAGAAATTTCAATACTTTAATTTGGCCCAGAGACCATGTGCTTCAGATTATCTAGGAATGAAGGTATAGATCACCCTTCCAGGTAAAGAAATAAGACCTGCTGAGGTACCTGCTAAAGAAAAAAGGAATACAGATTAGGTAGTAATAAAAGATAGTTTTATATACCAACATGGCCAAGTGACCAGTTACAAAAATAAGGATTATAATTGTCATTTGTATTTATTTTCTATTTTGTTAAGAATATATTTATGCATTTGCACACATATATTAAGCAGATATGCTTATTTGCTCTGCTCATTTATTCTTTTATCAACTAACAAAATATTGATTGACTTCATGCAAGCATTTAGAATAGTGTTAAATCTACATTATAGTATTTCAGTCGTGGGATACGAAAAGACATAAAAAAAAAAAAAAAACCTTTCCTCCATTTATGGGAGAGAAATGAGTTCATTTTTGGTTGTAAAAGGGTATTTATATCACATCAGGCAGAATTATGACCTTTTTATTTTGTTTATTTGGAGATTATGATTTAAAGAGATGTTTGAGTGACAGGTTAAGAAGGGGTGAACTCGTGGTGATTAATGTGGATTTTCGACTTGATTGGACTAACAGAGTTTTGTGTGTGTTGATGAAAGTGTTGTCAGAAATTATTGGCATGTGATCTGACAAACTGAAGGGAGTAACCCACCCGGAATGTGGGCCATGCAGCCCAGTAGGCTGGGTGCCTGGATGAAGGAAGGAGGAAGCCAGCATGGCTGGAGGACTGTTTTCTCTCTCTTGTGTGGGTAGTTGGGTTGCTGCTGTGATCTCCTGAGGACACCAGTCTCCAGCTCCCTCACTGTTCCTTAGTGGACTCTGACCACTGACTCTTCAGTGATTTCCCAGGCCTCCTCCGGTCCTGAACCAGGGTTTCATCATTTGTCTCTCTTTCTTTGAGACTCCCACTTCTCAAACAGAGTAGTTCCTGGTTTCTGTAGCTCCTCAGCCTGCAGACATCCATTGTGGGACTATGCAGATTTTGATCCTGTAAAACCAATCGAATGAATTTTCTTTTGTAATTATCCACATGATTAGTTCGGATTCTCTAGAGAACCTGACTAATAAATAGCTCATGACCCTGGGTCTGGTAGAGGGGCATGGTAGAGGAAACCTGCTCAATTCACGGCAGCCAGAAAGGAGAGAGAGAGACAGGAAGAGAGAGGCACGGGAGAAATACAACCCCCCAAATCATGCCTGCAGTGACCTCCTTTCTCCAGTCAAGCCATACCTGCCTCCAGTTACCACCCAACTGTCCATTTAAATTGTCAGTCCATCAAATGGATTAAACTCCTTATTACTTTACAACTCTCATAATACAATCATTTCATTTCTGAACTCTCCTGCATTAACAAGAGCCTTGCGGGTCACCTCTTATCCAAAGCATAACACACTATGTTGTAGTACTTCACCATAAGCCCCAAAGCAGTGGGGCCACAGGACAATGTTCTGATAGGTCTTAGACCTTGAGCCCAAAGAAATGTTTCTTCTTTTTTAATGCTTTATCCAGGTATTTATTAATTCAAGAAACAGAAGGTTAATACCATCTATATATTGGTTGTGTATGTTTCACTTAGAACTCTTACTATCATAATTGCTAGACATAAACAAAAATAAATAAATAATTCATTCTCTTAGCTAAAAAAGAAAGAAGGAAAGAAGAAAGTAAGGGAGTGAGGGAAGGCAAGAAAAGGGAATGGAAGGAAAGGGAAAATGAAAAGCAAAAAGGAAAAGAGAGAAAAGAAAGACCCCATGTATTAGATTTCAGGAGGGGTTCAGTCAGAGGCCCAAAAGGTATCAACAGAACTTAAATTTTCTCCACTCTTTCTCTTTTTTCTCTGCCTCATCTGTGTTAAATTTACATTTAGATAACCTAACCTCTTTTATTTTACATAAAGTCTCCTGGCAGGAAAATGGGCAGCATTTCCAGACATGTTCAAAGCTTGAAGATCAATAAAAATATAAATGCTCCTATCATATGCAAAGGTCAAATAAAACTTCCAGATGTGAGTCCTAGTGGCCTGAAATTGCAGACAGAGAGCAAAAGTAAAGAAGTAAACAGGATTTAGATATGTACTGTGGATTGTGGCCGATTAGGATTCAGGATGTCTCCAGCCAGAAATATGAAAGAATTGTGAGCAGTGAAGAAGAAAGCTGGCAAGGGTCAGATCAGGAAGGGCCTTGAGAGCCAACTTAGGGAGTGTATACACACCTTCAATAGAGTAGAGATACTGATGGATTTTAAGCAAAGGGATTAGGATTGTGATTTAAGAAATTAACTCTGGGTTTCAAGTAAAAGGAAGCTAAGTAAGGACTCTGAGAAACTTAAAAATTACAAGACACAGAAAATGCCCCTATGAACCCTGCAAACACCTGTCCAAATGTAAACCTTAATCTATGAAATTTCACTTCTTGCAGTTAATACTGGTCACATGAGAAAACTGAGACAAACCCATGCTTCAGAGACTTGGCCACATAGTTCTTCAAAGGCTGGCTGACTGGCTGGCTGGCTTGCTTGCTTGCTTGCTTGAATTGATTTAAAAGTCCCTTGTTAAGATCAACATGTTCACTGCATCAGTTATATTTGTATTAATATAATAAAATACCTAAGTTAGGCTAACTTTATAAAGAAAAGGGGTATATTTAGTACACATTTTTGGAGGCTGGGCATCTAAACAGCTTAGCACTGGCTCTGGTAGAAGCCCCCAAAAGTGGTAGAGGTAGCACCTACCCCTGAGAAAGCAAATGTTGGCATACAAGAAAACAGGAAACCAGAGAGATTGGGTTGGGCCAGGATCAGAATTCTATGGCAATTTTCTCATGAAAACTACCAGGCTTGCAGGAGAAATACCTTGGTCTCTCCTGAGGACACACCACTGACCAAAGAACCTCCCAAAAGCACCCAACTCTAAAAGGTCCACACCACCTCCCAATACCACCACGCTGGGAACTGAGCTCCTGACATGCAACCTTTGCAGGACAAACAGCAACCAAGTCAAAGCAGATGAGAGTCAGTCTCTTCGTCAAATTCCTTATTTGGGCTGAAGAGAAGTAAACACCAGCTGGTCTCCAAAGAATCTTTCACATAAAAAGCATCACTTTACTCAAGTGATATCCTGCAGACACACAAAAATATAAGCTCCTGGGCTCACTCTTAATGATAAGGATTCAGAAATAAGGGGACAAAATCCAATAGCCTCTGGGCTGGTTTTCTTTCTTTGACCTCTCTCCTTCACTGCTTATCATCCAATGAATAAGTCATAAAAGTGCATATGCTATACTAAGTATCAGCATGGGACCCATGTAAAATATTCCAAAAAGGGGGTTCAGCAAAAAGACCACCAGAAATGACCAGCAACAAAAGTATAGATAGATAGATAGATAGCCAAAACATAATACATGCAAAATTGCAGTATCAAAAAGGTTCTAACTAGAGACAGTTTAAATAATCTTAACCCGAACCAAATCATGATGGCCAAATTAAAGGAGGATGAAACAGCACAGACCACTGCTGCCTTTATTTATATATTTATATGTTTATTTATTTGGTGAGAAGAAGGCGGGGTACATTTTTGTGCATTGGACTTGTGCCTATTGCTGTATTTTAAATCTCAGTTTTCTGTAAAGTGCAATCAAAGTGAAGCAACTCAAGTAAAATTTAATTATTATGAGGCAGTTAAATTTATGAGCTGAAGGAAATGTATGGTCTTTGTAATTATGGGTACTTCTCAAATGCAATATTCTCACTTAGGACAAGAAGAATCACATAAACACCTGCATGACCTTCCTATATCAGATGACCTGATCATATATTGAAGGGTATCTCTTTCATTTATTGACTTTGTGTTTATTTGTTGTGTTGCTGGGGATTGAACCCTGGTTCTTGTTCTGCTTGACAAGTGCTTTACTCTGGAGCTACATCCCCAGTCCAAGGCTATATGGGTCTTTATGAAAGATGTGTCATCCCCAATACTCCACATTTTTCTTAGAACCAATTCTTCTATAAATTGGATTCATTTAATATTCCATAACATTTGATCTACCATTTCATGAATCTTAAAGACTGTCAGTGATGCTCTTAGATATTATTAACTTCTGATAATTTTGCCTCCCTAGATGTATATAGATTCTAGAAAGGTTCAGCTTTCTTTTTTTTATCCAGTACTCTCAGGATTAGTGATGTCTGAAGAAGCCGCTTGTATAGAACTGGATATTATTTTTTCCATCAAAATAAATGAACTGCGCTTTGGGATAAATAAGGATTATAAGTAATTTGTATTATTTTAAGTGTGATGTTATCAAATGAATTTTGTGGCAATTTTTTTTTTGTATTTTTCATAATTTTTATTTTTTTTAATTTTGGAAACCTGTATATTTTAGAGTTTTATTGTCCCATATATACTTAATGTGGCCATAACAGCTCCTGCTTCTACCCTTTCAATTCCTGCCCAATGACTCTAGGATACCTTTCAAAACTCTTAAAAAAGGTAGAAAAGATCTTCTGTGATTGAATCCATCTTACTAAACCAGACTAAATCTTTGTTCAATTTGTGCTCTGAAGTTTACTTTGTAGCAATACAGAACTCCTTAAGATTCCCTTATGAGTCGGATTTTCTGAGGAAGTATTAAACTATTTGTCACTTCCTTTGATTTGCTCTATCTGGACTGCCAATCTAATTCCTTTTCTCTCCATTGTCTACATATTAGTGTCACATATTTTGAGATTAACTTCAGACAGCAATACCTTCAGTCAGGCTTCCCTGACTCATCATCTTTCCATTCAGCCATTCATTTCTCCTCACCATTAACTCCAGCACACACACAAACACACACTTCTTTACATGGCAAATTCAGCTGTATTTATGATCCTGTGACTATTCTGTGATCTTTTGCTCTTATATGTGTATTTCAGTACATATAACACAATTATTGTATCAAATATTTTACTGATATTTCTCAGTCCTGGTTATGTTTTTAAGAAAAGTAACTATATGGCTATCCTTTTGAATTTCCATACTTAAAACAGATATATCCTGGTACTTAGAAGATGTTCATTGTTGAGGGAAACACATGCACATGAATGAATAAATGAGCAAGTGAAAGAATAAATTAATGGATTTTCTATACAACAGCCCATATTTGTCCAAGGTTTTATTTCCTGCAAAATATTAAGTGGAAATTTTCAGACATAAATAATTTTCAGATTAAATAATTCTTATTATAAGATAGAATTGTTCATTTTATTAATATAGATTTTTAATATCTTATTGTGTCTAACCTAAATTAAACCTTATCATGGGAGGTATATATAGGAAAAGAAACCATACTGTATAAAGGGTTTGGTACTATCCACACGTCTTAGAACATATCAACCACCAATGAGGGGTGACTACTATAATGAGAAATCCTGTGATTCTGCCTGTAGTTGTGAAGAAATTTCAAAAGAAATGATGCCTTTGCTATTATCTGTAAAGGTTGCCACTCTCCCAGAAATCCTGAGTCATTTGGACAATGATGGTTATCTAACTTAATGATGGACTTATCAATATGTTGTCTGCCACAAATATCCAATATATATACCAGCAAGTCTCCAAATCAGTCATGTGTTTATATTTTTTAAATTAGCTTGCACTAATAACTGTCTGGCAGAAGAAATTTCTTTAGAATAAATGCCCAGCTGGTGTTAATGGGATTCTGCTACCTGAAACCATCAGCACCACCCCGGAGGTCATTTGTCTCCCCAAATGCCCTGTAGAAAAATGGTCATCACTTAAGTGCAGTACATTTTAAATAACTGAGTTTTAATTTCAGTACAGTGCACTGAGAAACAGATCAATAAAACAATACAGAGACTAGACAATAGGAATCGGTTGCAAACACTTGATGGGTCTATGTTTCTGCTTAGTCTAATGTCAATGAAAGAATGTGACCGAAACTACTTTCTAGTGAATAGAATATTTGACTATGGAATATGTTCAAGGCTTAAAGCACTATGGTTTTGTTTATTTTGTCTTTGGGTAAAAATAATGCTTAGTTCTATTTGGCTAGGTATGATTGAATAGCCTATGGCTGAAAGGTGAATATTTGGATTATAGATATCTACTCTGCTCCTTGCTAGCCTAAGAATGCTGAGAAAGTTAATTAATGACTCATCCTTCTTTCTTCATTCCTTCCACCCTCCTTCTTTCTTTCCTTATTCAAAAAAACTTTTTTGAGAACCAATATGTACTAGGATTTTAAAGTAACATAAAGCATGCTTTTTGTTTTTGTATAGATTTTTAGAAAAGTGAGGCTAATTCTACCTGCCCATCAGAGGTATTCATCTGCCCCGTCTCCATTTGGTTGCTTCATACCCTGGAAGTTTTTCAACATCTTTTGTGCAAAGAAAGAGAAAGATAGTATTCAAACTTGTCGATGTTCTGTTAATTAATATTTTAGTAGGAAAAGAAATGACTGCTTGGGAGGAAGTGGTACCTGACGAATCAAATAATCAACATAATGATTTGATACCAAACATAGGTTTGTTATTTCACACATTTAGTTTTCCTTCAGTAGATTGAGATGTAAAGTTTTATTTCACAGGATATCAAAGTGCTATAGATTTTACAGAGTTTTACTGGGAAAGAACCTGAGGCCCAGGGAGGATTTTCTTGTGATGTAAATGAAAGTAGAGACACACAGCTAGTCTTTGGCAGAGCCAGAGTGCTCACTTCCTGCTCAGTGACTTTAGCTTAGCCTACATCATCCAAATGTCAGATTACAGGAACAACAAGGAGCAGATGTATAAGGGAAGACGGTTAGGTGATATTTGAAACCCACATGATGAGAAACTGTAAAAGCAATACCAGGTGGCAGGTGGCATTTTACAGAGTGACAGGAAAAAGAATCTCCACCTTTTAAATAATTATAGTGCCCAGGATTTCTAAGTCCTTGGGCCTGCAGGGAATTTAGTAGCCAGACAGAGCATAGGATCAGTTAAATGAGTTCCACAATATTCACTTTTTTCCCCAAAGTAAAGCCCAATGAGATTTTAGTTGAACTATTTCTTTAATACCAACATTTGGAAAACAGGTGACCATGCAAACAGTGGCATAATGAGGAAATTCCCAGGATCACCATCTAGGGGGTGAAGTCAGGCTACCACTGTCTGCCAACCAAAGTGCAGACTCAGTGTTCACAGTCTGAAAACTGCTCAGCACATTGTTCTTACTTTCTTTTCCTAATCCCCAAAGGTTATGGGCTTCCATTTCTGCTTCCAGTCAAACTCTGAGACACAAACATATTTATGTGTGTATTAGCTCATCCGAGAGATGCTTGAGTTCCACACAAATTAAAATTACATCTGCGAACAAGAAGAGATTGCTAGGAGTTAAACTTTCTGACTTTGAAGATGTGTGAAAGCACAGTGGACAACACTAAAGTCAATTCTAAAGTGATTTAAGGTATATAAAATCCCAACACCCTCTCTCTGTGTAGGGAGCTTTGCTGTCAGCAGCAATGCACTGTTTCAAGTTATTAAAGAACAGTAATGTTCTCGAGTTTGTCCTAACTTGGCAAAAAATCATATTTTCTTGTCATTACCATTTTTCTTCAAATAGAATAGATCAGGAAACTACAACCTCTTTCTCTCTCTCTCTCTCTCTCTCTCTCTCTCTCTCTCTCTATATATATATATATATATATATATATATATATATATATATATATATGGGTTTTTTTTCCCTGTAAGAGGCCTGCTCCTTCCTGAATGTATATTTGCTTGTGTTATTTCCTCAATTTGGAATCCTTTGGTCATATTCTCTCCAAATTTATCATTTTAAATACTTTATCATCAGTTCTTTTTTTTTTCTTCTGTGATTCTTTCTTTCTCTGATGCCAACATCATTTGTGAAATATTTCCACCTCCACTTAAGACTCATTTATCTGCCATTTTGAATTGTCATCTGCATAAAAACAATGAAGAAGGCATAATTTTAAATTGTGAAATATTGGGACATTTTGATTCTTTTATTTTTTGTTACAAGGTAATATGTGCATGTGTATGAACAAATATGTATCAATGAATCCCAACATTATGTGTAATTATAGTTCACCAATAAGAAATATGGGAAAAAGTAAATTATCCAATCTCAAATATTTGGTTTTGGTATCAGAAATAGACTAAAACAAAAGATTAAATATAGATTATGTAGAATAAGTGATAATGTTTATCTGTGTGTTTTACGTGAAGTTCACATGTGTGTAATTTCCAAGGATTGGAAAAGTTTATCTCCATCATTTACAATATAACTGCAGTCCTGAGTTAAAGCTGAATGCTCAGTTAATATCCATATAATTTACTTATACCTCCATCCCTCTGTAAAATTACGAAGATTTGTTTGTACATCTTTATACCACTTCAACTATGACTCTGCAGGCCAGAAATGCAGCTGACTCATGTGCATCTTAAACATATCACCACCTCATAATATGTTTCTCTTCTACAAATAAGAGATGTTGGAAGATCCTATTCCTGCCCTTAGCCTCCCTCCTCTTATTAAAATGCAAGATAAATGGATCCAGGCTATATAATTTGCTTTGAATAACAAATTGCATTCTCATGTATGTACCCAGTAAATGCTTTTGGATGATAATGGCATTGATGATCACTCACTCCCCCAAACTGATTGAGTACAAGCTAGAAGGATCAGTTTATGAAGTAGAATTGAAAGAATTAACATGTTTGCCATGACCTAGCAACAGCTAGGGGGCTATGGGAGAGAACTGTCCTTAAGCATTCCTATTCTATTTCATTTCTGCATGTTTCTGGTACTTGTCATAATAGCCCCAGGCAAGTTACAATAATGAGAGCAACATATGGCATTTGAAGAGTGTCAACAACAAGAATGGAGTGTGATTTATAGGGCCGCTACCAGGGAAGTAAAGAGCAGATACTCATGCTAAGATTAGGGAATTGGTGTCAATAGATTGATAGATTGTATTTCTATGTTTGAGAAACTTTATCTCTTGTGAATTATTTCCACTTTCATTATTTTTAAACAGACTGTCCATGGAAACAGGCTGTGAGTGTTGCCCAGGAGAATTAACTGAAGTTCTATAACTTCCAGAAAAACAGTTTTGTTGAGATATAAAGAATCACTAAGTTAAGGTCTATTGAGATATTTCCACATAATGAACAAAGAGGAAACAAACAAATTATAAAGGATCAATTCTAGTCAAGTAAACTATTTGATGTTATATAGTGAAACAAAATATAAATGTTTGGCTTAGTTTTAAAAATGTTTAAATCAATTTATTTGGACATTTAGCCATGCTTATTGGAAAATGTGGATGATGACTGGATAATCTTTGTAAAACCGTAAAACTAAATTAGGCAACTATTTGTCATCTATCTATCTATCTATCTATCTATCTATCAATTTATATATATATATATATATCATATATATATATATATCTTTGTTATATAAATTAAAACAATGCACTCATTAGCCTTTTGTCAAGGCTATTGTTATGGTCGAATTCGGGACCCCCAAAAGACCACCAGAGACCAAGATCGATGTAAACAGCAAAGAGGTGTTTATTGCAAGCTAGCTCAGTCCTCAGCGCATACACACAGCAACTGGTGACACTGAGAGGCCCAGAGCCCAGGGTTTGCAGCATTTTTGTACATTCTTTGGAGAGGGCAGGGACTTCACATACATCATAGCCTCTTTTAGCAAATCATCACACACCGCGAGAAAATCAAATAACAACTCTAAAACATGATTAGCACATTCTCTGGTGGGAACAAGTTGGGTAGGGGTGATTGGTCAGTACAAAAGGGGTATTCATTTGAACTGATTGGTTTAAGCCAAGAGGGGTGTATGTGCTGAACTACATGGTTTCCCAACATGTTATCAACCACCATAAACTACTGGGAGGGTCATCTGGCATCCCAGGTATTTCCCTGTCTCATGCTGATTGGTGGCTGCTAGGGGGCTGCTATGGATCCCCACCTAGCCTGACTGAGTCAGGGACACCTGGCGCAGCAGATCTCTCCTGTTATTTGTAGATAAACAACTTAGCAGGGTGGGAATGTCCCTAGGAGTGCTCTGTGGGTTTTTCCAAGGACAAAGGTGATGTCCCTTCCTTGGACAGGCTTCGCTCTGAGGTAGAGGCTGGTTTTTCACCTGTATCTTTTGTTTTAGAAAAAAAGTTTTAAAATCAGCCAAATTTGGGGAAATCATCTTTCCAAAAATATCACTGGAGGTTTTTCAGAGATCTGAAGAGAACAAAAGTATTTGAAGGGTGTTATTGAGTTGCACTTGAAAGAAAAACCTGGCTAAAAATCCTTGGGAGACTGCTCCGTTGTCTTTCTTGGAGATGTCTCCAGCAATCAAATAGGCTTAGGATAGGTAAGAGCAATGTCTGTGGTCATCCCATCCTCTTCAGAGTTTTGATACCTGGACATATAAGAAGGAAACAGTTTCCTTTTTTTGTTTATATTTGTTCTAATTAGGTATACAAGACAACAGAATGCACTTTCATATATCATACATACATGGATTATAATTTCTCATTCTTCTGGTTGTACACGATGGGGAATCTCGTCAGTTGTATAGTTACCTATGTACAGAGAAATAATGTCTGATTCATTCTACGATTCTTCCTACCCCTATACCCACTCCTTTCCCTTCACTCCTTCCTATATAATGTAGATGAAAAGATCAACTTGGGGGGGGTGTCTTAAGATATTTGGAGAAATTATAGCTACCTGAACTAGTAGGTAAAATCCATTGGTTTTAAATGCCTCATTTCCAAAATGGGCACAATAAGGTTTAATCCACAGAAGTGTTTGAGAGGATATTTTTGACAATATACTTAAAATCTTACCATTTCATTGGGAACATGGATACTAATTAAAAACTTGCTGTAATTGTTATTGTCTTCATCCTCATTGTCATCAATGAATGTCATGATGCCCATATAAAGTTCTGGCACATCTGGAGTACTGAAGAAGAATACTCCTTCCCATTGCCCAGAGCATAAAATTCCTGTAAGCACACTGTTGACATCAATCAACCTCCTTGAATGTGCTCTGCAATTTGTACTCTATCTGCATTTGTAACTTCATTCTCTAGACCTATGGTATTTACTGGGGTACCCTTGGGCATGCCAATGTAAGTATCAATACTAGCTCAAACATGACAGCATCCTTTAGTCTAGACCTTCTGTTTAGCTTCGCAAATACTTACTACACCCTGGCCCAGATATGCTTTCACAAACATTTAAAGAGTACCTAGTTCATGTCAGGCACTGAGCCAGCTGCTGCACTTACAAATATACATAAAATTTGATTGCTGCTCTTCAGGAAACAAATAGAACTACCTACTCGGTAAGGACATGGTCAGGAATTAGAACCATGAAATTTCAAAGGCGGGAATTAACTGGCTCAGCATGTGGGAGCACAGAGGGATTCAAAAAGGAGCTGATATTGGAGCCTAATTTAGAAACAAATGCAGTGTGTCAACTGCAGGAAGAGAATAAAAAGAAATTTTGAACAGAAGGACTAACCTGAGCCAAAGTGAAAAGGGAATAGGGTGTGGGGTGTATTTGAGAAAGAGTAAGTGATTCAGAGTAGTCTAATGCTGGGTGTCTGGGAGTGGGGGTGAGGAGAGTAGCAAGAGCTATTGTGAGGAAGGGACCATTTCTGCACAGCCTTAGGAGTATTACTTCATTGTAGACAGTGGTCAGTCACTGAACTTTTGTGATCAAAATGTTGTGTGGGAAAGAAAACTGTGAGATAATGGGGAAGAAGAAATAAGACTAGAGGCAACTCAACCACCTGGGAATTTGCAACATCATGTGGATGATGGTAGTGTGTCTAATAAAGAAAATGGCAGAGAGAACAGTATTCTGCTTCCACAGTGTGTAAGAAAATAGAGAGGCTATTTCTGGGTGGCTAGCTGGACCTGTGGGTTAAATAACAGGAACAGTTTGAAAAGATTCATGAGTTTCAATCCTGAAGAGTCTTCTGGCCTTAAAAGTTTTGAAAATAAATGAAATATTAAGTCTATCTATCTGTCTGCCTATCTGTCTTATAGATAGATTCAGCTAATGTTTATTTACATAAAAATGTATAAACATATATTTATTTATGTTATATTATATATAACATAGTATATAATTACATATATATATATATATATATATATATATATATATATATATATATATATATATTTCTATTAGGAAAATATTATTGGTACCCATTTCTTACCCCAACAGTAATGAGTCAGTGTATACAATTAAAATGAAGAACTTGTCTATTTAAAACCTCTCACAAATTGTATAGGTTAGTTCATACCTTTAATCCCAGTGACTCAGAAGGCTGAGACAGGAGAATTACAGGTATAGCCTAGGTCATTTAGAGAGACTCTTGGGTTCAATCCCCAGCACCAAAACTATCTTTAACTAACTAAACTAACTAAATAAATCCTGTTGGGAGCTGAAAGATTTCAGCAAGATGAACATTTTAACTGACAGCACAGAATTAGAAAGTCACAATTCAGAGTTGATTTGTTAGCTGAAAACTACTGTAACCAATAATAAATATTCCTATAGAAAAAAAAAAGGAGTCATGAATAAACAGGATCTAAATATGCATAAGGTCGTTTTGTTTCGAGAGTCATAACTCAAAATGGCATCTAAATTCTTCAGGGAGATTATCTTTCATTTGTGAAATATTGTGGGATAGAACTGAAATTGTCCACTTCTATTCAGCATCAATGAATATTTTATATTAGTTCAACACCAAGTCGTAAAAGATTTACATCTTGAGGATATTAAAATTAATTTAAGGAGATTAATGTACAATAACGATAAAAAGTAGCTTCACTTTGAAGTTAAAATTATGGGGAAGTCTGTGTTCTGGATTAGCAACCTGCCACCAACGTCACAACCCTGTCCAAGAAGGCTCTGCTGTGATATTTTCCTTAGGTCATAGATCACCACAATTTTATTGTATTTTTTAAATAGTCTGACAGTTGTTTCTTTGGTAGAATAGCTATTTATACAAGGTACGCTGGGGCAGAAAGGATGAGGCCTAAGACAAAATGAGGTTATCTTTCATAATTACAAAGGACCTGGATAGGAGACCATCTCTAGACATTCAAATTTTGGCTTATTCCAAGTGTGCTTGCTTTAAAACATCAAAATCAATATAACGGTTAATAGCCCAACGGTACTTGAATCTTAAAAGCAAAATTGGTTGGTTGGTTATTTATGCTTAATTTGGATCTAGGGTTTGCTCAAAGCAAGAATTTATTTTAAAATTTTAGTTGATTGGTCCAGGATGAGAATAGTTTGTGGCAGTCCAGAGCAATGTTTAGTTTGTAGCAATTTCAAGATATGAATCCAGAGCCAGGAGACTAATCAGTGAGAACAGGAGGGATACAAAAAATCACCCTCTGGATCATAAGCTAAGTCTTGATTTGACTATTTTAGTCATCTTTTTTCACTGCTGTGACTAAAGGACTTCACCAGAGCAATTTTAGGGGAGGAAAAGTTTATCAGAGGGCTTCGTCCATAAAAGGCCGGCTCCATTCCTGCAGGTTCAAGATGAGGCAGAACATTATGGCAGAAAAGCATTGCAGAGGGAAAGAGCTCACATGTTGATTAAAAAGCAGAGAGACTCCACTCTCCAGATACAAATAAATATACCCTCTATCCATGCCCCTAATTCCCACCTCCTCCAGGCACACCCTACCACTTCAGATACCACTCCCCAATCATTTATGGTTCCAATTTTCTTGTCTCACTCATGAGCTTTTGGGGGACTCCTCACATCTAAACCATAACAATGACCTTCAGCAAATTATTTTCACTTTGCAAACTTGGTTTGCTTCTGAAAAGTAGGGATGAGAAATATTTGTTGAACCAGTGGCCAATTAAGTGTTTTGATTGACACACTATGCAGAGTATGTTCTCCACTGATAACATGCATATCATCTAAAGAAGACACTACCAGTGAAATATTTGAATTAATGTTAAGTAGTGCATTCTCTTTGTAGATCTAAGTGTTCATTTTGGAGTGTGAGGTTGTTTGTGAGAGACCCAAAAAGAAAGAACAGGGAAGACTGTAAGATCAAGGAAGTCTTTTTAGGGGAGAAAATAATGGAGTATCTTGTCAAACCTGTGGTCAAGTGATAAAGAAACATGAGCTTCCTGAGCCATCATGAGCTTCTCCCAGGATCAGGCCTCCTGAAGGAATGGTGAAAATCAGTGATAGAAAGCACTATTTACATTGCTATTCTGCTCTCCAGTTTGCTGAACTGAGGTGGAGCCAGAGATGTAAGTCTTCTTCCTATCCTCTGGGACAATTTTGAAACATTTGGTGCTCATCATTGCAGAATAAACTTCATTATAAATTTCAATCCCAATCCACTTTGCCAAAACTGTAGTGCAAAAGGACACAGTGGGACCACCTTCAATTTCCAAATTAATAACATAATGAAGAAAGATAGGTCAGACCTACATAGACATCGGTTCTGGAAATTCCAATCATGTAAAAGCAAGATCCTCAGTCTCCAACCCTCCTGGGAATTCAGGGAGGCTCACAGTAACAGGTCACTTGTTCCTGCATGCAATCCCTCAACATGCTGTTCTGTCCAGACTGACAGATCCTTCTTGGGTTTCTGTCTGTCCCCATGCACTGTTGGCACTGCCATTGGGAGTGGGAGCACATCAGTGTTCTGTACCAAGTGTCTGTCACTCAGTCTTCTCAAGCTTCCAACCCTTGGTGGAAGATGGATGTAGAGATCAGGCCCCGGGGAAATGGGGTGCTCTTTTCTGCTGGGAAGTCTCAAGGTGAGGAAGTTGGGGAACTGTTCTTCTCTTACATTAAGAAGAATTTGTTAGCTCAGCGGTAGAGCTCTTGCCTCACACGTGTGAGGCCATGAGTCTGATCCTCAACTCCACATAAAATAAGTAAATAAAAATAAAGATATTGTATTCACCTATAATTAAAAAAATTTAAAAAAAAATGAATTTGTTGATTCCAGAACCTTTCACACCTCTCTCAAATAGCTCCTTCAATTTTCTTTCATCAAGAAGCTCCAAACCAATCAAAATTATCTTTAAAAAGTAAACAGTAATATCTACATCATCACCAGATGTCTACTAGGATTAATTGTGATGCTCCTTGGAGAATTTTGGGTACAGTGTATGACACACAGTGAGAACAGATGATCCTCAAGTTGTGCTAATGTATGTCCCAGGAAGTTGAAAATATCCTACACTGAGAATGAACTTAGTGCACCTAACTCATTAAACATCATAGCTTAGCCAAGCCTACCTTCCAAATGCTCAGAACACTTACATTAGCTTACATTTGGGCAAAATTATCTCAAAGGAAGCCTATTTTATAGTGAAGTTTTGACTATCCCATGTAATCTATACTGTACTTGAAATGAAAAACAGAATGGTTGTATGGGTACAACTTCATTCTACCAAAAAGTACAAAAATTTTAAGTTTAACCATTGTAAATCAGGTGCCACTTGTATTCAATACATGAGGGATGTATCCCCAGTTATTGTTGCCCAAATTGCATTGCCATTAAGAAACACACTTGTGCACTTTTGTCTGTCTTGTAAGAACCCCAAACAGTCAAGAACACACACACAAAAAGAATGTAGTTGATCATTGCCTCAGATGTCCGTAAGGCATATGGAGACCCTCCTCAGTGTTCTGATATTACTTTCCAAGATTTTTCTTTTTGTGAGTCTGAATCATTTTCAGGATTACATTTTTGAAAAGTAAGTAAGGACATCTCATTAGGAATGTGCTTTGGAGACTTGAGAAACTTCACAGTGAATTATTTCAATTTCTTAAGAATGTGAGATAAGAGAATAGTTCCTGAGAAGATGTAAGGTTAATGATAGCCTGTCTTTTGCATATAGAATGAGCAAAGTTCACCTTGCATAAATTGGTTTTTTTATGTCAGATGTCAAAAACACATCCAGTCTCATTCAGTGTTTGATATCTATCAGGAGTCTCATGTCAGTATAAAATTCATGACCACTGTTATCTGGAATCTTAGCCACTTCATAAGTTTGTGTCTCACCATGCAAGAGATTTTTAAAAAAATTTCTCTTTTTTTGTGTTTGTTTGTGGTGGGAAAGTTTTTATTCTGTCAATATCAAGCAGTGCCAGAACAATGAATATACCCATTCATATGGTGGACTTTATCTACATAGTGAGAACTATTGGGGGGGTTTATATCTATATGTTTCATAGCACAACTATTCCCAGAGATGCCAGCACACAGTGAATGTGCATGAGCACCTCTCAAAGGCTTGTTAGAAGACAGGTTGCTGGAACTTAATAACTGAATGTATGGTTTGGTAGGCTTGAGGTAGGTTCCAAGAATTTGCCTTTCCAACACATTTTCCCAAATAATGCTCATGTTATTATTGCAAGGACACACATTGAGAACCACTGTCTAAGACATGTTTTTCTTTCTCTGAACTTCTAAAAAAGGAGACAGTGAGTACAAGTGTATTTTCTGATACACAACATACTTGAATGCAGTTTTGCCACTCATTTCTCACTAAAATACTTTGGAAAAGTGTGCTTTGAATTCTTTGCTCAGAGTAGAAGACAAAAAGCTGGAAATTTTTCCATAATATATTGCCTTTTAAGTAACTTAGCTTTTTAGTTCAGATACAGTCTCGGTAGCAGATATTCAATGCATCCATTGTAGTGTGAAAACAACCAATGATGGTATGTAAACAAATGGGTGTGACTGTGCACCAATAAAACTTTATTTTAGACATTGATACTTGAATTTCATACAAATCTTACATATTATGAAATAATATTCCTAATTTTTTTTCAACTATGTAAAAAGGTAAGAATTTTCAACTCCCAAGACATATGAAAGCAGGAAGGAGGGCCAAATTTGTTTCACGGGTATTTTGCTTAGGTTATTTTGTAACTGTGAACAAAAACATAACACAAGAACAACTTGTTTTATGAGGAATAGATTATTTGGGATTCACAGTTGCAGAGGTCTTAGTTCATAGATGGCTGACTCCCTTGCTCTGAGCCCAGGGTGAGGCAGCACATCTTGGCAAAAGGGACCAGCAGAGAAAAGGTGTTCAGTTTTTGGTAGGCTGGGAAGCAGAGAGAGGGAAAGATGGTGGAAGAAGCCACAGGAAACATATACCCTTTCAGGCCACACTGCCACTGACTCCCTCTTCCAGCCATGCCCCACCTGTCTACAGTTACCACCCAGTCAGTTCATTTAGAAAAAGATGGGCTAATTAAGTCACAGCTCTCACAGTCCAATCATTTTTCCATTGAATATACCCAAATTAACAGATTTTGTTATAAACCTTACTTTCGAACCCTAACATCAGGTTATTTTTTCACTCCTATGATAGATCCTTATCCTCAATGCATCAAGTAACAAGTATAATGTATTTCTATTACCAGCAGACTGGTGATGGTCAAGGAGCACTGCTGTTTAGCTGCATACAGCAGAGGCTTCCAGATATGAAACTGGTTGCATCAGAATCACATGAGAAGATTGTTATATTTACAAATCCCATCTTTGCCTTAACTCAGATTGTGATTTCTTAGGGTTGGGAGGAGTTGACACATCTGCTTTACAAATAAACAAAAGCATAAAAATGTGAGTGATTTTAATGTTCATCAGGTTTGGAAATCACCGTCCTCATAGTATCAAGTCCAATGCTGGACAGACTCGATCTCTGATAAATATTAAACACCAGGAAAGTGCACTGTGATAGATTGATCCTCAATTATCAATAAATTCATAGCAGCATTCCATTCTCATATCAGAAGATGAAGTCCATTACTATTGTCATAAGAATATTTTCATTAACACCTAATTTTACATTTTTTTAAAAAATCTGGTATATTTTTCTTTATTTTCTCAAATTACTAAAAGCATCCAAGAGAATTGTCTTCTCAGTTATTTTGTTGAATGGTTAAGAAACATTATAAACTTTTAGTGAAATATTTTCTGGGACTTTTATTACAGTATTATAGAACATAAAGAAGGAACTTTAAAAAAAAAAAAAAAGTGAATTTGGTTAATGTTTACCTAATCTAGGAAATAGGAATTCATCAGGCGGAGCTGACCGAGCAAGTAGCTGTTCATATCTCAGTAGCATTAAACTTAATCTACCCATTGACTTTTAATCTCCAATTAAAAGCTACTGAAAATAGATTAAAAAAAAGTCAACCTAAGCTATGTATTCAACAACATCTGTGACGTTTGTAGCAGACACTGCTAGAAATAAGTTAACCCAACGCTGCGCCTGGAGTCATGCGGTTTACACACAGAAGGACAGACCTGCCCAGTCATTTTCTTGAAACTACAAGAGACAGGTAGAAAGAAGAAGAAATTGGAGGCAAAAAGATGCATGCCCTTGAGACACTGCATTAATTAATGATGACAGAGCAATCTCACCCTAACGAACTGCATTATTGTTAAAAGCGTTATTATAATTGAATTACTTGTTCTGTCGGGGGGAAGAAAGAGCTCACTCTGAGTGTCAATTAATGACATCTTAACGCCTCCAATAGTGTCACCAGAAACTTAATAAATATGAGTTGAAGATGACAGTGGCATTTTTTTTTTCCCCCAGAGAAGTCTCAAATGTTCCAGAAGGACAGGCCAGTGTGGTCATTCTAACCTTATGTGGCAGTCTTTTCCTATGGAAATAGCAGTCACCTGGGTGTTAGTGATACTGGACAGACAGGTATGAGTGTTGGGAACATGAGGTTAAGGGAATAATTCTATAAAATGGGCCAACTGTGCTGAACCTTAACATGTTTTCTTTTCCAAAAAGCAATTTACCTGTAGCCCTGCCTGGCACAAGTGGACAGGATATGCCTCATTCCTCCGCAAACTACCTACAGGAAAAAATGAAGGCCCAACATAATATTAATAAGAAGAATCCAAGTGACCCTGAATGGGGAGACTTTTGTGACCCTTTTCATAGCCAAGATCTCAAAACTTAGAATGAGAAGGATAATTCCTCCTAACCATAAAACCTGTAAGAATTTATGGTTGAGAATCTAATTAGAACCTGTCAGCATGTGCTAAGGTGACCCATAGTTGCATGGCAGTGGGGACTTGAAAATATGATGTCACCCTGCTGTCAGTCAAAAGTCAAGAGGTGGACCTGGGCAGGGCTCTCTGGAAACTTCTCTGGGATTCTCAATATCACTGGAGTGCAGAAAAGACACATTGTCCCTCTCCTCTTGCAGAGGACCAACTCTCCCTTGAGAGTATCCCCTTTCTTTTTCCTATCAGTTCAATAAGCTCATGCCTGTTTCTCTGAAATCTGAAATCATGAAATTTTTCATGCACTGCATCTGAAATCCTTCTGACTTGATTACAAAAACCAGGGTTTGAATGGAGTGCCTTCTCACTGCCTCAGCTTCCCAGAAGGCCCCATTTCTGTAGCATTAGGAGTGAGAGCTTAGTCACTAGTATAAACATTGGTCCTTCTTCATAAACACTTTCAGTTTATGTCTTTTTACATAAAAGTTGAAATCTCTTGGGATTAATGAAGAATGAAGAAGTCCAAGATTTTTAAAATCATTATTGTATTAACCATATTTTTGTCACTATGACCAAAATACCTGACAAGAACAAGGGAGAAAAGACAAAGTTCATTTTGGTTCACAGTTGCAGAGGTCATTTCGGTTCAGAGTTTCTTAGTCTGTGGTCAGCCAGTTCCAATACTCTAGGCCCAAGGTAAGACAGAACATCATGGCAGAAGAGCATGGTGGAGGAAATCTGCTCAGCTCATGGTAGGGCAGAAAGCAGAGAGGGGAAAGAAAGAGATCACAGGAAAGAAGCACCTTTCCAGAGCATGTCCCCACTAATCCACCTCTTCCAACCAATCCAGCCCCACCTGCCTACAGTTACCACCCATTTTGTTCATTCAAGTTAGGATAGGCTCTTTAGGATACATCTCTCATAATCTAACCACTTCACCTTTGGGTATTCCTTCATCAACACAGGAGCTTTTGGGAGACAACTCACATATAAACAATCATAATTATTATGACTCTTCCTCAGATTAAGTAAACTGGGTCTATTCTAGAGCTTGAGTGCTTGGTGCCAGGTTTGAAATGAGGTATGCCTTCCTGAGGAGTGGAAGATGGAGGATGAGAGCCAGATTCCTCACACAAACCTCAAAGCTGACCACGCCAGCCACTCACTCTTAGTAGCTATGTCCATAGCAATGGTGCAACCCCAAAGCCATGGACATTATCAGACTGCTTAAAAACAGAATTAAATAGGATTTTTTTCTTTATATTTTTATCTATGGACAGGGAGGAGTATAAAAAACAATGCTCATTTTTCCTGTGCTAATATCAAAAAGGCTGCCCATTGCATTGAGCCCACGTATACTAACTTTGTCCACCATGAGTGGCGACCAAATTGTGCTACAGTCCCTCTCATTTGTGATGCACACCATTAACCACTTCCAAATGTGCACAAACAGGAGGTCTCACAAATCTTGTTCTGCTGTTTTTCTTATTGTCCTTTAGTTTGACTTTATTTATTTCATTTTGACTTTTGGTCAGTTAAGCCTCAAGCTTAGGGAATGAAATATTATCAGACCAAAGTCAGGTTATCTGCCTTTCCTATTACATGGTTTATCACATCTCTCTATTTATATGTTTATGTACATGCCTATCTTTTGACATAATTGCATTTTCCCAAAATAATCTAAGATTTTCTTCCAATGCTAAGAGAATCATATGTTCTCAAAACTTGATTTGCATTCTAAGGAAGTGATTTCGTTGTTATTCTTCACTTCAAAGGGATATTTGGCTCTCCTTTGACTTTAGAATAAGCTACACAGGATTTAAATCTTCACTCAGCTTTATTATTTGCTATATAATACAAGACAAATGTCATATTTTCAGCTGGTTCCTGTTTTCTTTCCTATAAAATGGACATGGAATTGTCCATAGTCCTGAGATTAAAAAAAAAAAATAGTCTAAAGCACTAAGCATAATACCTTGCATAGAAAAAAATGTTCAAAAATATTATTTTTAGGAAAAAAAAATATGTAAAAAAAGACTTTAATTTAGATTCAGAAAAAAAGGCTTTTTTTACCTTGTGTCACGATGAGGACTGCTAGTCCCTGAAGGTCAGTGGCAATTTTACTTCATTGTGCCCTGACTATGGCATGTGCATTCCAAACCCCAGTCCTTTCTGCCTTCCTGAACCTCTATCCTTAGTTCAGTCTGGAAACCATGAAGACCTTTCTGCTGACTGCATTTCACTAAAGCTCAGGGGGCAGGCTGACAAGGAAAATAGAGTTTTTATTCAAAGCTGGTTTTGAGGAAGGCTGAGGAGATCTTTCTGCCTCAAAGTAAGTGTCATCTTGTGTGTGAGGTGGGAGTTGTACATGCTAAGGGGCAGGAAAAGCTTTTATGATCAGGAAAATGACAAATGGTAGGGATTTCAGAGTGTCCCTACTCTTCTAAGATATCAGGGCCTTCTTGTCTCTGAGTCTGCTGCCTCCTTATCACAACACAGGGAACCTCAACCTCCTGGGGTCAGCATCTGCATCGCTTTTGAAATACAGGTTACCTTTGGGACTGAGGAGTGGAGACGAATTACAGAGGAATTTCTTTAGAATTTCACATATCATGAGAATGGGATAGGAAAGATGGAGGAGTAGATTAGTGACACTTGGGAGGAGAGAAGGCAGTAGCTCTAAGGAAAAAAAATGTCTTTTTGAGGAAATACTTATGTTAAAAATAATTGCCTTCCTTAATTACTGTTACAGCTGCATCTCTTCCAATAAACATTCCCCATTAGCTATGGCTTGAACCCTGTCTCCCATCTTGGACTTCACCATCTACATTTTATATTATATTATGCAAAGACAGGGAACATTTCCATTAAGAAGTTTTGCTGAAATCAACTAACAATAGACAGATTAACAGGAGAAAAAAACATACAAATTTATTTAACATGCACATGTGCAACGAAGCTAAACAAAATATGAAACTCAAAAAAAAAAAATAAAGATCAGATTGGAGAATACTAAATAGTCAATAAGGGAAAGGTGAATGGAGTTGGAGGGATAAGCAATTTCAGAAAGTAAGAAATTGTTTCTCAAGAGAAATGAATCAGCACAGAGATCAGACAACAGCCAAAGGCAGGGTGGTAACAAGTTATGGAAAATCCAGGACTATAGCTTCAAAGAGAACAAAGTAGTATTAGGCAGATAAAGTCTCCCAGGTATATCTCAGAGCTATACACAGAAGAATAGAAAAATGTTTATATGGGCATGATGACAACTTTTAATCTCTTTTCAGGTGGTTCATCTTTCCTGATTATTTGATGAGATTCCAAGGGAGGGGACTTAACAGGATTTCATTTCTAGACAATAGAAGTTCTCTTAGTCAAGTCAAGATAACTTAATGAAAGCCTGTGTGTACCCTTGAGGATAATCAAAGATGAGAGAGAGTCAGAGAGACAGAGAGAGAAAGACAGACAGACAGACTGGTGAGGGCCCAGGGAGAAATTTACAGAATTTGTTTTGAGACTGTTTCTCCAGCTGAGCATGTCAAAGCACCACATTTTGTCTTACACTTTTCTGAGCCCTAACAAGTATTATATTATTTATCAGTAGTTCTCAAGGATTGGTTAGCTCAGCTCTATCACCTGGCTGTTATTACAAATACAAAAGTAAATGCTGTTACAAAACAATAGAAAACAATCAAATCATTCAGACCTGCAGCAAAAGCAGGGCTTATTCACATCTGTAAGTGAAGCAAGCCAGTCCCCCAAAACCAATGGTTGAATGTTTTCTCCCATAGGTGGAAGCGAACACAGGATAAGGGGGTGCTGGTGAGGGGAAAAACAGAAATGCAGTAGAATAGACAATGGGGAGTGGAGGGAAGTGAAGGGGGGTAATCAAAGGAAAGACAGTGGAATGAATCTGACATGGTTTTTCCTGTGGACATAAATGACAACACAGTGAATCCCACCACTATGAGCAACAATAAGAATGGGACTCTTAACTAGAATAAAATCTACTCTAGGCTTGTAAAATTATATCAAAATGGATTCTGCTGTCATATATAACTAAAAAGAACCAATAAAAAATGACTTTTTCTACCAACTACAGAGATTTTTATTTGAGACCCCAAAACTCTGCCTAGTAAACAGAGTTTCCAGTTATTTGTAGTGTCTATGTGGCCACAGATTTGAGGTTCCTTATGCAAGAATAAATTTTAATGTTGTCTCTTCTAATGGAGTTGATGTGGATAGGCAGATGTTTCTCCTTTACTCCTGTCTCCCTTCTCTTTTATTACTCCCCAGTGTTGCTCAACTCTGTATTTAATGTATTGAAATTTAAACTTGCCAACTTTGTCCAAATTTATCTATATATTTACCATCATTCCAAACAAAATTCCTGAAGGATTTGTTGTAGATATAGACAACTTGATGCTAAAATTTGTACAGAAAGGCAAAGAAAATAAAGTAGCTAAAACAATTTTGACAAAGAAATATATAAAGTAGGAATAATTTAAATGATTGTAATATTTCCTGTAAAAGTGCAGCAATCAAGATATTGTGGTATTTGCAAAGAGATACATAGATCAGCAAAACTGAAGAATTCAACAGATATGGCCACCTGGCTTTGGCAAAACAAATTAATAGATCTATGGATCCATTCAATAAGTGATGTTAGAATAATTGGATTTTAGTATACAAAAAAAACAAACCAGAGATACATACATATGTGCTATTCCATGTAAATATCAACCCAAGATTGACTATAGATGCAAATATAAAACATTAAAAAAGAGTAGAAATATTTTGTGTTATGAGTAAAGATAAAGATTTCTTAAACATAATATAAAAGAATGATGTAAAAATTAGTGCTTTGTAAAATTAAAATGTTATCTGCAAAATACACTATTTGCAAAATGACAGAATAATCTTCAGTCTGGAAAGTGTATTTGCAAATCACACATCTGAGAAAACACTAGTATCCAGAGCAAGTAAGCAATTTTTAAGATTCACTTGAAAGAAAATAAAAACAATTTTCAAAATGTATTAACCAGGCACTTTACCAAGAGCATATATAGATGGCAAATAAGCACAAGAAAAGATAGTCAACATCATTAAACACTAAGGTAATTCAAGTTATAATGATAATTAGATATCAGTATTCACTAATTACTGTCTTAAAACCCATACACCATAAGCACACACATGCACCAGCACAATACCAAATAATGGCAAAGAAATTTTACATATTATGGGTAGGTTCACTCTGGAGTACAGATTTATCAGTTCTTATAAAGTGTCAAATATGTTTAGTATGTGTAGTAGTTATCTATTCCTGCATAAAAAAAAAATCCCACAAATTTGTTGGTTTGAAATAGCACACATTATCTGTGGATCAAGTGTAACAGGAACTACTAGTTTGGTCTTTTGCTTAAGGTCTCACAGGCTTCGATCCAGGTGTCAACCAGAAAATGAGTGCTTTGATTGGGGAGGGTCCCACTTCCAAGATCACTGAGGTTATTGTCAGTTCACTTCTTTATAGTTACAGGATTAAGAGTCCTGGTTTCTTCACCTGGAGGTTTCCCAGAATTACTACAGGTTGCCGAGGCAGTTGGTTGTGACATGAGCTTCTATGTCTGCTTCCTTTATCAGATCAGCAGGGAGAGTCTTTAATAGAATCCCAAGAGTGGCATCACATCAACCTTGTCATACATGTTGGCTATAAACAAATCAGAGGCCCTGTCCACACTCAATGGGATTGAATACAGTAGTTGTTATGGTTTGGATACAAGCTGTCCCCCAGAAAGCTCATGGGATAGGCAATACATTGATATTCAGAGCTCAGAAAATTTGATTACGATGACTCTGACTTCATCAGTGGATTAATCCATTCGAAGAATTAATAATTGGGATGGACTTACTGGGAGGTGGTGAAAATGATAAGCAAGTGGGTCATGGCTAGAGAAAGGGAGCATGGCCTTGGGGACTATATGTGTCTCTGCCCTTCCCCTCACTCCCCCACTTCCCCAAATACCATATTGAGCAGTTCCCCATCAGTGTCCTTTCCTCCATGATGTTTCTGCAATGTAACCTGCCAACTACAGACTGAAATCTCTAAAACTGCGAACTAAAATGAATCTTTCCTCCTCCAAGTTGTGGTCAGAGTGATGAATAGCCAACACAATGGTGAACACTGAACAACAGAGGTCATTGAGGCCTGCCTTCCAGACTCTTCACTACACCATAGTATCTAGCAATCCCACCCTTGGGTATTTATAACAGAGAAGAGGTCATAAGACTTTATAACAGAGTAAATAATTTAGGCTTTTCAGTTTTGAGGCCTCTATCACAACTCTTCAACAAGAGCCTGAAGGCAGCCAGAGATAATATACAAACAAATGAGAGTGACTGTCCTCCAATAAAATTTATTTACAAAATGAAGCAGTAGGCTGTATTTGGCCTGTGGGCCTGAGTTAGCTTCTCCCTGCACTAGATACATAAAAATTTATATTCACAGAAGTATCTATGTATGAAGTACAGCTACTCCTTGAAAGGCTACATCTCAATAAATGTATTGTATGCTGAAAAGATTATAAGTCAAAAAAAGCATTTCATACTACCAACCCATCAAAGATCACGGCTCAGCAACACCGTATGTTGGAATATCAGTCGTTCGCCCTTCTGATGGCAAGGCTGACTGGGAGCTGCATCTTGCTGTTGCCACCCAGCATCTTGAAAGAAGATCATTTTGCTCCTCACTGGACTAGCAAAAGGTCTAAAATAAAAATTTAAAGTGCATTTTTTTTTTTATTGAATGTGTATCACTTTTTGAACCCTGGTAAAGTATAAAATTCACAAGTTGAGCCATTATAAATTGGATACCATCTGTATTCAGAAGCTTTACTCATTATTACCATAACTGGAAACATCCCCACATCCTTCAGCAAGTTCTGGATAAGCAAACTGAAGTGCATCCATAGAATGGAATACTATTCAGCAACCAAAAGGAACTAACTATTGATATACAGAACAACTTGGATGATATAAAAGACATATTTGATGGTAATATCCTCTGAGAAGAAGCCAGTATCAAAGATTATGTACTATATGACGCCATTTAAAATTCTTGAAGAAATAATTTCCAATAAATGAGAGTATATCTATGTTGCCAGAGTGAAGAGTTGGGGGAAGAGGGCATATAACTAAAAGGGATAGCATTTAGGGACTTTGTGGTGATGCTACTGTTCTGTATCTTTATCACAGCAGTGCTACCAGTGAAAGCAAATTAAGAGAAGGAAAAAGAAACAGATCAGCGATGCTTTATAAGCAGCAGAGGGGCATATTTTCAAGAGCAAAATGGCAACTTGTTACAATAAAAGTCTGAGTTTTATAGGGTTTAGTGAGACTGGGTCTTAGCAGAATGTGTTGGTTGGGCAGTCAGGGGAGAGTTGTAGATTTGGGAAATTGTGAAAGTCCAGAACCACTGTTTTCCTTTTCTTCCTGGGGTGAGTCATTTCTCCTATCCTTCTATAGGTATCTATACACTTGTTAGGGCTGGGGCATAGTTTAGTGGTAGAGTTCTTACTTAATATGCCAGAGGCCTTAGGTTCTATCCCAAGTACATCAAAAAAGCAATAAATACATGAAATTTAAAAAATTCTAATTGCTTGTTAAAAATTGTAGAACTATACACAAGAAATCAATGTTACTTTATTTTAATTACAAAATAAAATTTTAAAACTTCAGCTCATTTTATTCTTTTCTAAATAAGCTTTTTCTTCTATTTTTATTTTTATTTATATATGACAGCAGAATGCATTACAATTCTTATTACACATATAAAGCACAATTTTTCATATCTCTGGTTATATACAAAGTATATTAACACCAATTCGTGTCTTCACACATATACTTTGGATAATAATGATCATCACATTCCACCATCATTTATAACCCCAAGCCCTCTCCCTTCCCCTCTAACCCCTTCTGTCCTATCTAGAGTTCAAAACTGTATTCTGGGCTCTGGGTCAGTGGACTGCATAAAGAACTTTGGAGATAAGAATGTGTTGATTTTTGTTTTGAGGGGTGATGGGATAAAAGTGCTATGTATTGAAGGTTAGGGCATCACATCTTTGTCCATACTGTTAAAGAAGCTATTATCTTTGCATTTACTTTGTAAATAACATGTGTGTTATAGATTCCAGTAGTTTAGCTCCAAGCTGCCTTTCCCATAGGACCTTAGTCAAACATTTTCCATCTCCTTTAAAACACCATTATTTTAGGTACCTAAAGTAATCTAACCCACAGAAAGAGAAAACAGTATGGTTGTTACCAGGAAGTGGAGAAATAAAGAAATGGGAATTTTTTTGTTTAATTGGTGTATTCATTCTAGAGATCTGCTATTGTTATTTAGAGTCATTAATACTGTATTATGCATTTAAAATAAGTTAATAAAGAGATCCTATGTTATACATTACAGTAAAACAAAGAAAGAAAATGAAACAACAAGAACAAAAGAAAAAACCCAGAAGAAACAGAAGAAAACTGGACATATAGAGTTGCATATAGATGTGCAAACTCATCAACAGGCACATGGTAAATATGTGCAGTTTACTGGATACCAACTAAATCAAAATAAAGTTTAAAAAGTTAAATTACTATCCCTCTCACAGAATTGATTGGGACATTGCTGAATCCCCAAGATCACCATGGCTCATTCCAATTACTTCTCCATGTTTGGACATGTCTCTCTATGTCTTAGGACTTCGGGTATTCTATCCCTGGAAGAAAAGGGTTAAATTACATAAATTTTTTAAAGATCCCATTATTACAAAAAATCTGATATTCCAATATTTCAGGGATGATATAAATTTAAGTAAGTTTAGGAAACTTTAAGGTACTTTTCCTATCCACTGATAAAGACATTCCTCTGTGCCTGTTAATTAAAACTCTAATATGCCTTCAAATATTCAGTGAATGTTTACTAAACTCCACAATGTTCCAGGCACTAGACAGGTAATAAAGGCACTAACAAGCAATGCAGAGATGTTTTTTCTATCCTGGAATTTACAGCCAGTTGGGACAGACCTTCATAAAATATCACAAAATAAAGATACAACTTGAGACCGATGCAATTTCTCAAAAAGAAAAAAAACGAGCATTTCCTGTATTGTATTGTAGTTCCCTGATTTTATAATAACTAGTTATAGGAAGACATTCTAATTTTGATTACCTTAAAGCTTATTTTTAGGTAAGTAGGCAGAATTTCAGAAGCCTGTCAATAGCATCCCAGAGGGGAGGCCCACTGGGTCCCCTTACTAATATAGTCCCATTCCACTCTGCCCTATCACCATAAACAACTCAGGGAGAGGAGAAATGGAATATATACCCATCTAATTACTGGAATATTTTGGAATGATTGCAGGGTGTTAATGAGTCTATGTCAAGTATATTAAAGTTTCAGGAATACTGAACAGAAAATGACAAGCAAAGAGGAGAGTTGCCAGTTAATCCCAGGCATGTGCTTTGATAGAATGTATAGTATCATAGGGGAAGGAGGGAGGGAGGAAGGGAGGAAGAGAGAGAGAGAGAGAGAGAGAGAGAGAGAGAGAGAGAGACCAGAAATAAAACTACCACTTGACAAAAACATAATGCGATAGAATTGCAGAGATTGCTTTACTTTGCTGCTTTCAAGACGAGAAAATAAAGAAACCTCATTTCAAATCAGTTCAATGCACTCATTATTAACATTTAGCAAGTTCCAATATTTCAAGACAGATGGTATTCCTCAAGGATGTAAAAAAGGAGATTTCTAACTGTAACCTGAATGAATAAATACTGGTAATTTTCACCATCATTATATATGTCTTCTCTCTAACCAAGGAGTTAAATACAATAATGACATATATAATTAATGTCAGTCTTAATTCTCTAATCTTAAGAGGCTTATTCACTGCAGAATCACATTTGTCTACAGATGATTATCTTTTCTTCTAAACTAGCCTCAAGAATAAGCTGCTATAATTGAACTAAATATGCATAAATTCAGGTTATTTTTTTTTTGTACTTTGGAAGTCATCAATTTGCATGTGTTACAAAGCTTCCTTTATTATTGCAGTAATTGGATCTTAAGAAGAGTATTAAGGTGAGTTCCTTACCAAATTGGTGCTTCAGCTCTACTAAAACATTTAATATCACATGATTCACCTTGTGACCTATGAAGACAAGGCACAGGAAGATTGTCTGATGTGCTATGTAGACCTGCATACCAGGGCATGCATCCTCCTTAGTATGATGCTGCAAAATATCAATCAATAGGGCAAAGAATTCCCCCGGACCTGGGTGCTACTTCCCCATTGTAGACAGAGGATGTGGTGAAGGGAGAATTGCTCTGCTTCTTAGCTGTTGCTGTATACTCTGTACCGTGCTGGGTGCTGGGGAGTAAAAAGTGAGAATGCAAACAAACATCATAACAACAAAACCATTCCTATTTTCTAGTACTAGATAAACTATGGAAGAGAAAAATAGGTAAAAGTCAAGTGTGACAGGATGAGGAATGTGGTATACTATGAGTCTGCACAGTCAGCAAGAGTCTGGTTCACTCAGAGCTGTGGGGAGAATAACCAAAGACGACTCCAGATAAAGGTAACACTTGAAGTCAGTTCTGAAGGGCAGACTTGGGTGGAATTGAAGGGCATAGCCAATTTGGAAGAGCATGGAAGTGAGTAGGATCAGAATCTGCAATCTGTATACGGGGTAAAAATGGGAGTTCATAACCCACTTGAATCAAAGTGTGAAATATGATATATCAAGAACTATGTAATGTTTTGAACAACCAACAATAAAAAAAAAAGAAGTTAATAGGCCACTTAACCCTCTATCATAAAGGGACCTACTTGTGTGTTCAGGATCTGCATTCAGGAAGCAGCCTACATCCACTGAGGTGTACTGAGCCCAGAATTGACCTGGTCAAAGATATCTGGCAGCCTACCATTGACTTTCTTTAAGGGCTGCTACCGCAGTGTCACAGCTTTACCTGTGAGATAGGTGACTATCTGACTCCATACGTTGTTGGAGAAGAACAGAACATGTCAACTGAATCACAACATTTTAAAGAGGTGGAATGATGCAACTTTACAGGGGTCTCAAGGACAGTTTCCAGGTTGCAGGCTTGAATAATGAATGGAAAGAAGAACACAGGCAAATGCACTAGAGAGAGAGAAAAAAAAAAAAAGGTATCTTGGGGAAAAGGTGATTTCAGCTGTAGATACATTCTGGGGTGTTTCCTTTGAGATATCTAAGTAAGGGTTGTTCAGAAGCCAGATCTGATCCTGAGGAAGAGGAGCTGGCAGGATAACTATACATGAGACTTTGCAAAGTCAAAGGTCATGAAAAAGAGCTAATCATTCAGGAAGTACAAAAATGACATAACAGGCAGGGGCTTTCCAACTGTGGTATCTGAAGCAGCAATAGCATCATCCTCTGGAAATAGATTAGCAATACAGAGACTTGGTCCAGTCCAGAACAATCGAATCAGAAACTCTTAGTGAAACCCAGTGACCTGAGTTTTAATGTCCTCCAGGTAATTTTTATACACTCTAATATTTCTTTGGAATTCAAAGACATTTTGAGTGTTTGATGAAATCTATATACTTTCTTTTGAGCATTGAAAAGCTACTTTAGGAAGTAACATTTTACATTCAATATCCAGGAATTCATGAAAAACAGGAATGAATAAATGAAAAGATGGAATGATGGAAAAGATGGGTATATGCAATAGACAACATGAGTGGCAGTCTAGCTTTGTAACTATCTGCCCTTCGAGATGGAGTCACCCACTAGAATGAGAAAGACATCGATTCGTCCTAAGGATTTGGGGTTTTTTTTTACTACTGTGACTAAAAGACCCTATCAGCACAATTGTAGAGGAGGAAAAGTTTGTTTGAGGGCTCACAGTTTCAGAGGTCTCTGTCTACAGACAGCTGGCTCCATTCCTTGGGTCACCAGTTAGGCAGAACATCATAGCAGAAGAGATACAAATATATGCTGAAAAGCCACACCTCCTGCATGGACTCTCTGGTTCAGCAAGGAGGTCCACAGAACAGGGTAGAGGAGAGTGTGGTTGCAGAGTTGCTAATCAAGACCTCCAGAGACCAAGCTGGAAGCAGGTCTGATTTTATCATGCAGTTACCATGTATGAATACTCACGCTGTAGCTAAGCAGATTATAGGCAGCCACCAATGCAGTGTCTGCTAACTGTCCTTGCAGTGGCCAATTGAGGAGTGGGCCATGGAGCAAGCGCTGGAACTGCAACACATGGTCTCACACCCAGGGCTGTGTCTAAGGGGTAAGCGGCCTGCCGCTCATGCACCTACAACGAGGTGAGTGGCCTGCCACTCAGACGCCCTTAATGTATGGCGTGTATGCAGTGCTCTATGTATTTGTCCCCACATCCCCCAATTCCCCACGTCCTCAAGCCATACCCCACCTGCCTTCAATTATCATTCAGTTGATCCCATCAGGTGATCAATTCACGGATTGTGTTAAGGCTCTCAAAACCCCAATCATTTCTTCTCTGAACCTTCTTGCATTGTCTCACATATGAGCTTTTGGGGGCACCCCACATCCAAACTATAATAGATTTATTCAGTTCTTATAAGACCTGCCTCAAGGGCTGGGGACATGGCTCAAGCGGTAGCACTCACCTAGCATGCGCGGGGTGCTGGGTTTGAGCCTCAGCACCACATAAAAATTAAAGATATTGTGTCCACCCAAAACTAAAAAAAAAAAAAAAAAAAAAAAAAAAAAAAAGCTGCCTCACGACTGTCATAATGGTAGTCAGATTTCAAAAATATTTTCAGAGAGAACAAACCATATTCAGACTTGCACCAGGCATAACTAACTCAGAAGTTCATCTCGGTCATGGAAAATGTGGCGTCATAGAAGTTGCTCTTCTTAAAGATCAGTGCTATTTTTGGTGTGGCTTGACCATGGGTGGAGAAGAAAACTCTAGATGCAATTAAGAAAGGTAATCATGCTAATGACCAGCTCCTCATCTACCAAATGGGAGTATGTGTTGTACTGAATGTCCTGTTCAGGGCTAACTTTTCGTTTTGCTCTAATTGCTATTTGAAATCAATCCCCCTTCACCTATAAGGATTTTAAGTGGTAGAAATGTGATGTGCAAAGTCACAAGACACCAATAAAAATTATAATTTCTAAATGTTGAGTTTCATACGTGTCGAGAGATAGAACATTGAAAGTGTATTTTGCTTTTTAATGAGAACTACATAAATAGTTTCCTCATTAGGATTTTAAGTATAGGCCTTGCTTTCTTAATTATAGGTTCCCTTAAGATGAAAAGAGAGGGAACTGAATCACAGAGTTGGGAATAACTACCAGATATACACAACATGCTTTAAAAAAAAAAAAAGCTTATTGAATCAGTATTCAGAAAATATTATATAAGAACACAGTCGGTAGGCACCGATGTGTTTACATTTAGGCATATGAGCATGTGATGAGCAGCACATCACCTGCAGTGAGAGGAAACAAGTGTGAAATGAGATATCCAAATTGGACACCTCATTAAGGAGAATGAGGAGAAGGGAAGGCCTGCAGCCAGCTGTCTCCGGACATGAATTGCTGAGATATTACAAAATTATATAAGCAGGTTGTTCTGGTCCTTGGTCATGAGATCCCACAAGCAATTCAGGAAATTGAAGCTTTCAGCTGTGCCCACACAACTTCTCCAAGAGAAGTTGATGTTTAATTTCCGTTATGCTATGTTCGTGATGGCAAACAGTCTCCCCAGGACCCAGGGAGTTTCATGCGCATGTCTGGGATCATGGGTAAGCACCTGGAGTCCCAGAAATAGCTGCAGACATCCTCCTGGTTCTGATATAATCCCACTGGCACCGATGCCAGTTAACTGGCATTTTTTAAAACTTAAATTTTCATTATTATAACATTTGTTAAAACTTAAATTTTCATTATTATCAATATATAATAAAACTATGAAATTCATCTGTTAACTCTGATCTTAAGGATTAATTTTGAAAAAAATGAGCTCCTCTAATGTTTTTAAAATAACCTGTCAGGAATTTTCCATGAATGTGCTTTTATATTAGCGTTTGTTTATAATTTTATTTGTTCTTCTGTTTATTTTTTCACTATTTCTTGAAAACACAAATCCTCCTCATTCTTTTTTTAAAGACTACATAATACCTATTTTCAAATTTAATGACTAACTATGCTTTTGCTTGATTACCATTTACATTATTTCCAGATTTGTTTCTTTATTTCTTGAAAGTTTGGTTGTATTTACAATTATAAGCATTGCTTCAAAGAACATCCTGTTATGAATATTTTTGCATCACTGAAGGTATATATTCACAACAAAGTTTTACAAGTTGGATTCTAGATGTTCATGGGTGGTGTCACAGTTGTCCTCCACTGAGTTAATATCTGCATTCACTAACAATATATAATATGCCTCCACACATACCTTATTATAATTTGGGCTAAAGATTTGTTAGTTGTTATTCAGATCTTCTCTATGCTTACTTTTGATGTGCTATTTGATACACAAGGGAGATGGGAATGCTAATTATTTATTAAAAGTTATATTTTTGCTGGGTATGGTGGCAGATGCCTGTAATTCCAGTCAGTTGAGAGGCTGAGCAGGGAGATTGCAATGTCAAGGCCAGCTTCAGCAGTTTAGTAAGATCCTGCCTCAAATTAAAAACAAAACAAAACAAAAAAACTAAAATAAAATGGAAAGGACTTGAGAAGTAGCTCACTGGTTAAGGATCATGGGTTCAATCTCTAGTATCAAAAAACCAAACATATTGACAAAATGCTGTGTTTTTGAACTTGAATGTACATTAATATAGTATGCCTAGTATATGTAAAGCCCTGGGTTCAGCAACCAGCATTGCCAAATCAGGAAAAAAAATTTTTTTGACTATTTTTTCCTTAAAATTATTAGAGTTTTTGATTTGTACATTTTGATCCAATGATATATGAGAAATAATGATTTATGGCATTTAGATCTTTAATATTTATAAATATTTTTCTACAATAAAGTTGTGGTCAAAAAACAGTTTTCATAAGGGTCAAAGTAGCAGAATTTCTTAGTTTTTTTTTTTTTTTTTTTTTGGATGATGTAGTATCTGTAACAACACTACATTGTCCAGGTATCAAAAAAGCATAATTTGGGGGTGGGATGTAGCTTAGCATTTGAGCACTTTCCTAGTATAAGCAAGGTTCTGGGTTTAATCTCTACAACTGCAAAACAAACAAACAAAACACAATTTTATTCATTTGCATAATTATATGGCCTTAATTTCACACACACACATTTTTGTGGCACTGGAGATTAAATATAGGAGTACTATATCATCAAGTTATGTCCCCTGTCCTTTTTATTTTTTATATTTATACAGTGTTTAAATAATTTTGTAAGGCCTAAACTTCCTGAATCACTGGGATTACAGGACTGCACCAAAATGTCCAGCATTTTGTTTAAATATTTTTATTTATATATAATCTAATTTCACTTTTCCAATGTTGTCATGTTTTGGTACTTTAGAAGATTTTAGATATGTATAATCTTTTAACTTTGTAATTTTAAAGTATATACTTAAATATTTCCTCGATTCATAATTTAGGCAATATCATTTAGCACAAAAGATAAGAAAATGAGCTAAGTTACCCTGTGTCCATCTTTTGTGTTTTTCACTTCTTGATTTGGTTCTTGTTTTTAAAAAATACATTGTGTTCTACAATTATAGTCCCCATAAATTTTATTTTGCTTTAATTAAATATTTAAATATACTAAATTTTGAAACACTTATTTAGGGAAAATATAATTGTCTAGATTTCTAAAAACCCATTTTCAGGAAAGAACCCTTTGGGTTATGTTTCCTGAACTCTTTCTTGCAGTCTGAACTGCTCTCACACATTTGGACAGTGTACTCTTTGAAGGGCAAAGATAAAGTTTTGTGTTTGTGTGTCACACTCTGGTCTCACACTTTCTTCCCATGAAGACTTTCTTTCATTATTTTCCATAGTTAATTGTTTCTAGGAAGGCTACAGTTAAGTAAATTGTTACCTCTTCTAAACTACTGGAAATATAGATTACCGGCCTGTATTAACAAAGAAAGCTATATAAAGAATATTATATATATATATGTATATATATATACGCATACGTATATATATATATATATATATATATATATACATATATATGTGTGTGTGTGTATCTATATCTATATCTAGAATTTTGTACCTTCAATAAGCTATGTCTTAGGCTTTTTCATTGTCAGGTTTTCCTAGATAGAGCACATACTTTCAATGTAAAGATGCAATTATTCATTTTTATGGAAGAAGTTTTATTGTATTATATACCTGATAGAAAAATGTAAAGAGCAAAATATAAAACTAACTAATATGTTGTATTAACTTAATATTTTGCTTTTAATATCTATTATTTATCTCATATATTTTATTACTCTTTGTCTAATTTATTCCACTATATATTATCAAGATTGTTTTTCATGTCCCTAATTGTATTTCCAGAAGCAAACTTTTATACTTTTTTTTGTTTATAAGGTAGATATTCAGTTTAATGGAGTTCTTTTTCCATTGAATTCATTTCTGCAATTTGTATCTTTTAATTTTATTGTTGAAGCCTTTTAAACTTTTAAAATTTGTAATTAACATAGTAATCATACATATTTATGGACACAGCAAGACATTTCATAGATGTATACAACATGTTGTTTTGTTTAATGGCCATAAATTAATTGATATATAGAAGTGTTTTTTGATAAATTTTTGTTAATTTTTTATCTATATCCATTTAATGTATTTGATTTGTTCTTCTTCTCTTCTGTTATTTGCAGCCTTAGAGTTTATTTTATTCAGATTCTCTTAAGATTCCTATTCATCTTTGAATGAAATGTGAATTTGTAGGACAGCTATTTTCTGAAGAATGTTCAGGGAAGGACTGAAATATGAGCCGATGAGATGGGCAGCCTGAATTTGACTATGTTGTTTCAGATAACATTCTCATGATTTCCGCTATGTAGGATACTGAAGAGGTCAAATGTACATTTGTTCTTCATCTCTTTGAAGTAATAAAAATGTCCCAGTGGCTGATTGTGTATCTGTATGGTGCAGTGTGTTGATTGTGCTGATTTTTATATTTGGCTTGTCACATTAGCAAGGTCAGTAGCTGCCGACCCCTTTTCCACTTGCTCTCTGTGGTCCCTGCAGTTCAGACACAGCCTACTCGTACATTCAGTTTTATGCACCTTTGGGGCTTTCCCACTGTGTCTCCCTAAGGTGTGTGATGTGGTGAGAAGCACTGTCATATCTGGTGTTTTCTAGACTTAGGTTTTCAAAGTTAAGAGCTTTTTTGGGTAAGCTTCCTCATTATGAAGATTTCAACAGGCTGTTCAATATTTTTAAAAGTAAAAGGGTATTCATAATATGCATAAACATGCCAGTTCACCAGTGTTTTCCTGAGGGGATGGGTTAAGTAGAGCTGAAGATTATATGATGTTAAAAAAAAAAAATAGGTATCCTGGATTTTGTTATAAAAGCCAGATGTCCCTTGTATCTGTTGTTTTAGTCAGCTTTTGTGCTACTGTGGCTAAAAGGACCTAACCAGAACAACCGGAGAGAAGGAAAAGTTTACATAAGGGCTTATGATTTTGGAGGTCTTAGTCCACAGAAGTCTGGCTCTATTCCTTGGGGCTTAAAGTGAGGCTGAACATCATGGCGGAAAAACATGTCACAGGGAAGCAGCTCACAAGGTGATCAGAAAGCAGAAAGAGTCCACACATCTACCAGATACAAATATATACCCCAAAGCCAGTCCTCCAATGCCCCACCTCCTCCAGATACACCCCTCTACACACCTGCCTTTAATTATCACTCAATCCCATCAGGTGATTAAGCTTACAAATACGCTTTTTTGTTGTTTTGTTATTTTCTTTCAATTATATATAACATATAGTGCTGTAATTGTACCATATGCTTCTAGAAGCCCTTTCTGGATTTATTTCTAAGTAGCATCAAAATAATTAAATACAGCAAGAGATAAGAGAAATTGTCATACAAATCTAGAAATTTTGTAATAGATTTCTCATTTTCTTCATTGTATATTCTTTCTGAAAGTGTCTCAGAAATTATGGAAAGTCAGAATACTTTAGTAAATCAAATCATCTGGCTAATAATTAGCTTGCTCTTCCCTCATTTATATGACTTTATCTTCTAAATTAGCTTCACTGCTTCAGGCATAATAGGCTCCACACTGCTCTCTCTATATGCCAAGCTCCCTTCCTCTTTGGCTTTAGCTCAGCATTGGTTTTCTCTTGCCAAATTCTCCTTTATCTATCTCCCTGATGACAAACTCCAAAATCCATTGGCTATAAACTTCTTTCAACTTCCATTGGAATTACAATTGTTGCAGATGCTCAGTGGATTGGAGAGGAGGTTGTCACCACCAGAACTTGGAATGATGTCAATTTTATTATTAGTTAGGAAAATAATTTGGCTGCTAATTTATTTATTTGAGGGCCTGGTGATTGAACTTGTGGCCTCACACATACTAGGCAAATGCTCTACTACTGAGCTATATCCCTAGTCATAAATTTGACTATTTATGACTAAGAGCCAAATATCAGTAGCTTGAAGGGTAGATACCTATTTCTTTCTCTGCTAAAGCAGTCCAAACTAAAACAGTACCAGGCTAATATGGAGGTTCCATATGTTAAGATTCTAGAACTTTTCAAATTTGTTTTGTGCCAGAAGTTGTGGTGCATGTCTGTAATCCCAGCTGCTTGGGAGGCTGAGGCAGGAGGATTGCAAGTTTGAAGTTAGTCTGAGCAATTTAGCAAGACCCTAAGCAACGTAAAGAGACCCTGTCTCAAAATAAAACATATATAAAAAGGTCTGGGTATATGGGAATGTGGCTGGGTGGTTGAACACCCCTGGTTTTAATTCCTGGTGCCAAAAAACAATAACAAAAATTAATTGTTTTGTGATATTGTCAGTGTATGGTTTAAATCTTTCATTGTAAATGGCTGTTGGTATCCTACTACTCTGCATTCAGCCCAGCTGAATCCAGCTAGCACTATTCCCTATCACGTGTTCCTTAGTTCCCCATTAGGTCTATTCAAAGACACATTGGTAAGAACCTTACTATATGACTAATTAAAGCAGCACAACAGTTATTAGCTGGGTGGCTATGTGCCCTGCTAGAACATAGGGCTCTGAATGTATTTTTAAAAATACGGGAAATCAATGGTGAAGTACCACATAACGTTTGTCTTCCCCAAAATGTAATGTCACACTAGGGAGGAAATGCTTTGGCATTTTTTCTATGTGTTGTGGTACTTTTCTGTTTATTGTGAATTATTTGGTTGGCATTCTGCTTTTAAACATTGGTCTCATGAGTATTCATACTATGAGCTGGCATCTCAAAATCCCATCACAGAGGAGTGTTGACAAGTCTGAGGTCTGCAGCAAATAGGGCTGGGGTCCAGCACATGGTGGGGTTCACCATGGGAATCACCACCATGCAGGTTGTCTTGGTCCCAACCAGTCAGCTGCTTCTAGCCAAAACATGTCTGAAAGGCCATGTGTCAGAAAAACCTGTTCCAGCTCTCTCTCTCTTTCACAGATTTGGACATTCAATCATAGTCTGAAACTAAGGGCTTATCCTCTGCTGGAAAACAGAATCCTGTGTCTTGTTTATCTGTAGAGCTGGCTCAATTCTCTATGGCTTCTTGGACTCCAGATGTCCTACTGGTAGTTTTGATAGCAAATACATTTCCTTCTTATTACTGAAGGTCAGAACCTTATTATGTTACTTCTTCCCCAATAAGACCTATGCTGCCCCACAACAACAGTAATAGTCATAGATATGCAATAATTGATCTTCATTGCTCACATGAACTGTAACATAAGAAAAGTCATTTTAAATATAGAAGCATTATCTGTTTAAAAATATGGCAGACATTTTTAGGAAAATATCAACTTGCAATATAAGTTGGGCATTACCTCATATTAGTACTTATTATTGGAATATTTTATTATGTACCATATGCATGTGACCATTACATAATACTATGCCACATAGTATTAAATATAGTTAATGTGTTCTCTACTTTAATATTTAGAATATTTAGATCTGCCTATCAATGTGGCTCACATTTAGTTGTACGCATTGCTGTCTGAGATAGGGACAAAATGACATACTCAACTATACTCTAAGAGTACTTGAAAAAGTCTTCATATTAAGGTCTGGGTAACTGTAAAGGTATGCTTATAAACTATGTATTATTCTGCCTATTTAACTTAATAAATAAAAATGTGGCTCGCCTCAGTAATACTTTTATTTTTAATTTAATATTTATTTTCTGACTGCAGAAATACTGGATTTATCGGTACTGCTACAGCCAATACAATGAATATTTATTTTCTGTTCTTCATGAACAACTATATATCATTGTACCAGAATGGACAAAAGTCTCTTTTATTTAGATTTTCATTATATTTGAAAATATTTTTGAACAGAAGATGCAGAACGATGCATGATATTTGCAAAATGCAGAAATTGGGCATTGAAAAGCCAAAGAAAATAGCTTTTCTGCAAGTTACATGAGTGATCAAGTGATGTCTAGTAATAAGTTATCATCTTTGAGCATTGGCATTCCTACATTTCAGAAATTAATTTTATGGTTACTGTTGTAGTTATTTGTGGTTTTATGTTTTGGTTTACTCGTTAGTCTGGGGCTAGCTTGGATGCATCTGAGGTTATGGAATTAGCAATTGAAATTTTTAACTTATTTTTCCAAATTTGCAAGATAGTTCCTACATTAAAGTGGGAACTTTGCACATGTATCCATTCTCTAAATTATTAGTGTTTTTTCATCTCAATTCTCCATTATCCCTGAATCCTCCCAGAATTTCAGTATAAGTATGACAATGTCTTTTTCTATAGGAAACTTGAAGAATGTTCTCCATAGGGGCCCAGGCTTAGTTCCCATTTTTATTCTGTCCCTGTTCATTGCCTGGTATTGGGGAAACTTACTTAATCTTTACTTCAGAATATAATGTTAGTAACTGTATATTTTTGAGATGGTAAATGCATTTATGCTCACAGAGTTGTTATAGCTTTTCTGGAAAAATATAAAACTTTTTTTAACAAACACTAATATGTCACTTTGTATATTTATTCATGTAATACTTATGACAATTCTGGAAGGACAGAATTGCAAGTAACATAATTTTAAAGGCAGGAAACTGATATAGAAAAGAAAGCTGTCAATAAAACATAGCATTTTTAAAATTCAGACTATGCAGGAAGGGAGGAATACTCCAGTATAAATTGAAGTCGATTCCAGCTAAGACAAAGGTACATGAGGTTTTAAAGGGATGACAGAGAAAGAACCAAACAGGACCAAGGAGAAGTGAAAAGTGGGAACCAACATTACCTTTTGTAATGAGCAACAATTCAGTATAGGAAATAAGAGAGAGAGGTGAAAGTCAGGCTGAAGTTTGATCAATCCTCCTACCACAGGGGTCAGGCAAGTCTTTAAGTCACCTGGGAGGTCATGGTTCATGCATCTATAATTGGCAGAATTGGGACTCCAACACCATCGTCCTGTCACTGGCTACATTCAGCATCTCAATGTTGGACTCATTACTTGCTCTCCCCCACTTTAGCATTTATTCCTTGATGAATCTTAGCATCCAACTTACATGTTCAGATGCTTACAGCCTTGCTAGTGGCCCAAAATGTTTCAGGAAATTTTAGATGTAGCCATGTTCTTATTTTGGACTTTTGAATATGATTCCTGTGGATTTTTGACATGGCATTGTCTAATCATTGAAAATATATTTTCATAGGTCTCAGGAATCTGGATTGGATGCCATTTTTATTTTTTGTACACTTCCTCCATCATTCTAAGGTTGGAAAAAATGTAAAAGGAAAGTAAAAAAAATTACATTTATTTTAGCTTAAATATGAAGCAAAATAAAGTACAATACAAGATGATAAAACTCTGTTTTCAGTCTTTTTTCTACTACCTTTGTTAACTTCTCTCAACTTGATTTTTGCTTTAAATGATCTTTCATTTGATCACTCTTCTTTCAGTTTTACCTAATTACTTGATTGGGCTTTTTCTGGCTTCTTGTCACACAGGTCCTAGCACATGATTAGTATTTGGTAATAAAATTACACACACACACAAACACAAACACACACACACACACACACACACACACACACACTCCTCTGTTCAAATGTTTGCATAAAACCCAGAAAGATAAAGGAAAAGGAAAAAAAAAAAAACAGTGTGTGAGAAAGAAAGTTCTAGAACATTTGGTACAAGCCCAAACACTGCCTTAGTTCTGTGGGGATGCTTCAACTCAATTTCCCTCCATTAGAAGTGCTTGAGGGTCTGGCTGAGCTTCACTGACTTATTTTCCTGTTGGAGAGCTCAAAGGGCTCAAGTAGAGCAGCTGTCCTTTCTAGTAGGCAAAAGGAACTTTCAAGTAAACTGTGAGTCACTGTTTCTAAAGGTCGAAAGGGCTAAACTCACATGCATTTGGAAGAACTGAAAAGAATGAAACACATGGTCACTAAGAATCTTTGTAGTTGGTGAGAATGAAAATAAAAGTCTACTTCCAAACCATGCTGTAATATTCTTAGGATGTATACTTGAGCAAAACAGAACAGATATAATTACATGCATATTTGGAAAAAAGCCTTGAGCCAGAGATATTCAGCTATGATTGATTTTTGTCATTAGCAACTTCAGCAGCTTCAACTTTACGTACTTTTGTCCTCCTCCACATTTATCATCCACAGGCTGATGAGAGGGAGGAGCTAATTTCTGTGCACAAATTAAACCAAAAGGAAGGGGGGGGAAAGTCTGTATTAAACATTTAAAACACACACACAATCAAAACACTCAGGTTTCTGCACTTCACGACACCTTAATTTCCATCAGCCGGTGCAGCTGTGTGCTTCCCACAGAGCAAAGTCTCATGAAGGGTATATTAATTAAGTCATTATGCCCTAAGAGATAGGTATAATTATGAATCTTCTCACCATACTATTTTGAGTTTCCCAAATTCCATAAGTTAGAGGTTGAGTGTGTATTTTTTTTTTCAAGATGCCTCTGCAGGAAAAAGAAAAACAACAAGAGAGAGAGAGAGAGAGAACACCAACAATCAGCATTCCTATTACAAAGGGGCTGCCAGTAAGTAGTCCTGCAGAGAGATCCATTTGCCCTTCTGCATTCAGTTTAAGAACAGTTGCCAACAAGAATACCCATGCATGGATGCATGGGCAGGTGCATGCAGATGTGAGAGGAGATTGTCCTGGAAAAAAGAAATAACCAAGAGGAAACAAAGGTTGGAAAATGTTCATATTTTCTATCTCTGTGAGGATCAAATGCAGACTTTAAGAATAGAGGAAAAAATAGTGACTCCTTCACCATTCCATATAATATCTTTATGAGAAATGCAATAAAAGGCTATGCTTAGTTTGTTTACCTAGAAACCTTTCAATACTGAGGACAATATTCTGTAGGATAAGCCATAGTTTATTCTATTTAAGATGAGAAATTTTGAACATCCATGAAATGGTGTTCAATTTTTTATTGTTGTTGTTGCAGGATACAATTATCTCTTTTACATAGAAAGATATAAATACCAGTTGTTCCAGCAAAACAAACCGATTGAAACATTTCAGATCAGAAAGGGGATAATCTAAGTAGGGGCAAAACCCCATTTTACTTCATTCTAACCAATTTACATCAGTGGATATTTAGAAGATAACATCTAATGGCTGTTCAAGTGAACTTAGTTTGATCTCTGTGCATTCAGAAACTAGCTTCGCAGTTTTAGAGTATGGAGTAACTTATTTTGAAATTCAAGTCCTTCTAAGTCTTGAGTAACAAGTTATTCTCTATTTTTTTTTTTAATTGAACCTTACATAAACTGCTTATATTGGTTTTGCTAGTTCTGGTTTTGCTAGTTCTGTTTACCTATTTTGTGTGCAATAATCTTTTCCCATGCATTGTCTTTTTAGTCTGTTAGTGTTTTTCTTTGTCAGCAAGAATATTATGTTTCAGAATATCATACCTCAGCCAAAGTTGGAGGCAAGCGGGTACGTTTTGCCCGCCCTAATTCTAAAATCAACCAATCGCATAGCTTGTAACGCTAAACTCCGCCAATCAGTGTGAAGGGCGGCCCTTCCTTAGGTTAGCGATAAAAGAATGTGAACTGTGCTCAGGGCTGCCTTCTTAGCCATGATGGATAGCACCATGGTACCCGCATGGTGGCGCATCCCTGTAATCCCAGCCTCTCAGGAGGCTGAGAGGGGAGGATGAGTGTTCAAAACCAGCCTCAGCAATGGACAAGGATGCTAGGCAACTCACTGAGACCCTGTCTCTAAATAAAATACAAAATAGGGCCAAGGATGTGGCTCAGTGTCCAAGTGCCCCTGAGTTCAATCCCCATACTCAAAAAAAAAAAAAAAAAAAAAAAAAATCTAAAAGTAGATTTATATATTTTGATCTTGTTTAAACTATTTAGTTTGACATTTGAGGTTCTCCTACCTTTATAAGGACATTCTCTTGTCAGCACAAATACAACACAGTGAGTTGGGAATCTCAGTTACAGTTCCACCTTTAATTCTTTAATTAAGTTACTTAAACTTAAATGTGTAAAATTGGGGTAAAGAATCAGTGTCACTAAGTTGAGTAAACTGCGAGTCTCAATCAATATGATATGCTTACTTTAATGTTCCCACAATAGGAGTAGCACTCAGTCACATCAATGTTAGTGGTTATCATTTTGTCATAAACACTTTTCGTCCATTCCAACTTCCAGAATCTTGTTTCTTCCACCATTGATTCATTGTCCATATCAGCTTTTCTGTCCTTTATGGCAAAAGTAGATTCCCCTCCTCTGTGAAGGTATTCTTGGTCTCTCTGATGCAATCGACTAAATTTAATCTCAAAGTTACAAAGTTTAGTAAACATTTTTCTAGCCCTTTCTTATAAAAACTTAAAATTAATGATATAACTTCCATGTTAGGGGCACATTGCCAGAGGACATTTTGCAATTCTTTAGGACTGTCACATTCAAATATCACAAGCTATTAGTTCATCTGTTACGTCCCTGGGTGCTTACACCCTGCCTTGTATCCTGTCTGTGCCATGTGTAATCTCCTTTAACATTGTATTGTGAATTTACGTGCTTTATAATCCAACTGATTCTCTCATGGGCCAGAAACCTGTATTTTTTCCTATGTACCACTAGGCTGCTTTATACTTCTTTTCCCTCCAAAATGGTCATGAAGACTAGAACTAGAAATGTGATCACTTGCTTGCACCTACTCATGCACTAAATTACAGGGCTTCATTATTATGATGTGCACCATTTTAAACTTTGGCTGAGGTGAACACTTTTTACCTTTACCAGTAGAGCTATGTGTAAAACCAACTTAACTTTCCTCTGAGTGGCTGATTCTATCATACTCCAGGGATGGTGACAGGAGTGAGAGCAGTGGCATAAATAAGGAAGTCATTCAGCCTAATGCATTCCTTTAGTTGGTGTTTATGAGGGAAGGAAAGCTAAAGTCCTGACCACTTTGTTTATGGGTATTTAATAGGAATATCTTCTTCTGGCAAAGCATGGAGAAGAGTTCTTTTAAGCACTGAGGACAAGAGCATTCTATGCGTTGGCCTCTCCTATCTCATTGCTCCACGCAAGTCATGTTAGGCTTACTGACATCAAAGGGAGCAAAGAAGTACAATCCTAATCCTACTTCAAGGGGAAAACAATGGAAGCACTTGGTGTGAGAGCACCAAAGATAATTCTGTCAATCTGTGCATAGTCACTACTGGCCAAAATAAATAATAATATGATTCATGCAGGGATTTCTTTTTTTTTTCTTTTTTAAATATCATTTTGCATACTCTTATCTCCAAATTAAATTTCTGCAGTACATTTTTTAACCTTATGGCCAATAAAGACAAGTGGGCTCACACTGGTAGTGAGTTGCTTCTTTTTCTACCCTGACTCCTCCTTTGCTCCCACATGATGTTTCTCTATGTTCACCTGAAGTTTCTTCTGAATCCATCATCAACCACAAAACATTTGGACAAGTGAGACTCCAGGGGAGCTGAAGTACAAAACTACAATGCTCTCCTTCCCATCCTTCTCATTTCCTTAGTATAGCAGACAGAATCATCATCTGGACAAGACAATCAGCCCATGGGGGAGGAGGCCAAATCAGGGAGGTTTTTAGAAGCTGGATTTGCAGTCTTGACGTGGCTGCAAGACTCTGAGACTGAGCTGGCTTAGGTATCTGACACAGGTATTTTATCATTATTTTTTTTTTGCAACCCAGGGACTATAAGAAAACGACTGGCAAGCAATCAAGAGATTTTTCTGACAGCTGAGAAGACATATGTGCACATGGAGGGGTTGGTAGAGGTATTCTTCACAGGATACTTAATATACTGTATATCCTCTCAAAGCCGGATGGAGGCTCACTAATGCCACTTTGACTTTTCAAGTAACCTCTGCAGGAAATCTTTCTGTTCTTCTGGGAAACCTTTATCTTAAGCAAAGAACAGCTTCTATACAGGTAATATTCATATAGGACATACACACACAATCTCCATTTGGACTCATTAATCATTTTTATTATGGCCAAATTATCCAAGCCTATAAGATATAATGAAAGAAATATCTTGTTAATAACAAAATGTCCAAGAGAGTACTTAGGGAAATTAAATAGACCAGAAAACATATGCTAGATGTCTAACAAATTAGAATTTGTAAATAAATGATTCCTGTTTAATCACATGGCAATTTACAGAGACATTTTTGATAAAAATGATCACATCACAGTCTCTGACAAGAATTTCACAGAGATTGAGCTATTTGGATCATTGCATGAGTAGTTTTAGAGATTTTCGTTGTCATTAATCTTTTTAAATGCTTAGCTTAGTACATAGAGTTTGACTTTAAGTAAATTATGCTGTAGATTTTGAAATACAGCTCAGTGTCCAAAGACTGGAAACCTGTTACTAGCCTTTGATCCCACACCCTCCATGGTCCTGACATTATCATATACCTGTCATGGGATCATTAGGCAAACACTCACTGTTTGAGGAATGTGGCAAGTCTGAGGCTACAATTTTATACAACTATTTTATAGATTTATTGGTTTTGAAGAGCGAAGAAAATAAAGAGCCCTAAGTGACTCTGGATACTGGGAAACACAAAGGCAGATAGGAAATACTTACCCCATGGTAGCTTGGTAAATTAAGCCACTCAGCTAAGCCATCATCAGACTTGGTGTATGTCACATATGGGATAGAAATTTAGGTGGTGTGAAAAAGGCTACAGATGGGAAGTAACATACAAATACAGTCCTGTGGCATTCCTCAAAAGCTGTTATCCCCTTATTTTAAGACCTGTGGCTAACTTTCGCCATTTTTCTTGCATCTACAGGAGGCAGTGTAACTAGATATGGAGTAACAAAGGTGAGTGGAAATAACGTGAGCAACTCCTCAACCATCTTCAGTTTAGTGAACGCTTTTCTCCTTGGACTTTGTCATATTTTTTCTTTCCATGTCTATAACACAGAGATAATAACTGCTCATTTGCTACCATACAGATGAATACAACAATACAGAAGTCATGGCAGCAAAAAGATGAAAAGAACTCGGGTCCCTAAAAATTCCATGGGACAAAACTGACTAGCCATCATTGATGATACACAATCATGTTAGATAGATAAATTTATATTTTAACTACTCTATTTTGAGGTCTCAGTTTTACAGGGATTTTTTTACCTTAAGTAATAAAAGTCACTAGATTCAAGATGTTTACAATCTTGTTCATTCTGATAGGTATGGGAATATTTACTATGGGCATCACACAGAAGACATTTAATACTTTTTGATACTTGAAAAGAGATATTAAGGACTACATAGTGGCGCCCAGGGGTTCCTTAGAAAGAACAATTTAGTCTTTTTTTGTAGATAGAGAAAGTGCACTTATGGGTCCTGGGTCTGATCATACAGGGATCAAATTTAGCTCAACTCTTGTCTGGTTTGTTCCTCATTCTGGCTCTCTTGACAACCTGAAAAATGGACTGGGTACTCTTCCTTTTTCACAATCTCAGTCCTCCTCTTTATTTGATGGACATTAATGACTCAGACAAAAAAGGTTACTTGGGATTATAAAAATGGGACCATACAAAAAGCAGCCTTTCAAATATCGGATCATGTGTTCAGATTCTAGAAGAACTTTCTTTTCTATCACTAAAAATAACTTCCTGAATTTAGCCAAATGTTTCTTTGTATATATTATTCAAATGTATCTCATAGATATAAAACAACTGTATTCATGTCATGAAGTGAAATTTTCACTGGATTCTTTTCATGCTGTGTAACTCAGGTCACGTAAAGATATAGATGAGGTAAAATTGCATGCACTTTAGTAATTACATCAAAAACTATATTTCACTTTTGTAGTACATGACTGAGAAGAAATTAGAGGTGATTTAATCTACCAAATAAATAAAATATAGCTTGATAACAGAAAAATATTAGGTGGAAAGTAACTAAATAGAATGCTTATTTTTCAACTTTTTTGCTTTCACTTTTCTCCACAGAACTTTCCAGTAGCAAGAACCCAAATAAGAAACATAGATCCTGTAAGTTTTATACTTTTCGGATTCTGCTAGAGACTTTAGCTTTAATTTAAATTTCATCTTCTTTTTCTGGCCTAAATTAAGCCTATGCCCCCATCAGCTTCCTCCCTCAAAAGGATCTTAATGGGATAGCCAGAAATACCAGTTTTTACCAATCACAAGGTACATCATTCATTCTAGGTCCAAATTATTTTGCCACTTTTCATGATCTTATCACTGTCCATTAATATCTGTGATGATTAATCACCTCTAATTTCTGGCATATTAACATTGCTCACTAATATACATGGAGAAACACATGAGAGAAAACAATTGTCAAGCTCTTTATCTTCAGTCTATATTGTATTTCTTGAATATGTTTATGTGTGTGCATATGCCAAAAAATGAGCAGACACATGCAGTTTGAATCAAATGCTTGTGCTCTTGAGGCTAAAGAGCTATGAACAAGATTCAATGTGAATGTGCCCAGGAGGGAATCTATCTAGAAACTCACTGATAGGAAAGCACAACACAGACACGTTCCAAAGACAAAGTAGTGAGGAACTAAATTGATAACTTCAAGGTTGAATAGAAGCAGAAGGAACACTGCAGAGGGGTAAGATAAGAAGGAACAAATGTGCACCAGACAAAACACCAAGTTAATCTCTCAGTTATGCTTCATAATTAGAAATGTGCTAAAACATTAAAAAATACCTGAAAATTGGACTTTGATATTTCCGAGTCATTATGCCACAAGAAGCATGAAAGTCAGACTCTCAATTCATAGACCATGTGCTTTGAAACCAATTTGGTCACTATAACCTCAGTTATGGCAAAATTAGTATCTGGCAATTTGGTTTAATTCATCAATCATTTGGTCATAAATATATATTAATGCATCTATTTTTTTCAACTATTACCAATCAAAGAATAATTCGATCCTATTCTTATTTATGAATTCTCAAACAACAAATACACAGAATTTCTCAAATTTTTCTACTTTAAATTTCTGACAAGTATTCATTCTCTATCTATAAAGGAAAAATAAGAGGAATTTATTGTTTAATTATAGGAAATAAATAATTAAAGTTGTACATTTAATTATTAAATGCTTTATATTAACATAAAGCATAAATAATTATTTGAATAATCTATTGCCAATAGGGAGCTCAGATTATTTACCCTAGTCAGTGGTTTCTCAGGAAAAAAATATATATATATTGTGAAAAAAAGAAGAACGTGAGTGAATGACAAAATTGTAAACTTGGACATTGTTGTTAACTTCACCTAAAGTGAATGTTCTTTCCAGGTAGCTGTTCATGGACTTGTTCAACATATTATCTATGGTAGAGTATGTATTTCTCCCAGTTTTTAGGACCTCATGCAAATAGTCAAAGTTATGTGACTAATTCTGTTTTAGTTAGGTTTTTTTTTTTCTGTTACTGTGACCAAAATAACAGACAACCACAACTTAGAAGAGAAAAAGTTTATTTGGGGGGCTCACGGTTTAAGATGTCTCTGTCCACAGATGGCCAGCTCCATTGTTCTGGACCCAAGATGAGGCAGCTCATCATGGTAGAAGGGTCCCGAGGAAGAAAGGTGCTCAGCTGATGGCCAGATCAGGAAGCAGAGACAGAGAGAGCGGGGAAGGAGCCACAGGAAAAATGTACCCTTCCAGGACATGACCCCAGTGCCCTGCCTTCTTCAGCCATGATCCACCTGCCTGCAGTTTATATGCAGTCAATCCACTCAAACCAGGATGGGCTGATGAAGTCATAGTTCTCGTAATCTACTCAGTTCACCTCTGAATATTCCTGGAGACACCTCATATTCAAAACATCAGAGTCACCAACAATTAAGAAAAGAAGGTGGCATGAGTCACTTTCAAAGCTAGATTTTAGAAATGGTTCAGGGGATCTGAACCTCTCATTTCCTCTCCCCGGTCTTGGGAGGCCCTAGGATTCAGGTGGCATGATGGTGAATGGAAGTGGCCTTGGTTTGTGTGTCACTGCTTAGAGAGGAACAGCTGTGGGGAGTTTCCCAGTTTCATGTGAATTTGATATTGGCAAGAGTTGAGCTCTTGAAATGTTAATGAACTGAAAATTCAAAATGTAGCTGTTACAGTCATCCCTGTCATTAATTATTACTACTATAGAAACTGGGACTGGAAGTGAGGTGTAGTAAAACAATTAGCCCTGAAATATGTTATTTTGACTTCTACGTCTGATGAAGAAATGGGAGAAAAAAAGCTTGAAATACGTCAAATATTTGGACAAAATGACTCAGGATGACACTCAGGTCAGTGTGGGGTTTCCCCATTCAAACTACCGTGGAGCATCATTTAGTTGAAAGAGAGAGGACTGAATGAATGGGTGGGGAGGAAGCAAGGAAAAAATCAGACTTGAGAATTATGACTGAACTGTGCAGGTGACTTGTCAGTACAAAATAGGGATTTCTATCAATAGATTAGAAGCTTATTAGTTAGTTGCCAAAAATACTTTGCTAATCAATGAGGACAGATTTAGTCTTTGACAATTAGAAAAATACAAAACACTTACTTTTATATATCTCATTATTTTAGGTATGGAAAAGATATCAACCTGACCAGAGGTTTGAAACAGGCTGAAACAAACAAACAAACAAAATGTCTGATGATATGTCTTCCATCCTGGTCCACTTTCCTTTCCCCTTCAAGGCATTTACAGATGCATAAGCTACTCTGTGCTCTGGAGGCTGAAAAACTGAAAGAAAGCCATCCATAAGAAGCTGAGAAGCTGAGCAAAAACTTGTAGCAAGATACAGAGCTATGGGAACAAGTTACCCCTCAAAGCAATCAGGAGTGATAAGACTTGAGGCGTCAGCATACTTCAGAGAATGGACTCGTGAAGACATGAGCCCAAGCGGCACAATGTTTCTTATTAGGAACAAGTTGATTTGTGGTAGCTGGTATAGAAACTGAAAAGCCAGACAGAAATTGGTGAGTCTCAAAGCTGAGAGAGTTTGGCAGTACCAAGGTGCTGGGGGGCGGGGGGTAGGTAATTTGACACAATTTGTAACTCAAGTTATGCCAAGGTAGAATGACCTTGGTAAACCACCGAGACATTTCTTGAGAACCCTCAATGATGGGGATTTCCACATGGCAACCAAACTGTCATCTTAACTATACTTTTTAAATTGATCTCAACAGTGTGCTATTCTTGATGGATTTTCCATTTGAAGATTCCTCTGTTATTTGAGTTTGAGGACATAAACATCATTATTTAAAGTTTTTGCAAAAAAAATGTCAAAATATAGGTTTGATATTTTGGGATCATGTTTTTTTTGTTTGTTTGTTTTTTTGTTTTTTTGGTCCTTACTAAGTTCCAAGGTCTGTGCAAAATACAGAATACCAGGGTGACTATGGCACCATTTTTTTTTTCCTCTAGGAGTTTGCAGTATAGTCAAGAGGCTCCCATGAAGGCAAACTCTGACCTAGGGGTTCGTACTATTCACAAGAGAGTAGGGAAGCGTTGGAGACACATGGAGGCTCACAGTCTGAAGGTGGTATCACTGCTGCCTTACTCTTACTCTCCAAAAAAAAAAAAAAAAAAAAGTAACCTTGACCATCAGACTGCAGAAAAGACAGGCAAACATATCACTGGCATTTATATTTGAATTTTTCTGATATATAAGTGAATATAATTCTCTTTTCATTCATTTTTGCTGCTATAACAAAATAATACCAAAGGTTGGGTGGTTCATACACCGCAGAAGTTTTTTCTCACAGTGCTAGTATCTGGAAAGTCCACAGGAAAGATGGAAGCAGATTCTGTGTTTGGTGAGGATCTGCCTTTTGGGGTTCATAGAACCCGCTTGCTGTAACCTCTCATGAAGAAAATTGACGGCTCATTTAATGTGGTCTCTTTTATAAGGGTACTGATGCCCACCATGAGTGCTGTCCTTGTGAGCTAATCACTCCAGAGGCCCCATCTCCTGACACCATCACCTTGGGGTTAAAATTTGAACATACAATTTTTAGGGAGCACAAACATTCATTAAGTAGCCAAAATGTGCCATAAAATATGGTCTCCAATTTAGTGTTCAGAAACATGAAATTTATATGGCTAACTGAGTTTGATAAGTGCACAGAATTATTATGTTCATGGGTCAGAGTGCAGACTTAGTTTTAGTTAGCTAAGTCTAAACTTGATTCAACTACCTGAAAGTAAAAACGTAAGGAAAAATGAAGGGATTAAGCTTTGGGCTTCATATTTATTCTACCGCAATGAAGAAAGTAAAGGGATGACCACTTAGTGATTCCTCATTTATTTAAATGGCCCTTATTTCTTCTACCAACACCAATCTGGGGTGCAAAATAAAATTGCAATAGTGGCAGCAAACTATTATCATTATGGATCAGCTTTCCATTTTGAAATGGATCCCTCAGCCAGTCTCATACTGCACTTTCTTGAGTGCCATGGTTGGGTCCCAATTGTTTCTGAGCATCACTAGACAGTCTTCCCTGATTTTTAACAGAAATAGTTCTTGCGGGTCTGGTCTTAGGTTTCTTGCCACATGGATATTTAGGCATATTGTTCTGCACCAACTTTCTGTGGCTACTTTAGTCTGTGGCACAGATTCTATCTTTTATATTTCTCCTTTGTGCTCAGATGAGCCCTGTGGCATTCTTCAAAAAGGGGAAATTTTCTCTATCTCTTTTGGTTATAAAATAGTAAGTGTACTCAAGTTTCTCACTTAGGCATGTTAGCTAAACCTCATTTGACATTATTTATCTCATTATGCAGCCCTATCTTACAGGTACTTGGATATTGGCCATGGAAATGGATTCTAAAGATGTGCTGAATAACTTAGAGGAAGCTTTACTTGCTCTACTCCACTCCGTAAGAAAGCTAGTGTTCGAATTCATGTCACATACATAGGCTTCCACGTACTTTACTTAAGGAATAAGTTCCTCCTTTTCAAGTCTTAAAAAACATGGACTCTCTTGTCTAGCAAGTCCTTCAAATGAATTTCACTCAGATCTGGCACTGAACTTCAATGCTACCCTTAGTGTTACCAGTTGCATTTATTTTTATTGTGTGATTGAAAGAGAATATAACTGGAGAAAAATTTCTGGAACATGCTGTTGGACTTCTTTCCACACAGCAATTCACCATATAATGTGTCTCTTTTTATACAGGTCAGATCACTGTGTTAGAAAGAGCCAACTCTGAGATTGGAGTTGGATCCCTTCATTAAATTGGATGCTGTAATAACATCTAAAGCCACCTCTGCTGTACTGCTGAAGATCACAAATATACCAGCTTAACTCTGTATGTGAAAGTGTCCTCCTTCCAGTTTCTTTTTCATGACAATGGATTCAGTGAGACTAAACTCCAAAGTCTTGCCTCTGTCTGAATGTAACATACCTAGGGCTCCCAGACAGATATGTGGTCTCTGACTTCAGTGAACAGCCACTGTCCTGTACCAAATGGGCAATTGCAATATTCCTATTATTCCTTTCCATTAGCAGGCATTGGGAACAATAGTTTGAATGAGGTTGTATAAAAGCACTTCAGTTGGTCATGATTTTTTTTAACCTTTATTTTGAGCTTACTTGGTTCAGGGGACAGCTGAAAAAAAATCTGTGGTTATAAAAGATCACCAATTCTCTACAATCAGTCAGTAAAATCCTAAACCGGTGTAACTGGTAGGCAGCCTATGGATATCCCAACCCAGAGTAAGAATTTAGATAAATAGTCAAATTCTTCAGAGAATGGGGTGGGGGAGAAGCTGGTTGAGTATAAACAACAAATAGAATTCTTGGGGGGTGAAGGGTACTGGAGATTGAACTCAGGAACACTCAACCATTGAGCCACATCCCCAGCCCTATTTTGCATTTTATTTAGAGACAGGGTTTCACTGAGTTGCTTAATGCCTCGCTGTTGCTGAGGCTGGCTTTGAACTTTCAATCCTCCTGCCTCAGCCTCCTGAGTCACTGGGATTACAGGCATGGGCCACCGCACCTGGCACAAACAGAATTTATAATGAAAACTTTTACTCATTGCATAATTTTATCTCGTACTTGACGGCAGGTGTCAGCAAATTAACTAGCCCTGTATACATACACACACATTAGCTGCATTGGGTAGAATTGACTGGCAGAAGGGGAGAAGAGAGATTCGCATATCACACTGCTACAGTTTGAATGTGTTTTGAGTGTGTTTCCCGAGGCTTTGTGTGTTGATATTTAATCCTCATGGTGGGCTTTGAAGAAGGTGGAAACTTAATCCAAGTTGATGTTTAGAGGTTGGGACTTTGGGAAGTGAATTGGATTATATGAGAGAGAAAAAAAGAAGAGGACACACATTCCCTTTCTGTCCCTTGACAGGTGACATCCTGTACCACTTGGGACTCTGCCAGCAGAACGGCCATGATCAGATGTGAGACCATGGCCTTAAACCAGAACCATAAGCCAGAATCAACCTCTTCCCTCCTTTCTTCGTACAGTTGCTGTCTCACAAATTTTTTGGAATTAAAAATAAAAAGATAAATATATATACACATATTGCTTAATTAAACAGAAAGGGGGAGATGCTGGGAGCCACAGCCAATTAATATGATGCATGGCATTTTTGATTGAAAGGTGATGCCAGCTAGCCATTGAGATGATACGATTATGTTAAAAAGTACATTCATATGGATACCGGACTCCTGCTGCGGGACTCCTGGAGAGTTCCCATTGGTTGGGAAAGTGCAGTAGGAGGGAATTCCGGGGAGGCGCTTGCGCTAGAGTTCCGGGAAGGAACCAGCAGAACGCCGCGTGGGTGGATCGGGAAGCTTCCCGGGCGGACGTGTTATTGGCGGTTCTTTCAAATAAAGTTTGTTCCTGTTTGAGTGGCTCGTGATCTTGTGCCCAGCCAGACAGCGGCACATATATGTGTATATAAAATTTACATTGGTAAGTATGTGTGTATATGTATGTATATATGCATATAAAAATTATCTTTTTACATTCCCATATCTTTATTCTATTGTCAATGGAATGGAATAAATTATCTATTCTCTCTGTATTCCAAAAAGTATAGAAATGTAAAAAGATAATTAAGCCTCATAAAAGGAACTACTTAATCTTCTGATTATTCCTAAAGGGATTCTATAGAAAAATAAAACTGGCTTAAACTATGAAACCAGATTAGGTATTCATCAATGATTAAACTGTTATATTTATCAATGGAAAAATGTGATGCATATGCACACTGGAGTTCTATTCGGTCACAAAGAAGGATGAAATCATGTCATTTTTAGAAAGATGGAACTTGAAAGCAGTATGTTAAGCTAAATAAGTCAAATTTAGTAAGTCAAGGGTCATATGTTTTCTCTCATATGTAGGAGAAAGAGAAAAGGGAAAACAGGTAGAGGTTTCTCATGAAATGAGAACGAAACCCAGTAGAGTAGAGGAAGAAGACCAGGGGAAAAGAGGAGGGGAGGAAAAAAAAGGAGGTACTGGGAAATGAAATTGACCAAATTATATTGTTATATTCTGTGCATGTACAAATAAGTACCAATTAATTCCACTATTATGTACAATTATGATGCATTAATTTAAAAAAAAAAGAAAGGAATAAAAAGGAAAAGTGGCCAATTCTCCAAAGGGGGTAAGAGTTGATAAGAATACCTGTTACAGGTATGCACCTCTCTGTTTTTGAGTCCATATAGTTCAATGCTGCCTGGAGGAAAAGATGACTGGGAATCAATGACCTTAGAGTTCATTTCTACTTCCGTCATTCGGAGGAATTATTGAGAATATTATGAAGGAGTTATCATTTTAAATGCGGCTAATGTGTGTCTGGAAGCGCTGTTATTGCAGATGGTGGGGAGTTGCATCTCCTATTTGTAATAATAGCAACGAGAGCAATGCAATTCATCAGAGAGGTTTCATGAGACAGGAGAAAGTGCTGACTGCAGCCAAATGGAACGAGGAGATAAAGGACACCAGCGTAGCATGGGAAAGGGTTCCTGGGAAAATTAATGTGTCCCCAAAGGGCTATCTGCTACTTAATAATAAACATGCTTTGAGAAAAATGAAAGCAAATGAACGTGAATAAAGGGCAAAAGTTAATCAAAACAACTCCACTAAATGGCAAGAGACATCATATGCAGAATAACAATGTGGAAATACAAAGGCAGAAATTAAGTCCCCTGCAATGAAGGCTTTTATCCTGTCTACATTTGCTAATATTTCCCCTGTTTGTCAAGTCCCACTTCCTTCAGAAAGGCTTTCCTGAAAACTCAAACTCAGTATAACTCAGCCTTTACTGCCACATGCATACTGGGTTACTCGTGTGGCAATAAATCCTATGTATGCTTGTCCTGAGGTTGGAGAAGAGGAAGTGGGGAAGGAATGGAGAGTGAAGCCCCCCCACCATGGAATTGATCGGTGCCCTCTGGACAGTCAATGGCTGGGAGCTTACTCTCTTCACCATTGGGAGGACACAAGAAGATTGCCATTCACGAGCCAGGAAGAAGGCCCGCACCAGACATCACATCTGCCGGAACCTCAACCTCACACAAGACTTGAGAACCATAGAAATAAATAGTTTTGGAGCTACCAAGCCTATTTTATATATATATATATATATATATATATATATATATATATATATATATATATATATTTTTTTTTTTTTTTTTTTTTTTTACAGCAACCTGAATTGGCAAAAGCATTTTAGTGGTCATGCATCTTCATATTCTTCCTGGCTATGCTTTTTTTTTTTCTTAGATTTACCTTGTTTCTTAGTTTAACCTTGACAGTTTTGAGGAATACTGATCAGATGTTTTGTAGGATTTCTCTATGTACAAATTTGCCTAATATTTATCATTTTTTTGCCCAGGTTACATAAGGTCATGGATTGGAAGAGGCATGCGTTTTTCACCTAATCTTATTTAACAATCATCCGTTGGTCTCACAGCACAGCCCATAGAGTAGGAAATCTTTTTGATTCATTCACTGGCATATTTCCAAAATCTAATCAATTAGCAATACTTCACAACAACTGTGCTGGTCCGTGTTGTCATCATTTTTCTCCAGGATAATTTCAGTAGCTTCTTAGCTGATCTCCTGTCTTTCTTCTACCCCAGTCCCCAGACAAACAGTGAGAATTTATATATATATATATATATATATATATATATATATATGTATGTGGGAGGCAGTGACCGGGAGCATGTGGTGGGATAGATGCTCACCTTATGGGCAAGAAGTAAAGAAAAAGAAGAGGAAGTACTGTCCAATATGCATAATGCATAATGTCTCCATATGACCGTACCAATGAGGCTCCATGTCCTGAACATTCTGCCTCCTTCCAATAGCCCATGGGCTGGGGACCAAGCCTTCAAAACATAGGCCTTTTTAGAACACTTCTCCAAACCACAGATAGCGCTACATCACGGTATTTTTGATTCTCTTCAAATGGTGTACCTTCTTGTCTTTCCCCAAATTTGCCAATGGGATACCAATGAGATATTCATCTTTGATACCATTTTTACTCTTTATAATATGTACTCGGTGGAGACAGCTCATCAGTCAGGTTGAATGGAGACAGCTCATCAGTCAGGTTGAAATGGTAAAATAACTATGAAGCATGAAACCAACCATTCTCCAAACTTGGTTTGAATTGCATCTACCATAACTTAATTTCCATAAATAATCCTCACTGATCACTCATTATAAATGCTCATATGCCAAGCCTACTGCCCAAGATTAATAAGAATAATTATCATTATTCCTGCCTCTAACCATATGACACACTGTTAATCCCTGTATATTCATTATATTAATTCTAAGATGTTCTCCAGATGTCCATCTTGTACATTATCAAATGCATACTGCATATTCTGGAGGACACAACCACCATGAAGTGGCCCTTCCTCTTCTCTCCAATATCACACCCCCTCACTCTCTCTCCTGCCTTCTATCCTATAGCCACACTGAACTTTTTGTTCCACTTCACTACATTTATCACACTCTGCCTGAGGGGTTCTTTCTTAATGTCTGAGTTAGCAAGCTTTTTGTCTTTGTGACCAAAATATCCGACAAGAATAACTTAGAGAAGAATAGTCTTATTTTTGATCTCCAATTTCAGAGGTCTCAGTCTAGGGTCAACCCAATCCATTGTTCTTGGTCTGAGGTCAGGCAGAACATTGTGGAGGAAGTGCATGGAAGAAGAAAGCTACTCAGCTCATTGCAACTGGGAAGGGAGAGAGAGAGAGAGAGAGAGAGAGAGAGAGAGAGAGAGAGAGAGAGAGAGAGGAGCCAGGGACAAAATATAATCCCCAAGAGAATAGATCTAGTCACCTACTTCCTCCAGCCACACCAACCTGCCTATGGTTACCACACATTAGTCCATTCAAACTATTAATCTATCAAATAGATTAATTCACTAATGATGTTATAGCTGTCATAATCTCATCATCTATCTTAGAACATTCTTGCATTGTTTAGTATAAGAACTTCTAGGGGGATACCTCCTATCCAAACCATAGCAATGTCTTAGTCATCTAGGTTCGTTAGGACAAAAATAAAGAGTTGTGGACTTAAACAACAACTCTTTATTTTCTCATAGTTGTGGAGGCTTCAAAATTCAAGAACAAGGTGCTAACAGATAAGGTCCTACCTCTCTGATTTTCAGACTGCTCTTCTTACTATATCCTCACATAGTAAGGAGACAGAGACAGAGAAGACACAGTGTGCTCTAGTCTCTTTTTCTTCTTATAATGGCACTAATCGCATCATTAGAGCACCACCCTCATTGCCAGGTGGGAACAAAATCACCTCACATAGGTCCCATCTCCAAACACTATCACACTGGGGATCTGGGGTTTGAGAAGTGAATTTTGAGGAGATACAGACATCAATACACTCTATTGATGTCTCTACTCAAGGCTATCTTCCCAGAGAGGGCTTTCCTGTTCCCAAGAAAATGAACACTTTAGTATCCTAGGCTCTGCAGTAATAAGATAGTAGGTGAGAGAGAGAGAGAGAGAGAGAGAATTTACCCAAGTCTGCCTCGACTTCAAAGTCCTCACATGTCAATTACCTTGGAGTAAATCCCTTCATCTCTTACCTCCATCTTCCAATCCAAGTCACCTTGCATGACCATTTATTTGTTTTTCCACCAAGCTCCATTTTTTCTGAAGCTTGTGTCTGCCTAGAAGATTTCTTCTGTTTTACTCACCATTATAAATTATTTGTTTCAACTGTGCATTCACACCAAGATTTTAAAATGACCTTCCTTTACCAAAATATCCTGCCCTGCTTAGTGTTTTTATTTCCCTGTGGACTTATTATGAATTATTTTAGCTGTAGCTCATAGTAACTATACCCATTTACTAGGTGAGATAACTGCCAGTTAAAGGAGCTATGGTTTTTTGTTTTGTTTTGTTTTGTTTTGTTTTTTATACATTTGTAACTTTTTCTGTGCCCAGAAAATATTCTTATTGTAGTGGTTATTCAATCATGTTTCTTAAATTAGGAGCTTTATGTAACAATGTGGAAATTTTCCAAAATATATTTTAAGTGAAAGAGGGAAAAGGTACAGAATAATGGACAGAACACTTGAAAAATAAAGAAATCATAGGAAGTAAATATGTATTAGTATTTACTTGTAGCTTTATAAAAATCTCTAGATGGACATGTATGAATATAAGAATGTTAAAAATGTGATTACCCATTGGGGTGGGGCTATTGTTTGGGTATAGTTTGATTATCCCCCCAAGAACGCTTGTGTTCAATTTTAATCCCCCATTTTGATATTAAGAGAGAGAAAACTTAGCCAGGCCCAGTGGCACAGGCCTATAATCCTAGTGTTTCAGGATGCTTAGGCAGGAGGATCACAAGTTCAAAGCCAGCCTCAGCAAAAGTGAGGCACTAAGCAAGTAAATGAGACCCTGTCTCTAAATAAAATACAAAATAGGGCTGGGGATGTGGCTCAGTGATTGAGTGTTCTTGAGTTCAATTCCTAGTACCCATTCCCTCCCCCCACAAAAAAAGAGGGAGGAAACTTAAGATGACAGATCATGGAATTTGGAGATGGGGCTTTCGGGAGGTAATCAAGATTAAGTGAGTTCATTATGGTGGAATCCTCATGATTGAAACTTGTTGATTTATAAAAGAGAGAAAGACAAATAGTCAAATATATCTTGTCCTGAGTTGGCCATGTGATACCTTGTGCCAACTCAGGACTCTTCCAGAAACAAGATCATCACCAGACATAGCCCATTCACCTTGGCCATCCCAAACCCTGAGCCAAAGGAAAACCATTTTCTTTATAAAATTGCTCAACTTCAAGTACTGTGTTACAGTAACAAAAAATGGACTAATACAGGTGAGGAGGACCTGGTCACATAGGGTTAAATATGGAAGATTTTTATTCACAATTTTTTTCCTGAATGTTTACCTATTAAAATAAATAAATAAATAAACAAACAAATAAATAAGTAATCTGGCAATATAAATATATGGAGCAATATACAGGATAAATTACTAATTACTCTGTAAGTTGCATTATACGTTACAGAAAGATTTAGACTTTAAAGTTATACAGTTTTATATTTTTGTATTTATTTCAAGCCACATAATCTTATTTTCATTTAGATGAGATGAATATTTTTTAGAAGTTTTTTCATCACATTTACAAATGACAGAGCAAAAAAAAATGAGCATGGAGTGTCTGTTCATTTCATTAGCCCATTTATTGATTGGGTATTTATTCTTTTGGTGTTGAGGTTTTTTTGAGTTCTTTATATATCCTGGAAATCAATGCTCAATGATATGTTTGTAATAAAGAAGTTCTCCCACTCTGTGGGCTCTCTTTTCACATTGTTTATTCTTTTCTTTGTTGAGAAAAAGCTTTTTAGTTTGAATCTATTCCATTTATTCATTCTTAAGAAACTGAACAGACACTTCTCAGAAGATGTACAATCGATCAACAAATATATGAAAAAATGTTCAACACCTCTAGCAATTAGAGAAATGCAAATTAAAACTACTCTAAGATTCCATCTCACTGCAGTCAGAATAGCAATTAGAAGAATACAAATAACAATAAGTGTTAGTGAGGATGTAGTGAAAAAGGTACACTCATATATTGCTGATGGGACTGCAAATTGGTGCAACCACTCCGAAAAGCAGTGTGGAGATTACTTAAAAAACTTGGAATGGAACCCCCATTTGACTCAGCTATCCCACTTCTCAGTTTATACCCAAAGGACTTAAAAACAGCATACTACAGAACACAATGTTATAGCAGTTTGATTCACAATAGTTAAACTGTGCAACCAACCTATATGCCCTTCAATAGATGAATGCATAAAGAAACTGTAATATATATACACAATAGAATATTACTCAGCATTAAAAGAGAATAAAATTATGGTATTTACAGGTAAATGGCTGGAGTTAGAGAAAATCATGCTAAGCGAAGTAAGCCAATTCCCAAAAAACAAAGACTGGATGTTCTCCCTGATAAATGGATGATGATTCATAATGGGGGCAGGCATGGGAAATTGGAGAAACTTTGATTGGGCAAAGGGGAGTGAGGGAAGAGGAGGGGACATGGGCTAAAAAAAAGATGGTGGAATGAGGTGGTCATCATTATCCTACGTACATGTATGAATGCACATATGTTGTAACTCTACATCCTATACTACCAGAGAAATGAACAGTTATGCTCCATTTGTGTACAATGAACCAAAATGCATTTTGCTGTCATGTATAACTAAATAGAACAAATCATATATATATATATATATATATATATATATATATATATATATATATAAAATAGATAAAATATATATAATATATATATACACACACACACACCCCTATGGATGGACATATATATATATATATATATATATATATATATATATATATAAACTAGCATGAATATATATGTATATGTATATATATATGAAAAAAATATATATATATATGAAAAATTTTGAGCAGTACCTAATTTTAATGGAAATGACCAATGGTCTACATTGTCTTGAGCGTCTGTAGGTTTTCTAGTCTAGATATGTGTAAAGCAGTGGCACTTCTGTAACTGATTCCAGTTATTGGCTTATCCTTTTGGTTCAGTGTTTTAGCTGCTTATCACTGCTATAACAAAATGTTACAATTTATTGATTAAAAATAATACCCAGTGCTAAATGTGATGGCTCAAGCCTGTAATTCCAGTTACTTAGGAAACTAAGGCAGGAAGAATAAGAGATGAAGGTCAGCCTGGGCAATTAAATCAGACACTGTATCAGAAAATGGAAAGAGCTAAGGTTATCACTTAATGGTAGAGTATTCCTGGGTTTAATACCCAGTACCAAAAAAAAAAAAAAATTTAAAAAGAAAAATTTTAAAAAAGGGAGCGAGAAGACATTTTTTTCTTATATCATATTTTTATGAATCAGCATGGCTTGCTGTCTTCTCCACAGGCTGAAAATCCAGGTATAAGCAGACTTTTTTCCTTACTGGAAACTTTCGAGAAGAATGACCTTCCAGCTTTTCTTAGGTGGTTGACAGTATTTCCTTTTCAGAGGTGGCCATCACTTGAGGGTTTTACTGAGTTTCTAGTGGCACCCACTTTCTTTGATGGGAGCCCCCAGAAGTGGTGGGCCAAGTCCTTTTCCAACTCCCGTTCTGCTGGATCTGGCAGACTGCAGTAAAGGAAATGTCTCTGCTTTTGAGAGCAGATGTGATTTATTGAGATAATCCACCATAATCTTCTCATTTCAAGGTCTGGGACCTTAATCACATCGGCAAACTCTCCATTGCACAGAGCAAACTCTTCTTTGCTATGTAACTTAACAGATTTGCAGATTCTAGGGATTAAGATGTGGACATTTAGGGTAGTAAAAGGACCGTTATTCTGCCTACCACATGTATATAATTCTCTGTGACAACCAAAAAAAAAAAAAAAATTCATGTGCCTGAGAAATCCAGGAAAAGGGACAATATCTCTTAAACCAAAAATATAGAATATTCAGCATAGAGTTCTAGATAAGAGGCAATGAAAATATGGGTAAAGACCATTATATATAAGGAGATTTGGGTTTTTCTAACTTTTTCCCTCTACACTTGTTTTATTTGGGATAATGTTAGAGAATTAATTAAGCAATCAATGTCATAATACTACCTCTGTCACTAAGTAATTATGACTTTTATTCAACTACATAACTGCCATTATTTTAATCTCTATTTGTTTGGAAAAATTAAAATAGTGAAATGAATAGTTGAAAATGAGATAAAATTAAATAATTCATACTTGTTTCAAATGTCTCACCTCAGGGATTTGCATTTGTGCTATCCTGCTTCTGAGAACTGTACTCCACTGCAAATATGAGAGGTGAATCACTTTCTAAAATTTTGTATAATCATGCAAATGCCTTCTAAACATTGAACTCATAATAACATATTCAATATTTTGCCATTTATTATCAGCAAATTGCTAGATGCATTGTTTTCTTCCACTTTGAGATCATTAATTAAGATATTTTTGGTGACTGAACATCTCCCCACCCCAACACACCTCATTAAGAATCTCTCCTGGCAACAGAATCCTTTGGCCATTTATCAGTTCCAGTTGGCCTCAGTCCTTCAGCCCACTTTGTAGCATATGAGGGCCTCATCAAATCTGACTGCAGTTAGAGCAGTAAAGCCAGGCTTTGGGATATCATCAGAGACTTCAGACTTCCAGATAAACCAGAGTGAACTCACTACCCTCTGAATAAAAATTACATCTACTGATCGAATTGAGTCAAGCTTTGCCCAATAATACTATACTTCACAGTACAGTGAGTCCAAGGTTGGAACACAAATGGAGAGAGTGGGTATGTTCAAGACACATTTCAGTAATAATATTGGCATTACTTGAAAAAGAAATGGTTATAGGGAATGATGTGATGCCTGCATTATAAAATTATATTTCCTTCAGTAAATGATAGTGATACAGTCCATTTAAAGAACACAAAAAATGTTGTGTGTGTGTGTGTGTGTGTACTTATGAGCTGAAGTACCCACATGTGCTCATGATAATAATAATAAATAGGCATTGAAAGAAGTTTGTTTTCATTGCATATTTTGATATGTATCCAGGAAATATAAAAAGTAAGGCCTAGTAACCATCTATATATGCATCTGAAGGTTAGGAATATGGTCAGACTTTAGATTTGGATTCTATCATTGTATTTAGTAATTAGTCATGTACAGATGAGCAAATTTTATTGGAAAGAAGTTGTATGGTATTTAAAAATAAAGTATATTTTGGTGATAGTTCTGTGAACAATGATGGGCATTCTCCTAGTTATTTATGACTCATATAACACATAGATAGAGTGGCTCGTAAGCAAGACATGTTTATTTCTCACAGTGTTGGAGGTTGGAAATATCAGGTCAGATGTCATTTTGGTTGGATACTGGTGGGGGCCTCCTCTGGGTTTGCAGATTGTTCATTTCTCATTTTATCCTTACTAGGAGGAAGAAGACTAGATATTTCTCCTGAGTCCCTTTTAATTCCAATCATGAGGACTCCAATATCATGACCTCATCTAAACCTAATTACCTCCCGAAGGCTCCACTCCTAATACCATCCTGCTGTAGTTTAGAATTTCAACACACAAAATTTTCAGGGATGCAAATATTCAAACCATTGCAGAGACAGAGTTAAGTGTATGTTGTGGTACAATCTGAGTCTATATTAAACAAGGAAAGACTAGTTCCATGGTGATTATAGTGTTCATCAGCCATAAATATTGCCAACTAACCTAGAACACAATATATCATTCCATTATCAAAGTCCTCAGTGAACTTTATATGTACACAAAGGACACAGAATGCTAACTATGAACTAGGGTAGATTTTGGAAGGCATCAAACTAAGCCTAGAACTTTTCTATACTTCAAAATGTTTGTACAAAGTATTTTGGAGATCAGTAGAAAGGCTCCTGGTGATTATATCTGTTAAATAGTAAATGGTGTTCCCACTCAAATGTGAGTGGAGTGAGAAATGGTGCAAGACTTGTTCAATTTTTTTTCACTGCTATATCTCCAGTTTCTATAACAGGGTTGTCATACGTATTCTTTAAACTTTATTGAATTAATAAAAGCATAGACAATCCATTTAAGATCACCAGCATTACATTTATATAATTGTAAGTGCATTGTATTTCTAAAATTATACAATGAATTTATGCTTATTGTTAGGATGAATTCTAGTGACCCAGTATAGCACATGTCAAAATGTTTGGAGAGATTAATTCAACTTTGGAATTTAATCCTCAAAGTGGAAGAAGATCTAAAAGTTAGCAGTGAGGTGCATACACCAAGGAAATATCATGTGAGCATGAAAATAAAGGTTTCTGCATGAACAAGAACAAGGGCCTTTAGCAGACACTTGATCTACTGGATCACTGATCTTGGGCTTCACCATCTTCGGAACTATAAAAAATGTGTGTGTGCATACTCGTATGTATTAAATCGTCCTGTAAACAGTATTTGTTATAGCAACCCAAGGTAAAGCACCCTATAAAGTTTCTCTCTTCTTCAATCATATGTGAGTCTCTGTTGAAACTAAAGTCATGGCAGATAGGTTCTCTTAACACCAGAAATTCATAAAAAAATGGCTTTTTAAAACTCCTTCTGGAACTTGGTTTTATTTTCGTCAAAACTTAATCTGATAACTTATATAACTGTAAACAGACTTATGTATGTAAGCTAGCTATATCCATGAAGAAGAGGCAACCAATTTGATTAGAAGCTAGAATAGCTCTGCATATTAAGCAAAGATATTAGTTTATTATCGTAACATTTTTAGCAAAATAACATGTAAATAAACCTACTGCCAAATACAAAAATATTATTGCCTTTACTAAATCCTTAACAGTATTTGAAAGTGTCATTTATTTTTTCTCCTGGAACCACTCCCTTCTCTTCTGTGATGTGATGAATCCTAATTTTCATTTTTCTTAGGTCCTTCTCAGGCTCTTCTTTCTCTGATCATCCATAAAATGTTGGATTCTGGCCTCAGCAGAATCCATTCCCCCTGGGGAAACCAATTATCTCTTTGAATTCCAACTCTTCTTCAAATCCTGATGATTTTCAAATATCCCGCAACTCACATATAGCTCCTAAATTTTAGATGCATATCTTTAATTCCTTAATAGTCAAATCTGAGAAGTTCTACAGACAATCAAAGTTTTTAAAAGGGAAGAAACAAAATTCATATCTCCATGTCACTAACTTGACTTCCTTTCTGGGTATATTTTGTCTTTCTTTTTCTTTTTTTCTCAAGAAAGTAGCCTGAGCATCACCTTGACTTTGCTCTCTATCCCCTCCTTAGCTAAATGGATTTCAAATCCTGTCATTCTGAGCTCTCTAGCACCTTCCAATTTATATTTGTCTCCACTCCCAATGATGTTGTTTTCATCCATTTAATTCACCATCATCTTCATCAAAATCTAAATTGAAAAGTCTTTTAACTGTTCTCTCTTCACTTCTATCTACCTCTCATTTTTAATCTTGCCATTGAAATTAGAATAACATCACTAAGATAGAAACAGGAACATGTTACTTTGCTTAGGTATGGTTTCTTCCAGTAAATCTGTGCTTTAAGACTCTCACTAATTGTTTCCTCATAGTATATTTATGCTAAAAGTGTAGCCTTCTCTTCTTGTCATGTAAGTCTTATTATCAACTTTTCTCTTTGGCAGTTGGTGCTTTAATAGGTACCAGAGTTTAGGAAAAGAGGGAAATCAAAGGAAGAAGAATAATATTTAACCCCAACATGAAGATAAATAGTAATTTAGTTAGAAAGTACAAAACCTTTCTGGGCAGATGAACACTTACTCAAGATAATTTAATTGAAAATGAGATCACATGATATTATATTCTCAAGTTTACAGTTCTTGGAATTAGTGTCATTCTTCTCAGGTGTTTCTAGTATAATATTCCCTTTCATTGATTCTAGCTTGACTTCTACAAGGAGCCCTTTTAGGTTATTAATAGAGACAATTACCTCACACAAAGGAAAATACTGTATTTCTGCTCTACCTGTAAAGCCCTATGACAAGACCTTCAAAGTCAATGTTAATCGTTTACTCTGATCTATTTGCAGAGCCCTGCTTTACAGTGGGGCACAGAAACAGAGAAAGCAAACAAGGGGGCAATGGGGCAGCCCTGAAGTGGAGGAAAGACATATCGCTGGGAACTTTATGATATCAAGGGGAAAATGTTTTATATAGTTGTAGCTTCTCTCAGTGTTTAGTATTTGAAACTTCTGTTGTCAGACATATCAAGTTTCAAGTCATTAGCTGGAAAGAAACATAAAAATTAGATCCAAGTGTCATTTCTGAAGCAGAGAAGAGATATGCTGTGAGAGTAGAAAGGACATCTTCTATGTGTTGTAATGAACAGTGGGTAGGTCTCATGTTAAATGTTTTTGCCACAATAAAGTAAGACTGAAATAAATAAAGAATATTACATTTTTGTAACAATCATTGCATTATCTTTGTTTAACATGTATCTGTTTTGCAGCATAATTACTATAAAATTAGTGGCTGAAAACCAAACACATTTATTATTTCACAGGTTCTGAGGGTCAGTAGACTGGACACAGTTTATCTGGGTCATGTACTTAGGGTCTCATGAGTGTCTGATCAAGATGTTAGCCTGGGCTGCAGTTTCATCTGAAGCAGGGGATCCTCTTCTAAGATCACATCAGTTTTGGCAGTTATAAGTTCTTGTGACTATAGCAGCCATGGTGACTAGTAAGATAATGTGAGAGCCTCTGAGACTTTAGATCCTTGTTTCAGGCTCATTTTGGTGAGGTCCACTCATGATATTTTCCTTTGATTACTTCAAAGGCAGCTGATTAAGGATTTTAATTGCATTTGCGAAAATTCCTCACTTTTGTCATGTAACATAACCAACTAAGAGAGGGGTAAACCTTTATATTCACAAAGTCTTCCATTTCCTCTGCGTTCTTTAGTAGCATAATTAGATAAAGAGGTGATTAAGAGTAGTCAAATGTCCTGACTTAAGAAATTGTCTCTGGCACTAACTAATTAGTCCCACATCTCACTTAGGCTTTACCTAGTTTTTTAAGTGTTTTCTTCTATGAAATAAAAGATATGATAGGTTCACACGCTAGATACCATTCTATATTCACTACAGCTTATGGGACTCCTTCTCTAAGAGTCCTCACCTCCCAGTATTGAAAGGTCCAATAGCTATTCATGTTTTCTAAAATAGCATTTCTGGACACTTTGGATTTGGTAGAAACCAAAATATCAAGATAGATCTATAAAAATTCCTTTCTTGAAATTTGTAATTGGAACATATAAAGTTTCAGTTAGTCTATAATTTTGCCTGGAGAGGTTATGAATTAGGATTGTATACAGGAACTTTTTTTTTTCTACCAATGCCTGGGGAAAGCAGAGAATGCTAATTTGTAAAGAGAGACAAATATTGGTGGCATGTTCACACACCCATACACACACACACACACACACACACACACACACACACACACACCATGCAGACAAGAGATCTTGGGCAATGAGAGTCAGTGCAAAAGAGAGAATGCTAAAGAAAAGCTGCTAAAGTAAAAGTGGGGAAAAAAAAGTAAGAGAGTAAGAAAGATGAATATGAAGGAGTAATGGAGTAATTGAAGCAGAAATAACTGCTTGAGTTCAAACTCTGGTTTTTCATTCCACATCATGTACAATCACAATAATGGAATTCTAATTAGAATAAATTGTACTTCAGGTATGTATAATATGTTAAAATATATTCTACTGTCATGTATATCTAAAAATAACCAATAAAAAATAAAGTACTTTAAAAAAAATCTTTAGTTTTTCAATTTTGGTTCCAGATTGTCAATTAATCAGTCAACAGATATTTATGGAGCACATACATATTACATGCAAAGAAAATTTGTTTTTGCTGCAAAAGAAAGAAAGAATTATGGACAAGGAAGACTCTTCACTTACAGGACATGTATTCTTTTGGATTGAGATAAAAAATAGAAAATAAGCATACATTAATAATATAAGGCTATGTAAAAAAAAAATAAAATAAAAGCATAGAAGGCAAGCCAGTGATTGACGGGCAGCTGAGTGAGGAAGGAATTTTAAATGTTTAAGATATTCAGGTTCCACAACTTATTTAGTTCTCTTGCTCTTCTCAACATGTCAGCAGTTACTTCCTCACTGAAGTTTTGAGTTGCTCAAACATCTTCCACGAGGGTGGGAGTCAACTTTCCTCTAACTGCTATTACTGTTGACATTTTGATCTCCTTACATGAATTACAGATGTTCCTATGGCACCTAGAATAGTTAATCATTTTCAGAAGATTTTCATTTTCCTTCCCAAGATCCATCATAGAATTCACTATCTAGGGCAGAAGTAGACTTACAAAATGCATTCCTTAAATAATAACACTTGATAGCCAGAACTACTTCTTGATTCCTTGTCTGTAGAATGAGAATTGTATTAGCAGGTGCAAAAAGGCAATCAATTCTGTTGTACAACTTCATTAGCTTTATTGGGTGATCAGGTGCATTGTCAATGAGCAGTGATATTTTAAAATAAATTTTCTTTTGAGAAGTGAGTTTTGACACTGGGCTTAAAATATTCAGTAAACCTTGCTTTAAATCGATGTCATCCAATTTTTCTTGTTCTATGCAGACAGCATAGTCAGAGTTGGTTAAGTAAAATTCTTAAGCTTCTAGGTTTTTTGATATGGCAAATGAACACTGGCTTCAATGTTAAAGTCATAATGTCCATCAGCCTCCAACACGAGAATCAGCTTGTCCTTTGAACTCAGGCATTGATGTCTCTTCTAAAGAAGAGAAATCCTAGATGGAATTTTCTTTCAATATAAGACTGTTCCATGTACACTAAAACTCTGTTGTTGAGTGTAGCCACCTTCACCATTAACTTAACTATATCTTCTGCATAAATTGCTGTATCAGTGCCTTAGAGATCCGCCTGCATTTTTATGTTGTGATGATAGCTTTCTTCCTTAAAGCTCATGAACCAACCTCTGGTAGCTTCAAACTTTTCTTCTGTAGCTTCCTCACATTTCTCTGACTTCATAGAAATGAAAGGGGTTGGGACATTGCTCACGATCAGGCTTTGGTTTAAGGGAATGCTGTGCCTGGTTTCATCTTCTGTCTAGACTACTCAAACTTCATCCATATCAGCAGTAAGTTTGTTTTGATTTATTTTTATTTTATTTTATTTTATTTTTTGGTACCAGGGATTGAATGAACTCAGGGGCACTCGACCACTGAGCCACATCCCCAGCCCTATTTTATATAGAGATAGGTTCTCACTGAGTTGTTTAGTGCTTCACTTTTGCTGAGGCTAGCTTTGAACTTGAAATCCTCCTGCCTCAGTCTCCCATGCTGCTGATTACAGTTGTAGGCCATGGCATCTGGATTGTTTTGCTTTCTTATAATTCATGTGTTCATTGGAGTAGCACCTTTCATTTTCTTCAAGAAGTTTTGTTTTGCATTCATAACTTGGGTAACTTGTGTAAGAAGTCTAGCTTTCAGTCTCAACTTTTGATGTACCATTACCGCTAAGCTTAAATATCTAACTTTGTGGTTTAAAATGAGAGACCTCCAACTTGAATACTTAGAGAGTATCATAGGGTTATTAATTGACCTAATTTCAATATTGTTGTGTCTCAGGGAATAGGGAGATAAAAGGAGGAGACAGATGGAGGAATGGCCAGGTGGTGGACCAGGCAGAAAACACATACACACACGCACACAAATTTTATTGATTTCAAGCTCACAGCCTTATATGGGAATGGTTCATGGCACCCCAAAACACTCTACAATAGTGACATCAAAAATCACTGATTACAGATCACCATTCCAGATATATTAATAGTGAAAATGTTGAAATATTGTGTGAAGTAACAAATACACACAGAGATACTAAAATAGCATACACTCTTGCAAAAATGACTCTTGTACACACTTCCTAGGTACAAAGTTGCCATGTGGCTTCAATTTGGAAAACAAAATGCTGTATCCATGAAGTGGAATAAAATGAAATATGATTGTATCCTTCCAATAAATACCACTATTTAACATTGTGGCAAAACTTGATGGATTTTGTGCCCTGAAAACAGGACTGTAAGCGGAATAAAGCTCCCTTTGTTGTACATAAACTAAAGTAATACTTGAAAATATTATAAGAGGTGAGAAGAACCTCTTTGCCTGACAGGTTCCCTTTTCTCAGTAAGCTATAAAGCAATAGTGCTTCCCTTCACACAGTCTATGAAATGAAATGCCTGTTGTTAGCTTTTATTAGCATTCAATTTTAAAGTGCTCTTGTAATAAAAGTGTCACCCACAAAAGGGCATGACCTAATTGAATCCCCAGCTGGTTAGATGAATCAGTCAGCAGGAAAGTGAAAGCTGCCCTGTGCAACATTGTCTTCAATAATCGTGGTTGATTGCCTCCAAGTCAAAAGATTGCATAAACAGGTCCAGGGCCTAAAATTTTTCTGTTAATGACCAGGAAAAAAAGTGGACTTGAAGCATAAGGAAATAGAGTGTCATGTAGGCAAGAATGGTCTTTATCCACTCATAAGTACTAGACAAACTTTTGTGTCTTATGCATTCTAAGACCAATGTGGCTCTTGCTGTGGGTAAAGTTGCAGTCTTTGAGGTAGCAGGAAGAGTCAAACAGATAGTTCACTGTTGCTTGTTCAGATCTTTCCTTTTTTAGCCAATTCATTTGTTTCCTGGCCATATCTTTTAAGTGAGATTAGTAAAAGAAATCAATGTAGACTGAATGTGTTCAGTGTTACATGTCTTCTCCTGGTAAAAAGCTGCATGGCCACATGTAACTATATGACCAGTAGGATTCTACATCATGTACAACCAGAAGAATGAAAAACTATACTACGTTATATATGATGTATCAAAGTGCATTCTACTGTCATGTATAACTAATTAAAAAAAAATTGCATGGCACATTCCACACCTTCCACAGTGCCGAAGGAGCTGGTGGAGCCTGGCACTTAAAACATTCAAAAAGTTAGGTTTGCCAGATTGTCAAAGCTAACTCTGTGTACCCAAGAGCAAAATTAATATGTTGTCTGACTTGTCAGAGATAGAAATAATAAGAGACAGTGATACAGAAATGCTAATTCTACCCATTGCAACATTTTTAACTTAATAATAAAAAGCCTTTTAATTAAATACATTTTTGATGTGCCTTGTTTTAAATATACACCCCCTACATAAAGTAATTACTTAGAGAAAAATTTAAAAATCTAAATTCAGAATAGAAACCAGAAACTATATTGCATGCCATTTGAGGAAATTCATCATTAATCGCGTGCTTTACTTTAATTCCTGTTTCTTTTTTCCAACAAGTTAATATATAATATGTTTTATGATTGTTAATAGTTTTACTTGGACACAGAGACTTGAATTTCTTTTAACTTAAAACTTGAAAATGTTAAAAACTTCTCTTATTTTTGTTTGTTTTATATGAAGATGATTTAACACTAACATGAATTTCAGTTTCTGCTAAAGAGTGAATATTAATGAAAGGGTGCTATGACTCTGAGCCAAATTTTCTTGCCTCTAAAATATACTTTCTAAAAGGTAACAAAATCGAAACTTTAAAAGACTGATCTGAGACCAAATATGAGACTGTTTTGCATTTCTGGGTTTAAATTAAAAGTCTACTAACATTTGAGAGAACCGGGCAGGAATCAAGCCTTACAAAACATCCCTTGATTGGCAATTAGCAATTAGAAAATTTCAGAATGTTCAGGAGGTAATTTTGTATAAGTATCTAAACCCATAGCTGCATGTTTGATCCTTTGCCAAAGGTTTCACGTACCAGAGTAGCAAAGCTGAAAGGGAAATTTTCCCGTTACAAGTTGCCTCCAGGGATGTTTCTGATGTTTGTCTCATTTAAGGTAAGAGGGATTTCATAGTTCTTGGGAACTATAATTCATTTTAAAGCAAGAGCCTAGATGTAAGTGGAAAGCAAATAAAAATAATCTCAGTGCTCATCCAGTACCTACTTTGTGTCTTTCTCAACCTCATAAATTAAGGATTAACACTTTCATTTTCTAGATATTTAGAGATGCTATATGACTTACTTCAAGTCATCAGTGTCTAAACATCATAGGAATCCAGTTAAACCTGTATGAGAAAAGTAGAATTATTATTTCTTATGTAGATTCTATCATAGAGAAAATAAGCCAATCAATTAGCAAAATGACTATTTATAGCATAGATAGATAAATAAAGATAAAATTTGATATAAATATATGTAAATTATATAGAGATATAGATCCATAGAGATTGCTTAAATTATGCTGTTAATGCAAATAGCCTCAAATGCCATTCATTTATTTATTTATGCATTTTACAAAAATGCTAATTAAGGTCCTAATATGTGTCAGGACTGTACCAAGACCCTTAAAATACATGGACAAACAAAGATCAAACAAAATCTCAGGCCTTTTAGAGCTACTGTTTAGATGGTTTGGTAGGCTGAGTAGTACAAATTGTGAAGAAGTAAATTGTATGGCATAATACACAAAATATGCAGCCATTGAACAGAGTTTGGAGATCATGCGTGTAATTGAAACAGAACAGCCAGAATTCTGCCTCATTAGGATGAAAACCACTGAACCATTGTTCAAAGGTTGAAGAAGGTGCATTACATCGTGGTGTTGGAGAGCAGAGGCAATACAGTAACACAGATGAGAAAACATGTGGGGAGCGATTCTAACTTGTTTATTGAACTATAGAAATCCACCTAAAATCTATCCCTTTCTTGGCTCTTTTAGAGGCCACAGTCCTCATTTTCCTCTTCTTTCTCTTTCTTCTGTTGCCCAGTCTCTGACTTAATTCTAATTCTCCAATTTCTTTCCTCTTTCTTTTTTTTCATTCTCCTGGCTAGAATGACTCACCTGTAATTTTAAAAATAATTGTTTCATCTTTTAAAAATTTCAACTTGCAATCCTTCACTCAAAGTTTCCATAGTGACTCTTCTTCTTCTTCCTTTCAAATTCTGATATACAGTTTATTTTGTTTAAGGGCAGATTAGACCAGTGTGTTATATACTCTCTATTTGAATCTCAAGATGCTTGTTCAGTGTCCATAAAGATGTTCTCAAAAGACTCAGCTCTCTTGCCATCTCACTTTCAACTGGGATCACCCAGATCATTGGACAAAAGCAGAACAAGATCATTCCTGTCTTCTACCATGTTGGATGCAACTTTTGTGCTCTTTTGTTGGAGAGTTCTCTCTGCACTGTGGGTCTTGTCCTTCAGACCTATGCATGGTAGGGATTTTGTGCAGTCATTAGATACTTCACCAGCCCTTACAAGATTTTTCTTCCTGCTGAGCAAACCTTTGTAAATAGTATCATTCATTAAAATCTCTTTGAGCGTTCTTTTTAAGGGAGTCTTCAGCTGGAACCCTGACCTATAAGATCATCATCTCTCCTCAGATTCCAGAAGGGATAAGCTATACCATATTTAAGTAGCATAGGTACAATTTTATTCAGGTAGAAATATCACCATCATGCTTAGAAAGTTCTCTTGTCTTGTACCAACTCTTTGTCAGATACTAGACTAGACTAAGTACTCTCCACACACATAACAGCCCCATTTCATAGATGAGAACAGTAAAGTTTGACAAGAACATGGAGTTTGTCCATAGCACAAAGCCAGAAACTGTTGAAAAGTGAAGATTAATCCAAATTCCCATTACCTCCAGAGTCCATATTCCTAAAAAGATTTAAATAAAGCTTTGGAGAGAATTTTGTTTCAGAGGATTCTAAATAAGATATCTCAACTGATTCTTAATATATTGCAAATGTCACCAACAACTTTGGTAGAAAAAATAACTGAAATTAAGAAAGTTTTAATAATTATGAGACAATAAAGTTCTAAAATAAAGATAGCAAAATTAAAAAGCAAGTTGAAAGACAGACTTTACTTTTCAAAGTAGCCCTCCATCAAGTCGTATGCAGTTCCAGGTCAGATTATCTACTGCAGATGAGCTAAAAGCATGAGCATCATAATTCTTTTAGGAACTGAAAATATATTGGAAACAATACAGTACTAGGAACATGTTAGAATCCTTAAATTTTCTCAGGGACAATGATGTTGATGTGTCTTGATAGATGGCAAGAGGGCTGAAGTCAACATTTCTAAGGAAATTGAGATCAAAATGAAGTCATGTCGATTTTACTGTCTGTTTGATCTTGGGCAATTCACTTGGACTGCCAGAATCCCTCATCCTTAAGAAGGAAAGAAGACATGATAATGCCTACCTTGTAGACAAAGTGAGTATATTTAAAGCAAAACCTAACTGAAAAAAATTAAACAGTATAAGATATCCTGATATTTATGTATTATGTATATACATAAACAAAGATTTTATATATATATATATATATATATATATATATATATATATATATATATATAATGATTATGGTGAAGGCAATGATTATAAAGAGGAATTCTTGAAGATAAAGAATGTCACCTTTAAAAGCTTCCAAAAAGCTCTTCATATATAGAATATTTTATTCTTGACTTTTTTCATATCATTTTTTGGGAACTGTGTCTCCAAAACATTAATACTGTACATTGCTCATAACAAATCCCACTTGTTGGTGATATAGCAATAAGTTCTTTTCCCATAGCTTTCTGTCTAACGTGATGTCATTTTCCTGTTCTCAAAGAGGGGCATACAAAAACAGGAAAACTTGATCATGACATATGCAAAATAATGTAAATTTCATATCACTTCTTATTGTACTATGTATCAATGTCCTGACACTCTAACTCCTTTTGAATAGAATTTGAGATGACTTACAATAAAATAGTGGAATACAAAGAATGTGCTTGGAATGTTAAACATTAAAATGATATATATAAAAAAAAATTTTAAAAATCACACATAAATAAAACAAAACATGAGGGCTAAAATTATCTTTTCTAATTAAAAATGAAGATTCCCTCTAAGCTTCTTGTCAGCCTGAACACAAAAGGAAATTTACGACTCATTATATAAATGAATAAAACCTGAAAAAATCTTCAAGATGAGCACACTATGCATTTATACAGGCATGAGGAAATAGCTTTCTTGTTTTTCCCCATTAGACAAACAATTATAATTATTGATAATTTACTATTTAATAATTACAAGAGTAATGGGTTTTCATTACTTATTAACAATTGCAAAGACTGAAAATATACAATATCATTAAAGAGAAAATAAAAAGCACCTATAAGCTCAAAATCCAGACATACTACGCATTGGTATGGGGTATGTGCTATGTTTCCAAAACTGTTTTTATCCATCATACATTTTTTATAAAAATGGGATGTAGTCATATTTAGAGTATAGCTTGTGCTCGTAACAGTAAGTCAGGGACATTTTATACTATTAGTAAATAAAGCACAGCATTTTTGTATGGATATTAAATGATTAAACAACATTCTGAGTGTGTGTGTGTGTGTGTGTGTGTGTGTGGAGAGAGAGAGAGAGAGAGAGAGAGAGAGAGAGAGAGAGAGAGAGAGAGAGAGAGAGACGAGAGACTCAGAGAGACCTAATCTCTTTTGTGTTCATTTATTTCACATTTTAAACAGTGCTGCATTAGTATTTCCTTAGATATTCTACCAGGGATAACATTTCTGTTCAAATGGTAAAAGGTATAAAATTTAAGCCATATTGAAAAAAAAAAGGAGCACATAAAAGTCGTGTTTCATTATTTTCATAGACACCATTTAACATAAGTGTGTATGTACATACATATGCTCCCATCTTGATGGACTCACCATGGCTGTGGAATTTACTTGAAGGTGAAGATAAATGTCTTTTCACATAATTTTAATATATTTCACTTGTATGTTTAGCTTATTAATACTCTGTCTATTTTTCTAATATTTTCTTTTTAATCAATTTTTTTAAGTGCTCTAAATATTAGAGATACTCATTCTTTGCTACCAGAGGTGGACTGACTAGCTGTTACTTATATAAGTTCACTTTTGGACCTATAATTTGTTGTGTATATTTATAAATAGCCATATTTCTCAGCTTTTCCTTTGTAGTTTTTACCTCATTTTTAATCTTAAAATAAAATTTTCCAGTACCATGAATATCTGTGTACATGCATGTGTGTGTATGTTGGCATTCTAAATTTCTTCTGGTAAGTTAGAAATATTATTTAATCCTTTTAAATATACTTAAATTAATTTTGATTAAAATATAAGGTAGCTATTAAACTTTTGTTTTCTTCAAAATAACGACCTAAATCTGTTGCTAAACAACATATTCTTTTGCTACTAATCTTTGTAATGGCATATTTATCATATTCTAAATCTCTCTTTTGAGTAGAACCTGTTTTTGAATTTCATAATCTAGTTTTTTTTTTCCCTGTATCAATGCCATACTATTATAATTAAAAGATTTTTATATAATTTAGGAAATCTTAAGACAAATATTGCCTTTTCTTCTTTTAAAATTGCTTTATTTACTTTATAAACTTGTACTTCTTTGTTAATTTAACACTTTTGGTGAAATATAAACAAAAAATTTAACTGAGTCTTTAAAAATTTTTATCTAGTTATATTTCCTACCATGGCGGAAATGAAATGGCATTTTACCATATTCTAAATTCCCATCAGTAGGAATTCTTCTTAAAATCATTGATTAATTTGGGAAAGAATCCTAGAATATGCAATGTTTCTCAATTTATTTTATTGTTACTTAGGTCCAAGAGTAAGGGTTTACTATTATTTTTTACATGTCTTCAAAGTCATTATTTTACTATTGCTTTTTTTCTGTATTAAAAATATGTTGCTAATGCAATTTGGAATTTCCCTTTCATTGCATTTTAAATTATTTACTGCTGATCTACTTTATACATTTATATTCTGTTAGATACATTGCCTTCTTTGATATCACAAACAGTTGCACACACAAAACTATTTCTAATAGTTACATGTCAAATCCCCTACTACTACTTATCCTTCATGGTTTCTCTTTTTTCCCCAATATGTAGGTTGACATGAACATGAACTTCTGATAATGATGAATAGTAGTAACAAAATGAGGCTCTTTTTTCTTGTTCCTGACTTTAATGTAATATGTTTTTACCATTTCGTCTTTAAGAAGGATATTTCCTATTCTTTTCCAAAAAGTTTAACTATCCTAGTTTATTAATACTTTTTAAAAAGAAGAGAATGGGTCTTAGATGGTACAATGTCTTATCAGCCTCTGTTTGAACTTCACATTCAACCAGAATAAGAGGCAGTCTTCTGCTCATGGCATTTGAACACTGGTGTCAGACGAGTAGTCCCTATTTTGAACTGCTTCAAGGCAGTTGCCATTGGCATTTGCACCACAGTATGCTCAAGATTCTGCAGTGCACAGCAATATCTGATCAACAGTATCATTGTCCCTCTTGAGACACAGTGAGCCAGATTGAGTTTTTTTTTCTTTAATATATTAATATTATTGGCTGCATGAATAATTTTCAAGTTTTTAGAAGGAAACTACATTCCCATATGACACTGTAATTGATCATGACATGCTGAATTATATTTGGTAATATTTTATTTAAGAATTTTATATACTATATATTCATTAAAGTTACTAGGTAGATTTTTACTATGTATGTGTATATGTATTTTAGTTTTATTTTTACTCTCTTCTTCTATGTCTGTGATTATAATGTTTATCTTTTTTTAATTTTTTCGGTTTTACTCTCTGACTTTATTAATCATATCTCCCCAAACTTCCTTATTTCTTTTAGATCAATGAGCCCTGTGTTTCTTCTGCTAATGGTTTAATTTTATATTTGAATCCTTCAAGAAGTCAAAAATCCTGGAATTTCTTCCCGCTAATATTTTTCACTAAACATAAACACCAACACCTCTTGGTAACTGTTTGTCAAGTCCTTCTTCATTTCCAGCAGTAGTAGAAAGCACACCGAGGCAAACATATAAAGCAGGGTTTATTTTAAAAGGAATAGCATAGTAGTAGAAAGGTGTCTTTCTCATGTAGATTTAACAGGAAATTGGAAAAGGAAAGCAGGTTTGTGTAGGCTAGTTCCCCTGTTCTATATTATCACTAATTCCAGAAGGGATGGATCCCACAATTACTATGGAGGGTATATAGTGAAATATTGCAGTGTTTTTAATCAGGAGAAATTGATCTTTATATACATGTAAAATGAGAGATAAAATAAAAAAATATGTATTATGTCCAACATGATGTTTTGAAATACATATTGCAGAATGACTAAATCAAGGTAATTAATACATGTATTACCTCACATTGTTGTAATTTTTGTGTTTGGATGTTTAAAATCTACTCTTGTAAGACTACAATAGATTGTTACTAGGTACAGTCACTATATTACACAATGGATCTATATTTGATCTTCATTTGTTTTTTTTTTAATAATCTTAATAAGTCTATATGTTTAAAACTTTAAGTATAAGTTGTGATATGTAACTAAAAGTTTTTTTCTCCATTTAGATTATGCATCTAATTTTCTCAATTATTAATCATCTTATATTAAACTTTTGATAAAAGAACACATACATGGTGAATGGATGTACACATTTGCATTGCTGGTTATTAGTATACAATTCATTGTTTGTCTCTTTAATAAAATATACCCCATTCTTATAACTATAGAATATTCTTTCATATTTTTAGCATAAGATAATTAAATCATCTTCTATTGTAGATAAACATTAAGGTAATTTTTATATATTTTTATAATACATAATATTTTTACTGACACCTTTCTACATGTCTTGAGAGCATTTTGGTTAAATTTTTAGAAGAATTATTTTTAGAAGAATTATTGATACTGCCAATTACCAGTGACAAGTCCTGCTTCCTCACACACTGAAGTATGACATTTGAGAAGCATGCCAAGGCAAGCAATTAAATAAGGGTTTATTTTGATTTTTATTATTTTTAATATTTTTACTTGTTTTAATAAGTCATACATGACAGTAGAATGCATTTATGCATTTTGATATATCACACATAGATGGAATATAATTTCTCATTTTTCTGAGTGTACATGTTGCAGAATCATATTGGTCACATAGTCATATATATACATACAATAACAATGGAGGTTTCATTCTACTATCTTTCCTATCCCCACATCCCCTCCCCTCCCCTCACATCATTTCCCTTTACCTAATCTAAGGTAATGCTATTCTTCCCTAGTGCCCCCCACCTTATTGTGAATTAGCATCTGCATATGAGAGAAAACATTTGGCCTTTGGTTTTGTGGGACTGGCTTATTTCCTTTAGCATGAAATTCTCCAATTTCAACCATTTTCTAGCAAATTCCATAATGTCACTCTTCTTTAAAGCTGAGTAAAATTCCATGGAGTATATATACCACATTTTATTTATCCATTCATCTATTGAAGGACACCTAGGTTGGTTCCATAGTCTAACTATTGTGAATTAAGCTGCTATAAACACTGATGTGGCTGCATCACTATAATATACTGATTTTAAGTCCTTTGGGTATAAACCAAGGAGTTGGATATCTCTGTCAAATTGTGGTTCCATTCCCAATTTTCTGGGGAATCTCAATACTGCTTTCCATAGTGGTTGCATTAATTTGCAGTCCCACTAGCAATGTAGGAGTGTACCTTTTTCACCACATCCTCGCCAACATTTATTGATGCACATATTCTTGATGATAGCCATTCTCACAGGAGATGAAATCTTAGAGGAGTTTTGATTTGCATTTCTCTAATTGCTAGAGATATTGAACACTTTTTCATAGATTTGTTGATTGTATTTCTTCGTCTGTGAAGTGTCTATTTAGTTCCTTAGCCCATTTATTGCCTGGGTTATTTGGTTTTTTGGTGTTAAAATTTTTGAGTTCTTTATAAATCTTAGAGATTAATGCTTTATTGGAGGTGGATGTGGTAAAGATTTTCTCCCAATCTGTAGGCTCTCTCCTCACATTATTGATTGTTTCCTTTGCTGAGAAAAAAGCTTTTTAATTTGAATCCATCCCATTAATTAAACCTTGATTTTACTTCTTGAGCTTTAGGGGTCTTGTTAAAGAAGTCAGATCCTAGGCTGACATGATGAAGATTTGGGCCTATTTTTTCTTTTATTAGGAGCAGTATCTCTGTTCTAATGCCTAATTCTTTGATCCATTTTGAGTTCGTTTTTGTGCAGGGTGAGAGAAAGATGTTTTATTTTGCTATATATGGATTTTCAGTTTTGACAGCACCGTTTATTGAATAGACTATCTTTTCTCCAGTGAATGTTTTTGGCACCCTTGTCTAGTATGAGATAACTGTATTTATGTGGGATTGTCTCTGTGTCCTCTATTCTGTACCATTGGTATACATGTCTGTTTTGGTGCCAATACCATGCCATTTTTTGTTACTATATAACTCTGTAGTGTAGTTTAAGATCTGGTATTGTGATGCCTCCTGCTTCACTTTTCTTGCTAAGGATTGCTTTAGCTATTCTGGGTCTCTTATTTTTCCAAATAAATTTCATGATTGCTTTTTCTAATTCTATAAGGAATGTTATTGGGATTTTAATAGGAATCAAAATAAATCTGTATAATGCTTTTGGTAATATGAAAATTTTGACAATATTAATTCTGCCTATGCAGGAGTATGGGAGATCTTGATCTTTCCATCTTCTGAGGTTTTCTTCAATTTCTTTCTTTAACGTTCTGTAGTTTTTATTATAGATATCTTTCACCACTTTTGTTAGATTGATTTCAAGTTGTGTTTTTTTTTTTTTTTTTGAGGCTATTGTGAATGAAGTAAATTTTCTAATTTTTCTTTCAGTGGATTCTTCACTGATGTATAGGAATGTGTTTGATTTATGGGTGTTGATTTTATATCCTGCTACTTTTCTGAATTCATTCATTAGTTCTAAAAGTTTTGTTGTGGAATTTTTTGAATCTTCTAGATATAGAATCATGTCATCAGCAAATAGTGATAGCTTGAGTTCTTCTTTACCTATTTGTATCCCTTTATTTCTTTCTTCTGTCTAATTGCTCTGGCAAGAGTTTCAAGTATGATGTTGAATAGAAATGGTGAAAGAGGACATTCTTTTCTTTTTCCAGTTTTTAGCAGGGGTACTTTCAATTTTTCTCCATTAAGAATGATGCTGGACTTGGGTTTAGTATATATAGCTTTTACAATGTTGAGATATTTTCCTACTATCCTTAGTTTTTCTAGTGTTTTGAACATGAAGTTGTGCTGTATTTTGTCAGATGCTTTTTCTGCATCTATTGAGATGATCATACAATTCTTGTTTTTAAGTCTAAGAAAAATGATGAATTATGTTTATTGATTTCCATATGTTGAACCAACCCTGCATCCCTGGGATGAGTCACACTTGATTGTGGTGCACTGTGTTTTTAACATGTTTTTGTATGCATTTTCTCAGAATTTTACTGAGAATTTTTGCATCTGTGTTCATCAGGGATATCAGTCTGAAGTTTTCTTTCCTTGATGGGTCTTTGTCTGGTTTTCATATCTGGGTGATATTAGCCTCATAGAATGAGTTTGGAAAGGTTACAAACTCTATGTCATGTAATACTTTGAGGAGTATTAGTGTTAATTCTTCTTTGAAAGTCTTGTAGAACTCGGCTGAGAATCCATCTGGTCCTGGGCTTTTCTTTGTTGTTGGGCTTTTGATGATGTTTTCTATTTCATTACTTGAAATTGGTCTATTTAAATCATGTATGACCTCCTCATTTAGTTTGTGTAGGTCATATGTCTCTAGAAATTTGTCAATGTCTTCAATATTTTCTATATCATTAGATCATTATTTTTTTTTTTAGAGAGAGAGAGAGAGAGAGAGAATTTTAACATTTATTTTTTAGTTCTCGGCGGACACAACATCTTTGTCTGTATGTGGTGCTGAGGATCGAACCTGGGCCGCACGCATGCCAGGCGAGCGCGCCACTGCCTGAGCCACATCCCCAGCCCCATATATCAATAGATTATAAATTTTCAAAATGGTCTCTAATTATCTTCTTATTTCAGACATGTCTGTTGTAATATTTCCTTCTTAATCTTGTATTTTAGTAATTTGAGTTTCCTCTTCATTAACATGGCTGGGGGGTTATCTATTTTTTTTTATTTTTTCAAAGAACCAACTTTTTGTTTTGTCAATTTTTTCAATTTTTTTTGGTCAATTCCATTGATTTCAGTTCTGATTTTAATTATTCCTGTCTTCTACTCCTTTTGGTGTTGATTTGTTCTTCTTTTGGACTTTGAGATGTAGTGTTAGGTCATTTATTTGTTAACTTTTTTATTCTTTAAATAAGTGCACTCAATGCAATAAACTTTCCTCTTAGTTCTGCCTTTATAGTGTCCCACAGATTTTGATATGTTGTATCAGTGTCCTTAGTTACCACTAAGATTTTTTTTTATTTTATCCTTTATTTATTCTACTATCCATTCATCATTCAATTGTGTAATATTTAGTCTCCATTTGTTACTTTGTTACAGCAGCTTTTTTTTTTTACATTATTGTTGATTTCTAATTTCATTCCATTGTGATCAAATATCATGCAGGGTATAATCTCTGCTTTTTTGTATTTACTAAGAGTTGCTTAGTGGCATAAGATATGGTCTCTTTTAGAGAATGAGCCATGGGCTGCTGAGAAGAAAGTATGTTTGCTCACTAATGGATGAAATATTCTATATATGTCTGTTAAGTCTAAATTATTGATTTTATTATTTAGTTCTACAGTTTCATTATTTAGTTTTTGTTTGGAAGATCTGTCTAGTAGTGAGAGAGGTGTGTTAGAGTCACCCAAAATTATTATATTGTGGTCTATTTTGACTCTTGAAATTGAGAAGTGTTTGTTTGATGTACATAGATGCTCCATTGTTTGGGGCATAAATATTTATAATTGTTATGTCCTAGCAGAATACAACAGTTACTAATAGGGCATTATGTAAAAATGTGGATGTGTAACCGATATGATTCTGCAATCTGTATTTGGGGTAAAAATGGGAGTTCATAACCCACTTGAATCTAATGTATGAAATATGATATGTCAAGAGCTTTGTAATGGTTTAAACAACCAATAAAAAAAAAAAGTATGAAATGTCCTTCTTTGTCTCCTATGATTAACTTTGGTTTGAAGTCTACTTTAACTGAAATAAGAATGCAAACTCTTCCTTGTTTACACAATCCATATGACTGATAAGTTTTTTCCCATCCTTTCACCTTCAGCCTGTTGATGTCTTTGCCCATGAAGTGAGTCTCTTGGAGACAGCATATTGTTGGGTCTTGCTTTTTAATCCAATCTGCCAGTCTGTTTCTTTTGATTGATGAGTTTAGGCCATTAACATTCAAGGTTATTATTGTTATATGATTTGTATTCCCTGGCATTTGAATTAATTCTGGTTTTTTATTTGCCTTAGTTTTTCATTTGGTTGAATGTCCCTTTAGTGTAGATCCTCCCTTTGCTGGTTTTCCTTTTTTTTTTTTTTTTTTTCACTTCATCCTCATGGAATATTTTGTTGAGAATGCTCTGTAGTGCAGGCTTTCTAGTTGTGAATTCTTTTCATTTTTGTTTATCATGGGATGTTTAATTTTATCTTCAAATCTGAAACAATTTTGCTGTATATAAAATTCTTGGTTGGCATCCATTTTATTTCAGAGCTTGAAATACTATTCCAGGACCTCCTAGTTTTGAAGGTCTGGGCTGGGAAATCAGTTGAAATCTGAATTGCTTTCCCCATATACCTAATTTGATTTTTTTTTCTCTTACAGCCTTTAAGATTTTATCTTTATTCTGTATGTTATTCATTCTCATTATAATGTGTCTTGGTGTGGGTCTGCTGTAACTTTGTACTTTTGGGGTCCTGTAAGCCTCTTGTATTTGATTTTTCATTCTGTTCTTTAGGTTTGGGAAATTTTCTGCTGATATATAATTGAAAAGATTTTGTATTTCTTTGGTTTGTATCTCTGCTCCTTTATCTATTTCAGTAATAAATTTGGTCTTTTCATGTTATCCCATAATTCTTGGATGTTCTGTTCATGGTTTCTTACCATCTTCTCCACATATTGAACTCTACTTTCAAGATTATATATTTTCTGTTCATTGTCTGAGGTTCTGTCTTCCAAGTTGTCTAATGTGTTGGTTATGCTTTCTATTGAATTTATAATTTGGTTTACTGATTCCTTTATTTTTTGTTTGTTTTCCACAATCTCTCTTTATTGAACTGTTCTTTCACTTCCTGTATTTTTTCTTTGATTTCACTCCTTATACTATCTTTTACTTCACATATCAGTTTAACTCTATATAATCTGAACTCCTTCTTGGACATTTCTTCTACTTTGTTATCAGTGGCTTCTATTGTTGAGGCATCTTGGTTTGTTTTGGGGTGCTTTATTCCCTTGTTTTTTCATGTTGTTAGTGTGTTTTCCCATCTAGAAGTGTGGATCTAAGTCAGGATAAATTCTACCCTGTCCCTAAAGGTATCCAACACTTTGTCTTTACTGGTAAGACCAATATTAACAGCACCTTATGAACACAATATATAGCCTGAAGTCTAAAAGCTCCCACTCTGGCCTCTACTGCTTTCTCACATTGAACCAAAATGATGAGTTCAATAACTGTCTAGAGTATATACAGAATATTTGTTAAAATGATTTACAATTTAAAATGGTGGATGAGAGAACAGAGGTAGGGTACTATGCTATATTCATAAGGGAGGAAGATAGAAGCTAGAAGTAAAAATTCACAGGAAGAATGGAAAAGGAGCTGACCGAGATTGGCTATTGGTTGGAGAAAAGTTGGAAAGAAAATCTAAGAAAATAGACAAGAGAGAGAAAGAACATGAACAGAGAGAAAAAATTAAGACATAAGAATACAACAAAAATGCAAAACACCATTCATATATCATTGTCCTCCACACACTAATGCATAAATACCACATCTGTTCCAAACATGGTAGAGAGATTAGTGAATCAGAAAATAATATGAAATAAAATAGGTCTTGCTGGAAAGTTAAACTCTCTCTGTCAGTATTCAATGGTTTCTCTGCCCAGTCTCTGACATCTCTGGCTGATCACCAAACCCAGATCAGCCCACACAAACCCAGTCTCTATCCCACTAATCTGGGCTTCAGATACCTCATCGACCACACTGCAGTCGCAAGATCTCAGTTGATGCCCCTACTTGCAGAGAGACCACTGGAGACACGCTCATGCAAAGGAGCTACTGAGAGCAGCAGCAGCAAGACAATGGTCACCAGCACTCTCAGTAAAAAGACCCCAGTCTCCTCCAAACCTGCAGACTCTCCTACACTGGACCTGCAGGTCCTAGCTGGAGTCCCCAGACAGAGGCTTTTGTGTGGTAAACCTGCTGGCACCCAGGTCCGTGCCCCTGGCTGGTATCCCAAAATGAGTGCAGCCACGTGCAACCAAACCTAGAATCTCTCTCAAAGCAGTTCTCTAGGCCGTGGTAGCAGTAGTATTGGTGGTGGTGGTTGTTGGCAGCAGGTAGTGGGTCAGCAGTAGTGGCGCGCGGGGGGGGGGGGGGGGGGATCAGCATCAACGGGAGATCTCTGGGGGTCAGCAGCAGTGTTAGCTGCAGTTACATCCAGGGCAGTGGTTTCTTCTGTGGCAGTAGCACCCAGAAAGAAGACCTCCAGGGAATCTCAGGCTGGCAGCAGTGGAATCAGAGGCAGCAGCAATGGTGGTAATGGTGCAGGCAGTGGTTGATTGACCCAGGATTTATTGGGTTACATAGAGTTCTCCCAGGAGGGAGAAGGGGACCATAACTGGTATCCTGGTATCCCCAGAAGTGAAGGTGTTCTGCCTTTGTATATGTCTTAGGCTTCCTTTGTTCCCCTGCTCTCTTCCCCTTATCTCTCTCCTCCTGCTTATGACTAGGCCTTGGAAATGCTCAGGTGGGATGGCCAAAAGTTGAGAAGCAAACGGACAGAGGAAGGGCCAAAGGCAGTGATTCAGGCAGGGAGGGGGCCCTGGTAGCATTAATCAACAACCTTTATAACTCCCCATAGGGAGAGACAATCAATGGGACAGGTTACCTTAGCAAAAGGTTATAGCAGAGGGAGGTTATCTTGAAAAGGGTGGAGGGAGGGCTCTGAAGGAATTAACATGTCAATCCCTCCACCTTTGCCTATCTCCCTGTCTAATTCTGGCTTCATTATCATGTCAAAGTATATATTTTTCTATGATCTCAGCAGATATTGCTATACTGATGTCAAAAGAGCATCCAAATTATTTATTTTGTCTCTAATGCTTAAAATAATGGTTAGAATGCATCAGGCATGCAACTGAATTAATGAATAAAATATTTTATACCTATTTCTACAATCTCAAAGAAAGAGAAAGAATAACAGAAAAAAAAACCCATCAGTGACTATTTTAGTTATTTAATACTTAATAATTAATTATCTAATAATTTCTGAATAAAAAAGCTAGGGAGGAAAAGTTCATATTTGCTATGATGTGTGTTATCACAAAAACAGAGAATAATGAGAGTTGGTGGGAACAAAGGAAAATTGGAACCCTGTGGGTGGGAATATAAATTGGTACAGTGACTGTAGAAAACAATATGGAGTTTCTTTCAAGAATTATAAATAGGAGTAACATGATCCAGCAATTTCACTGCTGGGTACATACCCAAAATAATTAAAGTAAATCTCAAAGAGATATTTGTATGCCTGTAACAGTGGTCCACTTCACCTTTTGAATACAACCCTTGCTGTTCATTTTAAAAGGGACTTGTTTCTGCTGTCATATATAATTAAAAAAAAAATACGTAAAAAGGAACTTGTTTTTCTTTTCTTCTTCTCCCTCTCCCCCTCCCTAACCAAGAGAGGAGATTACCTTGAGTTATTTGTACCCCACAGAAAGGAGATGTCACCACAGGATCTGGAAATGACTATCTGCCAAATTAACAAGTGAATTTCAACACAACTTCAGGACACACCTGGGACCCACTGTCAGGGAACACCTAGAATATAGCCTTTAGATAGCTTCTTTAAAAACCCTTTGTTTTCCCTGATGGCAGAATCACAGCCTCTGGGACAGGAGTCCCCTGTGTTTCTCCTTTGTTAGCAAAAACAAAACAAAAAAAAACAAAACAAAAAAACTTATTTTTCCTTTTTCTCAAAACTGTGTCCTCATTATTGGATTGACATTGGGGGAAAGGACTGAGCATTTGGTAACATACTCACTGGTTCAGATGTGAGATGTTTCTGCAAATATTGTGCATTAATGCAGGCATATTTAGAAGCGAAGTGGTTAGGTTATGAGAGTTAGCCTCATCAATCCATCCCCATTTGAGGAACTAACTGGGTGGTAAATGCAGGCAGGTGAGGTATGGCTGTAAGAGTTGTGGGTCACTGGGTCCAGGTCCAGGAAGGGTGCATCTTCCCTTCAGCCCCCTCCACCCACCCTCTGCTTCCTGGCTACCATGAGAGGAGCAGCTTCTTTCCACCATGTCCTTCTACCATGATGTGTCAGCTCATTTTGGGCCATGAGCCATGAACGTGGTCAACCATGAACTAAACCTCTGGAATCATAAGCCAAAATAATCTTTCTTGTCAAGTATTTTGGTCACAGTCATACAAAGCTGACTAACACACCATTTGTAGAAGCATTAGTCACGATACATAAGACATGGAAGCACACCAGTATTCATCAGC